>NC_133932.1:58625486-58931886 GCF_031877795.1 Strix aluco
ACATTTTGGTGCTGGGCTAGTTGCATTTGATTTCCCTTATGGCACTTCAAATAGTATGAGATATAGAGAGCAACAAAGGAAAAGCTTTTTGTTCTCTGGAATAAAAGTCAAAGGACTCCAGTATTAGTAATAACAAACATGAATGAGGTCAGATGGAGCCTTCATACCCTCTGCTTTTCTATTATGTCTCTAAGAATAAAGAGTTATGGCTTTGAAGTACTTAAATTTCCAAATAATTATATCTACTAACCTTTTGATTCCATATTACTTGCAGACTACCACTAATTTCTGTGGAAATTGGTGCAGTTACAAAGGTCCACATTAGACAAAACAAAATGTAGGACATGAGAATTACTTTTACTGCTATCCCTGTGTATTTTAGGACATAACGCTTTCTAAGGGTATGGAAGTACCTAAAGCTAAATACACTGATATAAACAGTTTCACAGTAACCTATAATGGATCAATGCTAGGAAAACTTCTGCTACAGCTATACAAACACCTCACCCCTGTGTAATCATTTCAGGAAGAATATCGTCTAATACTAGAGGGTTGTTTAATGGGCATCTTTATTTTTCATTGACAGTGAATTCATCCTTTTCAAAGGGCAAGTACAAGGTCTATGGACATTTAGGTCCCATTTGAGTGCTCAGAGTAGAACCAAATGGGAAGTAAATGGTCTTGTTATGGACTCAAGGTAAATTCTACACTGATTAAATAGGCCATAGTGTCTCAGTGAGAGACAATGGTTAACAGCAGTAAAGGTGGAAAGAAGCTGTTTGAGTGATAATGTCTTCTTAAAAGTGCCGTCTTTGCCACTTCAGATATGTAAAATTAAGCCTGATGAATTTAGGACCTTGATTATAGCCTCCATCATGAAGAACTTGCAGAAATGCAAAATGCTATCAGGTAAATTGGTGTTTAAGTGTTATCACCTAATTTCACAGAATAAGCATGTTTACTGTAACTCTTTCTAAACCTCTCTCCTGGTCTGTGTTTGTATATGCTGTGCTTTCTCTGTTGTCTTTCAATTCACTGGAGAGACTACTTTCTATGCTGCCTCCCACAGAGCCTGAGTATCACACTTGTGAGAATTAACACTAACAGCTCTAATTCTTAGCATTCTAACACAAGGTCAGAGCACATTCATAAGTTATCACATAAATTTTCTGAACATTTGAGCAGGTGATGAATTAACTGTAGAAGAGAATTATCTGTGGCTAATCCAAATGCTTCCTCTAAAAGACCCATCTAGTAATTATAATTTTTATTTCTTTAATTGTAAATTGATTGTCCATACTCTTTAGTTGAAGAGAATGATCTTTATACATGGTCTTTTTTGATGTTTATGTCATGAGATTGTTCTCAAGAGAAGGGACAAAAAGAAATTATAAAGACACATCTGGTATCTGCAGATCAGAAGACCTGTGTGTTCTCAGCTTTCTCATTTCTTTTTGACATCTTTTGTTTAAAGCAATATGCATCAATATTTTTTTTTGCATAGTAAGTTATCACATTTGTGTGCTCAAGAATTAGTATTATTCTGTGATTTTAATTAGTTTACCCACTGGGGAAATGAAATGCTTCAGTGTGTACACAGAGAAGTAGTGAATGAAAATGGATTCTCACAGAGATTTCCTAGCAAAAAGTTTACATTTATATAAACTTGGTGGCCAGTTTTTTATTCTTGTAGCATTTAGTTTATCAGACACTGATAAAGCCATCAATCTAAATGTGAATAATTTATCCAGCTTAAACACTACTCTCTGGTATGTAAGCTACTATCCTGGAAAATAATAACATATCTGTGTCTAGGAACATTTTAAAATAAGCCATCATTCATGGACTACTACTCTATCTCTTTTCTACCTGTTTCTATGATCTCTGCTACATGAAACCATTTAAATTTTCATATTGCTTTTTCTATCTTACCTCAGATCCCTGTTATCTACTATCATTTTCTTGATCTTCTCTGTTGATACTATTGACCAAACCCCCCTTTTGATGCCCACTGACATCCTACATTACTTCCTTCAGTGTTACTCATTCCCGTTGAGTAAGGGTTTTCCACCTTCACATTTGTGTTTTGCCACCTTATTATCCTCTCCACTGGTTAGCAATGGGAAGGTCTTATGGTAAGCTTAGTTGTTATTACATCTTCAGTTATTAATTTTGTAAACATCTCCAAGAGTGGTAACTCTTCCTCATGTCTTTTTCCCTCCTTTCAGTTTATATTATCTGTCCCTTTGTCATCATTTCTGTCAACAAAATAATCATGTCTAAGACAAATTTCTGCCATCATCTTCTCACTTCTGCAACTTAAAATTTTTGTGTAGCCGACATTGAACCTCTCATGTCTATGTCTCTTTCATACCTGATGTTGTCCAGAGCATTCTGAGTAACATGTACACCCACAAACTTCTGCAGGAGTCTACCATTCTCAGTTAGCTATCTGTATGCCCTAGGGACCCTGGTTTCATATTTTAATCTGAGGTTTCATGACATAGCTGAATGATCCAAAAGCATAGTACCATGGGGAAGATATTCTTCATTCCTGGCTACAGGGTGATATTTCTTTCTTGTGTTTCTTGTGAGCAGGCACATCTGACACCTCAGTAAACTAGGTCAGATTAGCAGAATCACAGGATGGCTGAGGCTGGAAGGCATTTCTAGATATCATCTAGCCCAGCCTTATGTTCACAACAGAGTCAGCTAGAGGAGGTTGCCCAGGACTGTATCCCAGTCAGATTTTGAATATCTGCAATGACGAAGACTCCACAATCCCCCTGCACTCTCTGGTTCAATCACACTCATTGTTTGACCACCCTCACAGTAAAAAAAAAGGGGGGTTTATGCTCAGATAGAATTTCCTGTGTTTTGCTTTGCACCCATCATCTCTTGTCCTTTCACTGGGCTTTGCTGAAAAGACCCTGGCTCTGACTTCTTTGCACCCTCCTTTGGATATTTATACCAAAGGCATTATAAATATCAGCGTGGTTAGGATCGCCCCGAGCCTTCTCTTCTCCAAGCTGAACAGCTTCACCTCTCAGCCTCTCCTCCTATGTCAGGAGCTCCAGTCCCTTAATGATCTTTCTGGCCCTTTGCTGGACTTGTTCCAGTGTGTCCATGTCTCTCTTGTACCAGGGAGATGAGATCTGAACATTCCCAACATGGTCTCATTAAGGCCCAGAAAACTCCTGAATTTCCTGTGTCCTTATGTGGTGTTAGGTATTTCAAATTTCCCATGAGGACTAGGACCTATGGACTTGAGGCTTCTTCCAGTTGTATGAAGAAGTCCTCATCTACTTCTTCCTGATCAAAAGGTCTGGTGGCAAACATGCAGTGAATGTCACCCATGTTAGTCTGCCCCCCAATGTTGATCAACAAGCTCTCTACTGGCTCATTACCCTTCCCTCAGCAAAGCTCCATGCATGGACACCACTTTCTCACAGAAAAGACAACTTGCCCTCCTTGTCATCCTGGCCCATCCTTCCCAAAGAGTCTGTATCTATCCATGTCAGCACTCCAGTTATGTGAGCTGTCTTTCCATGTCTCCCTTATTCCAGTGAGGCTATAGCCCTGCAACCGCACACAGACTTCTCATTCTTCCTGTTGGTTCCCCCTGCTTAGTGTACAGTACTTGATAAATGTACCCAGTCATGATGATTTCCCAGAAGATATATGAGAGCTTTCCCAGCAATGATGGCCTCTTGGCACTTCCTTATTTATGTGCACATTCTTGGGGTGGGCTCCTTCTGCCCTCTTCTGTTGATTACGAGATCTCTCCCGTCCACATCAGACTGTATTTGCATTTGGTCTACCACTCCCTCTGGATTGTGGGTCATTATCTACATCCCATCTTGTTCTTAGTTTAAAGCTCTCTGCAACAGATTGGCCTGCCTGTTGACAAAGATGGTTTTGCCCTACTTGGTCAGATAGATCCAACCTGTTCCTAACTGAACTATATCCTCAGAGAAGGTCCAATTGTCATAATAGTCAAATCACTGTTATTGACATCAGCTGAACTTACCAGTGGTTAACTTGCAGGATGCACTCACTCCTCTTCAAGTACCACCCCCTCACTGGCAGGATCAAGAAGAAAACCACATGACCCCTGTGCCCTTTACCCCTGGCTGCACAGCCATGTAACCACGCTTGGTATGATCCAGGCTGCCATTAGCCATATTGTTGGTACCCACATGGAAGAACAGCAAGGGCAATAATAGTACAAGGGATGGACAAACATTGGAAGTCTCTCCACAATGTCCGATACCCAAGTCCCTGTCAAGCAGTCAAACTGCCTGACAGGTCAGCAGATGAGAATATCCATCCTCCACAATAGGTTATTGCCTTCTGCTGGCACTCACAACCTTTTCTTGGTGCTGCTGTGGTGCTCAGTCTCACCTGACTTTGGTTCTTCATTGGACACAGTTCTTAGCTCCCAGCTCCTTGCCTGCTACCAGGGCACTGAACTTATTCAGCAGCTGCAGATCTGCAGGTAGAACAGGAGTTGTCTGCCTGGTGCCAGAAGTCATGATCTTCTAGCCTTTACTCTAATTTCTCAACCCAACAGGCACAGACCTTGCCTGCCCCTCCTTTGGTATATCTGTGGGGGTCAGGCTCTTGTACCCTCAGGATGTCAGAAAAGCTCAGGTCACTCTCTTTTTTGTCATCTCTGATATCATACAGCCTCCTGACCTCCACCAACAACTCCTTTCCTTGGTGACACAGAGGGTCCCTCAGTACACACCTCCTGTGGACGAGTAAACCTGCCTCAGCAAGAGGCACCAAACACCCCACAGCCCAGAGTTGCAGAGCTGCATCTTCCCTCAGGAGCTCAGCCATGCCAGGGGTAGTTGCTGCAGGACTGGTGACAGGGACTGTGTCTGTCATGTCACCACCACTGCAGAACCTGTGTGTGCCGCCCTCAGCAGAGCTTCTGAACCCACTTCTGTGTGTCTTCCTGCCCAGGCTGCTGCCTCCATTAGATGTTCTCTTGACAGGTATCCTAGGCACCAGGGTTGTTTTACCCTCCCTAATCATTTGGACAAAGGCCTTTGATCAGGAACACCGGATAAGGCTTAAACTCATATTGTCTGTTTCACCAAGCACACCACTCAGAAGGGCAAGGAAAGAAGGAAGGGGCTGCAGGCTTCCACTCAGCCCAGGAAAGGTGAATGCACTCAACTCTAACACTTTACAAAGGGAGGAAGAATTACTGTTTCCTCCAGGTGAACTTGAGGATGTACTCCTACTCATGCACATGTTTTCCTTCACTCCCAAATTTCCAACAGAAGTGAGTCATAACTATAACTTCAGAAGAAGTTTCAAGGATGTAAACTTCAAGTCCATGTAAGTGTGTCACTGAAACTCTGGGCAAGATACTAAAGCTTGTTGCCTGTTTTAGATACAATTCAGAGGTACATATCTTCCCCAGAAATATCCCGCTGCGTCTCTCAGAAGTGGTAAGAGCAATATATCTAACCCCTAGATAGTACTGTTGAATACTACAAACTGCTTCACTAGATAGAAGTGTGACAATTTGTAAAGATTTTGTCTAATATGAATAAAACACATCAGCTAACTTCAGCTGGTTTATCACTTTTCAGAAAGTTTTTTCTCACAGATTAACTAGATAATTAAATGAATAAGTGGTTTTGGCTTTTTTTCTTAAGCTTATAATTAAAATAATATTATTATTAAGGTTATTAAGGATAGGTGTGGAAAAAAATCAATATTGCTGATGGATAGAGTATCAGGCATCCGGGTTGCATGAAGAGAAGTGTGGCCAGCAGGTCAAGGGAGGTGATTCTCCCTCTCCACTCTGCTCTTGTGAGACCCCACTTGGAGTACTGTGTACAGCTTTTGGGCCCCCAAAATAACAAGGACATGGACCTGTTGAAGCAGGTCCAGAGGAGGCCACAAAGATGATCAGGGGACTGGAGCACTGTAGGAGTCTGGGCCGCGCTGGGAGAAAGTTAGTGCAGACAGAAGAATGCAAGGACGAAGACAAGGCCAGCAAAATAAGGCTGGCAAAAACACACAAGACAGCAGATAAGTGAGAAACACCTGTGGTCAGCAAAAGCACACAAGTCTGAGCAAAACAGGGTATGAGATAAGGGAGTTTTGGCAAGTTTTGGGCTTTACATGCTAATTGCAATTAACCAATGCAAATGCTTGTAGAGGCGCGTGAACAGCGCGTGTAGATGACCCGTAGCCTATTAGAAGATAGATGAGTGCGTGTACGGAACTTAGTAGAGTATAAATGTAACCAGAAAAGGAATAGAAAAAAACTAGAACAAAAACAATAATATGTAATAAAAAGATGGACGACCTGATCATCACATTGGTGTTGCGTCGTTTCTGTTCCCGTACGGAGAAATAAGGACCCCGGCTAATGGTGACTCCGACAGAGCACCTCCCTTATGAGAACAGGTTGAGAGTTGGGGTTGTTCAGCCTCGAGAAGAGAAGATTCCAGGGAGATCTTATAGCAGCCTCCCAGTACTTAAAGGGTGCCTACAGGAAAGATGGGGAGGGACTCTTTATCAGGGAGTGTAGTGATAGGACAAGGGGTAACAGTTTTAAACTGAAAGAGGGTAGATTTAGATTAGCTATAAGGAAGGAATTCTTCACTGTGAGGGTGGTGAGACACTGGAACAGGTTGCCCAGAGTTGTGGATGTCCCCTCCCTGGCAGTGTTCAAGGCCAGGTTGGATGGGGTTTTGAGCAACCCAATCTAGTGGAAAGTGTCCCTGTCCATGTCAGGGGGACTGGAACTAGATGTTCTTTAAGGTTGCTTCCAACCCAAACCATTCAATGATTCTATTATTTATTTTGTAGACTATTAATGGAAAGAGAGAAAGGTAAAATAAAAATACAATGCAGTAAAAAATATCATAAGAATTTAAAATATTGGTGCTTTTTAATCTAAGCTGTTTGTCTTCTGCTTTGGTCAGTTCATTATACAGGCCTGTATCTTTTGTATGATAATGGCCTACTTCCAAGAATTAGCCACATGGATGAGTCATATATTTAAAGGTATGACTCCTGTGTATTTAAAGTAATATGAAAATAAAAGATACATGATTGTAACAAGGCTGAATGTTGTTCAAAGTTATTTAGCACCATCAAATTATTCAGTTATAGCTAACATATTTTCTATGTCTACTTGAGCTTGATGTTACAGTTCTACTGGTTAGAATTATTCCTGGAAAGAGTAATAAGGTGGAGGAGCTCAGTCTGACTTGTACATTTTCTCTGTACATTTTCTCCTCATGAGAAGAACACTGGAATTATTTCTTGATTCATAAAGTACATATTAAATGTTTGATGTAAAACACTTCAATGTATTATAACTTAGAAGATCATATGTTAGAGTACTATTAAATTCTTTTTACATATCTAGGAATTAAAAGTCATTGGAATCAAAAATCATTGGAATAAATTAGTCAAAATAGGAATACAATGTTGAACAAATGCAGTGAGGGCTTCTGCTTTCATGTGTCATGCCAACAGAATTATGTTGTAAAGAAATTCAAGCTGTTGTCCTTCATCACTGTGGGACTTAATCTATTTGACAATTTAAATGTGTGTAATTTCTGGTCAAAGGGTTAGTACAGGAGGTACCTGTCTACTTCAGTCACCATCTGAAAGGTTTCAGTTGTCAAAGTAAACTAATTAAAGGCATGCCTGTTTCGTATCAAGTAGCCAGTTCTTCCTAGACTTAAGAGGATGAAAACACCTGAGCAGACTTAAGGTAATAAAAAAGTAACATGAATATAAAAACCATAAATTTGTGTTGCTTAGAGATATTTTTTGTTTGAGGAAAAAAATAAAAATAGAAAAAAAAAACCCTTTCTCCTGACAAATTCAGGAATTAATTGAATTTGTGGTTCATTATGTAAATTCCTTATTTAACAGTAAAACAAAAATAGAAAAGTCAATGGAACTTAAGACTTTAATTATGAGAAGTCAGATGAACAGTTACGGTTACCAGACCAACATTAACACTGCCACATTGAGTTATATAATATTTTGTCTCACAGATTTTGTAATAAAGTTTATAATTTTCCTTGTGTATAATCCACTGAAGTTATTAATTAATGTTAACAGTGCTCCTCTGTTACACAACTGGGAAAGATGGAGAGACTATATGTTTTTGCCAAAGGTAACAATATCTGTACTTAAAATTAATAGGGCCACAATGAGAACTTATTTATTATTTAGTATTTGGTGGAGCTCATATGCTCATTTAGGCACTACTATAGGGTATCTGTTTATAGCAGAAAGCTGTCAGAATATTTTTTGAAGAATATCTTGGTTTTTGCTTTTATAAAATGTAGGTACAAATGCATCTGAACAGTTGCAGAATTATGTTGGCTTGATAACATCTTAATGAGGAAGCTATCTCAGAACCAAGACAGGAGAGGCAGAATTACACCGGAAAGGGAAATTGCCTAGTAGTTATAGCTTTCACCCAAGAAAGTACAGACACAGGCTTGGATTCTAGCTTTGGTGAGCGAATGCAGACTATGTTCGTAAGGACAGATACAATCTTTTTTCCACTAGCTTTCTCCCTCAAGAAATAAATTAGAAAGAACCTAATCCCTGGCCAGAGAGACAGGAGCCTGCATATTGCATACCAATTCTCTCCAGCCACTGCATTATAACTATTTTGGGTGAGATCTTTTTTTTTTTTTACATATTTTCTTGTCTATTTTTTCCAAATGAAAGAAGAAAAGAGATCACAATCTCATCCCAGTAAGTTATTTGACCTAGGTCAGTAAAGCATATTTCACAACTGTTCTTACGCCTGTGTAAGGCAATTAAATTAATATAACTGTGGAAAGTCTGAGTCTAATGTGAGAACTGGCACACAAACATTTGAGCTTCCTGACTTTTAGGCACTTAATTAATAACTTTCTTTTTAATTAATTGATTAGGATTCACTACTAATGGTTAACAGATTTGTTAGCAGTGGCGGTACTGCTTTGTTGGAGGGCATGGCTGCAAGGGGTCCAGCAGCAATGTCTGGAGAGGCTCCTGCCCTGCTGCTTAGTCCTGAGTAGAGAAGGACTTTGGCTAAGCACACTGGAGTGCATAGCCTGAAATGGATGAAATGCAGAAGTAAAGTGTAATGTCACTCCCAGAAGAGTCAGGAAAAAATGCACTAATTACATCTATGGAGAGATCTTCTAGGGAGTCAGTTGGATAGTGCACCAAGAAAGCGGGAAGGAAGATTCAGGGCTGAGATGACTCGAGCATGGTTAGGGCCAAACAAGCTGGGGACAGAGATTACAAAACTGGAACACATTTTGAGCAGAGAACCAGGCTGGGATAGTACCTAGAAGAAAGATCTGGTGAGTACTATGAGAGGTAAAAGTAATGAAGTGTCCTGGAAGGTGAATATAGAAATACCATTTTTTATGTCCATGAGTGTAGGAGTCTGGGCCGCGCTGGGAGAAAGTTAGTGCAGACAGAAGAATGCAAGGACGAAGACAAGGCCAGCAAAATAAGGCTGGCAAAAACACACAAGACAGCAGATAAGTGAGAAACACCTGTGGTCAGCAAAAGCACACAAGTCTGAGCAAAACAGGGTATGAGATAAGGGAGTTTTGGCAAGTTTTGGGCTTTACGTGCTAATTGCAATTAACCAATGCAAATGCTTGTAGAGGCGCGTGAACAGCGCGTGTAGATGACCTGTAGCCTATTAGAAGATAGATGAGTGCGTGTACGGAACTTAGTAGAATATAAATGTAACCAGAAAAGGAATAAAAAAAAAACAAACCAATAACTATAATAAAAAGATGGACGACCTGATCATCACATTGGTGTTGCGTCGTTTCTGTTCCCGCACGGAGAAATAAGGACCCCGGCTAATGGTGACTCCAACACATGAGCATTTGCTGTATGTTTTATTCTCAAATTCCTCAAAGTACGCTTGAAGCACCTCTTACCACAATTTCTGTAATGGGATTTAGATTGTTCTATTTCACTTTTTTAACTTCTTAGTGTCTTTCTTGTGACTTTCAGACTTTACAGGAGTCAAACGTTTGCTGTTTCTTCATGGTCTGTGGTAATATTGTTTGCTTGACAAGTCAGCACTGCTAGTACTAGAGTTTTGTTTTTAAATATACAATGCAGCTCTGTTACTGACTGAACTACTTTACACTGTAAGGCATACTGTCTCTCCAAATCTCCTTTCACCACCCCTCAGAAAATCCATATAGGAAGAAGAAATGGTTACAATATCCTGGTAGGCATGCTATAGTATTGTTGTTTGCAAAAATTAATTAAATTTTTTTATGTATTAAAAAGTAAATACTACAGAGAAGGCACTTATAGACTGAAAAGTATGACAACGGTTGCTCAAGGCAAAAAATGCTGCAGCAGGTGGGAAAGATGGGTGATTGCTTCAGGGAGGTTGGAGTTGGTTCCAGGACTGTCCCAGCTAGGAAAACTAGTCAGAAGGCAGGAAACACATGTTCTTGTTATTAAGGGAAAACAACAAAGAGAGAGAGAAATTTAGGACTTTTTTTTCTTTCTTTTTTTTTTTTTTTCTTCTTTTTCCCAAGGCTGGGTTTTCACTTTTAACAAGCAACAAACTTAGAACACTTTGGCATTTGGAAAAAGGGCTAATTTTCAACCAAAGATGAAATTAAAAAGAAAATCTAGTATTTATTGCTAGAGAAAAGATCAGAAACAAAGATATCAGTGAAATTATAAGTTTTTGATATCAAAAAATAGTTTTCAAAGGATATAGCATTAGAAAACTGTTGACTAACAGAAAACTTGGTGGTTGTCTGAATGAAGGTAACTCAGGTGTTTGCTATCAGGGCACAACTAGTAGTAGTACAGCCCCCCACATCCTTATGTGCTGTTAACTTGGCATCCAGCACCAAATGCTACCTCTCCCAGATCATGTTTCCACAAAATGCCTGTCTGGCTTAAGACATAAATGTACACATTAAATGCTTGCAAGTAGAATGAACAAATTGTTCTGTTATCTTTTGCTCACATTGGCAGCAGTTTTGTAAAGATTTAGTTTTATAAAAGTGTGTGTGGGGGTTGATTACTCAGCTATGTTCTTGAAAGTCTATGACATTCTTTACTTTTTCAGGTAAAAATTAAATAGCACTTCTTTTTCCTTCCTTGACTTTTCACTTAAAACTGTTTGAGAGTGAAACAGGATATGAAGGGAGGATTGATGGAAAGATATTCAGGATCTCCAGTCAGAATAATCCTGTAAACTTTCTTTTAGAGTGTTTGTATTACAGAAAAAAACTACATTTGAAAACGTTTTCCAATTACTCATGTTATTTCATGTTATATGTCTTTAATGTTATTCATATTTCCAATTATGTTTTAATTGTTTTTTTTTTGTTCCACTATGTTTATGATCTTTAATCTGTTGCATTTGAAAATTAGCAGAAATATTTTGGATTATTCCACACCAACATATAGGAAGTCACTGAAAATTTTTCATGCATTTTTATAAAAACCTAGCAGTTAGAAAATAACCTTTTTTTTTTTTTTGGCTTTCAGAATATGAGTACCATGTCACTAGGAAAGAATAAGACAGTATCTGGAATACTATTTACAGATCTGGTAAACCATTTTGATAAAAGTGGTTAAACATGACTAGATTCAGAAAAGGTTGCTAGAACATATAGACCCTATATTACAAGAGTATCTAAAAAAATGTTGCTTCTTTGGCTTAGTAAAAGAAAGCTCGAGGAAGAACATAACTGTTATCCACAAATATTAAGTAGTTAACACCTAGCCTAAAGCTGGTTCTAAAAAGGGACTTGATTGTATTTATGAAGGGATTACATTATGCACATGTCTATGAAAGTAAGAAAAGGGTCCAATCTTCTTGTCTAATCCTTACTTTGTGTCAATTTAATTCACTTCTATAGCAGCTATGCATTTACTTTTGCCATTTTGTTCTGTACCTTACTGTTCTCTTCTGCCAGGAAGGAACTATTTTTTTATAGTCTTCTCACATTTTGCGTACTCACTCTCCTACAACTTGAAATTAGCAAATATTCCTAGGATTTACTTTATTTACATTGAATTTTCTTCAGCACATCTTCCTTTTTACTGTTCCACAGAAGCTGAACAAAGCCTTCTATGATTCTAATATTGTGCCTTTCCCAAGTATAAACTATAAGTATTTCAGTGGTGGTAAGTACGTAAGGGGTGTTCACTAAACAAATCCTATGAATCCGTGTTCTTAGTAATCAGAAAATTGCTATCTGCCTGTTTTTAAAAATACATGGTATTATTGTTATTCTTTTTTTTATTTAGAGATAATCAGTTCCATAGTCCCTAAAAATGTAAGATGGTAAGGATCCATTTGCCTCACCTGCAGGTTTATTTGTTCATTAACATGTGATCATCTGCTGCTCTGTAATTATTGAATGTAAAGAAGGTGGGGTATGTATAATGTATGTATAATTCCATTTTACATTGATGAGTCTGTTTTTTTTTAAAGTTAACTATGCGATTTTTAGAGTCAGGATTTTTACCCTTGAAAACACATTAATTGTTTTTGTAGGCTGCAGTTTAAAGGCACTGATGTTTGTTCTGTGCAGTTATTGACTTTTTGTAGTTATTTTTATTAGATGATTTAGGGAAAAAAATACAGCCGAATCACCCTTCAACTTTATGATAGGAACAAATTGCATTGTAGTCAGAAATATAATGCTTAGATCATTTCTAAAATGTTGATTCAGAGTTTCGGGGAGTAATCAGAACCTAGTACCTCAGGTTAATATTGTGGTGTAGAGACCATGTTTTCTATGATATTGAAGTCTCCCTCGATATAAAATTAATCTTCATTAATGCACTGAAAAGAGGGAGATTTTGTGCTGTATTACGTTATCAGTATAAATCAGAAAATTTGTGTATAGCACAATGCAGATTTAACCACACTTTTAACTTGATATTGACTTCATAGTTCGAAATTTCTTTTTTGGGGGGATGGAAATGGCATTGTATATTTTTATTAAAAATAAAATATGTATCAGCTTTGGTATTGCTCAAGATAGACACTTTTTTTATTCCAGTCTGAACTGAAGAGAGAAGGACTGCCTTGAAGGCATCTGCTGTGAACAAAGGCTTGAAAGTTCAAAACAACTGTTCTGGCTCATTGGTGTTGGAATTTCAATTTGGACCTCCACAGTGGTGCTAAAGAGAGAAAAGGAATCCAAGAGAGCTGCTGACTCTGCAAAGTAAACTCCTCTTAGAGTCTTGATATATTTTTCAAGTTGCTTTAGACAAATCAAGATAAGAACTAATGAAAATGTAATAATAGTTATGACTTTTTTTGTGTGTCAGTATCAGTGTTAAGAAGTTAATAAATTGAGGTCCCAGTGAAGACCAAGTTATTTGTGGTGCATCTGCTGCCAATGAACATTTCCTTTTTAAAGGAGCAAGAAGAACATGTTAAAGGCCAAAATGACACACTGTAATCTTTATATGCTTACTCAGTTTTGCACAGGGTAAAACTACCCGTCCTGGATCAGAGAGAGAAATCTGGAAACTCAGAATCAGAAGAAAATTACACCAAAATATATAGCTTGCTTTTTTCCTCTCTTTTTTTTTTTTTTTTCCTTTTTTTTTTTTTTTTAACCTTAATGACAAATGAATGATGGGAGAAGAAAGGGGAGCTTACCAGGCCATCAAATCTAGCAGTCTCACACATAAAATAGTTAGCCCTGTTTATAGGAAGAAATTCCTTTTAGAACAAGAAAAGTAGATGAAAGATTGTTTCAATTAATTCCTAGAACTGAGGGAATTCCCCTGTATCACTGAATGACTTCCTGAAGTTTGCATCTGAATAATCCATAGGGAACAAGACCACTTCATGGAACAGTTCTTGTTATACTATTCTGCCATCATCTACTCCAGGAAGGAGAACAAGACCACCAAAGATTTTGACTCTGCTACATAGCTCCCATCTTATAAGTATATTTTACTATGGTTTTCTGTGTTTTTAAATCCATTAAGGATGCCAGAAATCAGGTGATGAGAACACAAAATTGCTGAGAAGTGCTGTAAAAAAGTGGGTGTGTGTTGGTGGGATGAGGAATTTGTAAACTCATGGTATACTCCGGAATGTCAGCATCCTGATTCATGAAAATTTTATGTAATGGCCTGCAAAGGTGGTTTTTCAGTTCCTGTTCTGAACTCGTTGCATCCCAAACTATTTGCAGTGACATTTCTTTTCCTCTCTGTTTGAACATACACATTCTCTATCCTGCTCACATGTTCACAGGAACTCTCCTATGGAGAAGTAATAACAGAATGACCTTTCATTATGCACAGGTAATTCTTTCTTCCTGGCTTCTGTGTGGTTATTACCCTGACCTGTTTCATGCTGTTCTACAGACAAGACTTCTAAATCATTGTTTTCTTCTCAAAATGGTGAGGGTTTCTGATCACTTTTATTTCTCTCTCTCTCACTTAGCACAAAGCAAGCCTGCTGCACTGAACTCTCCAAAGGCATAACTGGAAGCCTTAGGTAAGGTTTATCTGCTAAAATATCTACTTAGTGCTAGTCTGGATATCAGTTGCTGTATATTGACTGTAAAGATATGCCTAGACAGATAGGTTTGGTGTGAAAATTTGAGATGTAGATAACTGTATTTAGCTCTTATTTCTAAATCAAAACAGAGCTGAAGTTGCAGCTAAATTGGGAGGACAAAGATTTATGTATACATGTACACATAAAGTCTATTTTGCATTTCCTGAAACAAAATCTACTGAATTCTTCTTGTCTCCTGGACCATGGCTTAGCAGTCTCCAAAAGACATTGATTTAGATGACTTGCTAATAATCACAAGCATTATGCCTGTATGGACCTCAGTGCCAAAGTTATCACTGACGTCAATAGGACTCAGGGGCAGGCATGATTTTTTAGAATATTTTTTATATTTTATAAAAAAATATAGATATTTTTTATTTACAATGTGTTTTGTTTCTGCCACTGAATTTCCTCAAGGGCTGTAGTCTATGTACAGTTTTTGTTGTTCTCACTTAAGGCCTCTGACATGGTGGTTAGTCTTTTACTTCATCTCCAACCCAAATCAGTGGACAATAGCCACTATTCATGAGTGGTTCTCACAGCTTTTTTATGGGAATAGAGAAGTAGCATTGTTGGTTTGATATCATCCTTGAACTTAAAACAGAATGCTCTATTTCAACAAGCTAGAAACTTGCTTGGATTTGCAAGTTTCAAACTCAAAAGCCAGAATGCAATTTAAGTCTTAAATTTACTTTGTATGGTGTAATAATAATGATCCAAATCTAGATGTCTTCTTGAGAGTCCTAGTTATAGGCACTTCAGGACAACCATATCTACTAAACATTGGCATCTACTGTGAACTCATTACAGTCTAGAAGTGCAAGGGGGACTGCAGAGGGGGAAGTGCCGATCTCTCTCTGGTGACTAGTGATAGGACACAAGGAAATGGAATGAAGCAGTGTCAGGGGAAGTTCAGACTGGACATTAGGAAAAGATTCTTCACTGAGAGGGTAGTTGGTCATTGAAGTAGACTCCCCGGGGAAGTAGTCACAGCACCAAGCCTGTCAGAGTTCAAGAAGCACCCGGATGATGTTCTTAGTCATATGGTTTAGTTTTAGGTAGCCCTGTGAGGAGCACGGAGTTGGGCTTGATGATCCTTATGGGTCCCTTCCAAATTAAGATATTTTATGATACTGTCATTTTTTGTTCTCCAGGTGTCCTTCCAGTAGGTTGCTAGTCTATTGTTCTTGTGTCATATCTATCACATGCAGAGGTTTGGGGTGTCCTCTGGTTTCTCAGGTGACACTCACCATCTACAGACATGGCAACTATATCCAGCCTGGTAGTTTCAAACTTTAATTTTTCTTCTAATTCCATAATGCTTGTGGTATTGCATCCCAGCAGCAAGGAAATAAGTGACACTTTGTATCCTAAAGCTGGAAAGGAAAACAAATGCAGCTGAGTGCTCCAGCTACTTGTCTGTTATAAAAATATTTTTTTTCCTCCTTTTTTCTTTTTTTTTTTTTTTGTTGTTGTTTTTTTCCTTTTTCTTCCTGAAGTACCCATTCCATATACTACATTGAAGACATATAGAGTTTTCTATTTGCATCCATTGTGTGCAGAGCTAGTCTACTATTCTGGAATATCTAGGGGCTTAGAATGTAAACTAGTAAGACAGTGAGATTCATCTGCTGTTCCACTCTAGATCCAATTTTTGTCTACTGATAATAAAAAAATAATCTAGACAAACAGTTTTGATGTATAGGTCCATAGTATGGATGTCTGAATTTAGTTCTTTCTAAATACTGAGGGAGTTCAGGGTAGAAATCAGTGCCTGAGTAGGCAGCAGAGAGTTCTGTTGCATTGGGGTGGCACTTGGCTTAGAAGTTGATACTCAGGGCGAGGAAGCTGCTGATTTAGGCACCTCCAGCATGAGGGTGTTGTTGAAGGGATCTTTCTAGATCTCTTTCCTGAACCCAGAATTTAATTTTTACCTAAATCTTATTTTCAATGTTAAAGTATATAGTCTTGCACTTGCTGAAATTCTTATCCTACTTCATCTTAAGATCATAATAAATGTCTTGTATACTGGAAATCATACCTATGGCCTTGTTATCCACAGCTGTAAATTGGAGTTTAAATTGTATTGACATTGACAGAACTACTGTCACCTAAACCAGTTATAAGTCAGTGTAGGTGTACTTAAATTGATCAAATCTTTGCTGATTTCCATCAGCAAAAGATCTATCATGCTGAATTTATTTAAAGTTTAGAGCGTTCTATTGAATTGGTAACACTGGAGTGGTAACTGCTCTGATTTGTGTGATATGTAGAAACTTTCAGTATACATAACACCAATTAAAATGCAATATAATCCTGAATTTTTCTTGCAAATACAAGAGGTGCTGAATTTTTGTTTGTTTGCTTTTTTAAGAAAACAAAGTATTTATCACTGGTTCTGGCATATGAGTTAGTTGTTATTGTTTTATATCTGCTGAAGAAAATCAATGTTTCATTTCATACATTAAGCAGGGTGAATCAGATTGCATATGACACCTCTCCTGTGTGACAAATGGGTTTGTAAAGTATTACTTGCACAGCATAATGGTAATTTGTCTACTCGGTGGCTGTAACAAACGCATTACATTTTTGTTTAACGGTTATAATTCATCATTTCAATACACAAAATACTTTATTTCTCAACAGGGGATAGATAGGATGTCAACATTAAAGTTACATTTGTTTCTTAAAAGCAGTATTAGTAATTCATTCTTGTGTCTCCCCATAAGTAGAAGCCAGGTTGTGACTGTGGGACTGCATTTCTAAGAACAGTCAAAAATTATACTGAAGAAAGAACTCAGCTGCATGAATGATCTATGCTCATTTGAGCAGGTGTAACACTATGTGGAGATGTCATAGGACACATTTATTTTTAAATCTATTTGACACAGAAATCATGACTGCTTTATCTACATTTGTTCATATGGGCTTAGAGAATATCTAAATATCTAAGTACATCTAAATGATTAAATCTCTTTTTCCATGAACAATTCCTTCGAAAGTTTTGCTTGCCTGTATCAGTTAAAAAAAAAAAATAAATCCCTAGCTTCAGTAGACATTTTAAAATACAATAGTGCAACTAGAGAGAAAAATATTCTCATATTGAGTGTAATATCTACAACAGAAAGTCTCAGTAGCAATATTTAAGTTAGAGATATATACACCCATTGTGGCTTTTCTGTGATGGGCGCGTAAGAAATGTTTTCGATCTAATCTACTCTATAAAACAAATATATGAGAATCATTATAAATCTTATTTAATGTTACTCTAAGATGCTCTCAGATGGATTTTAAGATCTCAACAGGTTGAGCACGGCAGTGGTCATTTTTGTATGAGTGAATGGCTAATTACGAATTGCAGATTTCTGAAGAGAATTTCTTCTAGATTAGAAAATTAGTAGTAAGTTTAATATTTCTTCAGATTATGTCTTTAATCTTAAAAGCAGAAATACAGATTTTCCTCGTGTTTGGAATAAAATAGAATAGACTATTTCAATTGGAAGGGACTTACAACAATCATCTAGTCCAACATTCTGACCAATTCAGGGCTGACCAAAGGTTACAGCATGTTATTAATATTGTCCAAATGCCTCTTAAATGCTGAAAAGCTTGGGGCATCAACCACCTCTCTAAGAAGCCTGTTCCAGTGTTTGACCACACTCTCAGTAAAGAAATGCTTCCTAATGCCCAGTCTGAAACTCCTGTGGAGCAGCTTTGAGCCATTCCCATGCATCCTGTCATTGAGTACCAGGGAGAAGAGTTCAGCACCTCTCTCTCCACTTGCCCTTCTCAGGGGGACTTTCCTTTTCAGAAAGAAAGTCACTGTTCCTGCAGTTGGGGTCCTGAAACTCAGAGGACCAGGCAGCCCAAGGTCTATCAATATAAAGACTGAGGCAAAAATACCATTGAATGAGTCCTTTTCTTCATTCCAATTTGTCAGGTGACCTTCTTCATCAAGCATTGGTCCAATATTTTCCTTAGCTGATTTCTTGCTATTAACATACTTTAAAAACTTTTGTTGTCTGACACAACAATGGCCAGTTTTAACTCTAGTTCAGCTTTGGCCTTATGTGTCTCCTCCCTGCATATGTGAACCACAACTCTGTAATCTTCCTGTGAAGCCTGACCTTGCTTCCAGAGGTCATACAATTTCTTTTTCCACCCAAGTTAAATGAGGAGTTCCCTGTTCAGACTAGCTGGTCTTCTGACCCACTTGCTTGACTTATGACACAGTGGAATTGCCTGCTCCTGTGCTTCTAAGAGGTGGTTCTTAAAAACTCAGCAGCACTCATTGACTCTTAAACCCTCAAAAGCAGATACCCAGGAGACACTGTTAAGTAGATCCCTGAATAGTTTAAAGTTTGCTATCTTGAAATCCAAGGTAGCAATTCTGTTGTCCTTTTTTCTCATTACAATAAAAATTTTAAACTCAACCATTTTGTGATCACTATGGCGAAACAGCCACCTACCATCACATCTCCCATGAGTCCTTCTCTAAATAGCAAGTCTAGGAGGGCATCTTTCCTGGTTGACTCACTGAGTACTTGTGACAAGAAACTATCTTCAAGAAACTTCAAGAATTTCCCAGACTTGCTCATCACAGCAGTATGGTATTCCCAATTGATGTCTGGGAATTTGAAATCTCCCATAAGGACAAGGGCTACTGATACAGAAATATCTACTAATTGACTACAGAATAACTCATCCCACCTGGGTGATCAGTAGTAGACACCCATAATGACATCTGCTTTGTTTTCCATCCCCCTAATCCTGACGCAGAGGGTCTCAACTACATCGTCATTAACTGTAAGGGCTGTAGAGTCAAATATCTCCCTTGCATATATTGCAACTCCTCTACCTCACCTGCCCTGACTATTGTGTAACAATAACCAACTGTATAAAAGTGCTCTATTACATAAAAAAATATTAATAAAATGACTTTTTTTTCTCTTTTCACACTGGGAAGATTTTTTCATAAATCTAAAATTATTACTTCTCTGCAGGTGGTTTTTTATAGTAGTAAGATTTGGTTTATTTGTAAAGAAAAGGAAGTTTTTTTAAAGGAGTAAGTTTTCTAGTCTGATTCTCGCATCCCCTTATGCTGGGCCCTCATAATTTTCACTCTTTGTTTGACCTTGGCTAAATGCCAGGTACCCACCAAGTCGCTCTCTCACTTCCCCCCCCCCTTTCCCCTTTTTTTCTCAACAGGGCAAAGACGGGAAAGAAAATAAGAGAGGAAAACAAAACAACCCTTATGGGTAAAACAACAGCAGTTTTAATATAAGCAAAGCGAAGCAAAGGTCTGCGCGCAGAAGCAAAAAAAAGAAAACAGATTTATTCTCTTCTTCCCATGAACAGGCGATGTCGGGCCTTCTCAGGAAGCAGGGCTCCAATACACGTAGTGGTTGCCTCGGAGGACCAAGGGTGACCCCACCCCCTTCCTCCTTTCTCCCAGCTTTATACTGAGCAGACGTCATATGGTCTGGAATATCCCTTTGGTCAGTTCGGGTCAGCTGTCCTGGTTGTGTCCCCTCCCAAGATCTTGCCCACCCCGTCCCACTGTGTGGGGGGGGAAATGTCGGAAAGACCCTTGGTGCTGTGTAAGCACTACTCAGCAGTAGCCACAACACCAGTGTGCTATCAACACCCTGCCAGCTCCCAACATAAAACACAGCACCATGAGGGCTGCTACAGGGGAAAACCAATTCTGGCTCAGCCAGACCCGGTACAAAAGCAAACAAAATAACATTATTATCTGCTTATTAGCTGTTTAGTAAAGTTATTTATAGATGTTTATAAAAAGAATATATTAAATAATTTGATTCTGAAAAGAACTGTGAGTTTAACTTCATGAGAAGGAAGGTCATGATTCAGTTTTACAATAAATCTTTTTTAGAGTTTCCAGTACTGTATCAAAAGTGTCATAACAGGATGATATAAAATGATAATCTGATAAAAATGCACTCTGCTAGTTGAAATCCTTTCAGAAATATATGGTGGATTATCATTGTACTGCCAGGCTTTATGCAAGATCAAATATTGTTTGTTCATGACTTTTTAACTTTATGCTAAATCAGGTATAGTCTGTCCTCCTACAGTTGACATAAAAAGAACAAACATTTTATATTGTATAAGCTCTGTCTATTTCAACAGAAACAGTGTGGAACAAAGGTGTTTATATGATGTATGCTGTTTGATGTAGAAGTTCAGCAGATGTAGGGTTAACAATCATGGAAAAAATTTGAGACAACCCCAGCTCTGTGAAATCAGTAAAACTATCCCCAATCTATTATGTTATATTAGCGTATGTTTCTACAGAATTAAAATTTAATATGAAGCAATCAGTGTCAAGGGCAATATAATTTCACATAGCAACTAATTTGAGGCTGGCAATGGCCTTATATAAAACTGCTGAATATAACAAACAAGAAAATGTAGAACAGTTTCATGTATATTTCTTCATTTCTTCATGTTTCTTAGGGAATAAAAAATAAACCTATTGTGTATGGTCAAGGAAGATGGGAAAAAGTCTTTAAAGAAAATAAGCAACAATTTTGTCCTAACAGTACCTGACACCCCAGCTAAAGCAGAGAAACTTTCCAAAGAGACTTCCTCTACTGTTATAACTGTGTGACTCAGTTTAAAAATTAAAAATGTTAGGTATGATTAAATTGAAATGAAGCTGAGTGATGGAGAAACATTATCATTTTATAGTGTCAAAGTAACTGATTTGTCAGAGACCATAGCAGTCAGAAACCCCACTGATTTTTCTACCTAGAAAATAGGCTAAAGAATTTAATATTGGATCTGAAATTCTGCTTGGTTATGATGGAAATAACACGAAAATTATTAGGAAAAAAAATAGATTGCAATGGAGAGGGAATGAACACATATAGCTCCCTAGATGGGTAAAACTAGAGACCACTGATACACTTCTAGATTTAAATATGAGCTAAGATTCTGAGTGCTTAGTTTAAAAATATTGAAAAATTCCAAATTTAAAAAAGGGTATTTGGGGGTGTATGGGGGAATGTAAATGCCTAAAGCAAGATAGACGTTTTTTGTTGGTTAACAGAAGTGATTACCAGACTTAAGTTGACAGAAAAAAATCAATATTCAAAATTTCCTCCTGGCCAACTATGTATCTTTTTAATTAAAGGCAATAGTAGAAATAATATTTAATATGTTTCCTCGAAACAGATAGTTTACCATGTCTTTGTGGACAACAGTTTGGAAACCTCTGATTTATACTGATGAATTTCTGGGAATTGAGTAGGGAAATACGTTCTTATGCCATATATACTAAGTAAAGATCTCTTAGGATAGCAAAACTGGGATTTTATATAGCACTTGTTATGATGCTTCTTTTGCAGGAGAAAAAGTGGGATTTGGATTTGTGAAATAAAAATGTTTTTCTTTCTTCTTGTCTAGGTGTCTGAATTCCCTCACCTCCTTAATTCACAAGGGCTACAAATACATTTTTTTCCCCAGATGACTCTGCAGAATTTTGCATGGAGGTAGCCCCAGTAGGCAAGATCTTGTCAGCAACAATGCTGCAGCTCCTTAGGAGCATCACAATGCATGATGCAAATCCAAAAATAGGAAATTGGAAAGGGAAAACAGTTTTTAAAGCTGAATGTATCTTACTGTTTTCCATGGTAAAAAATAATTTTTACCTCTGAAAAATCAGAGGATGCATTATGTTTTTAAGTTACTAATATAGCAAGATGGTGTCACTGATATTTATATTTGATTATAGAGAGAGAATGAGAAGACATGCACACACAGAGGTCATATGTAACTTTTATTCTTTTTAGATAGGCCATAGTATACTATATTAGTTATTCCTCAGGCACAAAAAAGGCCATTTATAGGATGTATAGGTCAATCCTCATGAATGGCAACATTTTTACAACATAACTATACCATGGTTCACTTTTGCATGAGACTGTTGCCAATTAGTTCTCCTGCATGTGCAGTATAACCTCTGAAAATACTTAGGGGCTATTTAACATGTGTGTACAGTCTGGAACATTAATTATGATAAGGTCAAATGCAGAATACTTGAAAAAGTTATAGAAACCTCCAAATTATAACAAAAAATCTAAAAATTCTGTTTTTAGTCAAGAAAAATCCGACATCTCAGAATTTCTTGAGAGCTGAAGTGAATCTCAGTCACATAGTCTAGATTTGAAGGGTCGTGGGATCATATGCTTTAGAAGTCTACCATGTTTCTAAATACAGAGAGGCTGTTTGTCACAGAACTGTACATCACTCACCTGAGACAGCACAGGGTTATGTTTAGGGTAAATTGTGTCATTTAGAGGAGGAGGAAAGATGTCTAGCAGAGTCACAAGAACAGAAAAGTCTATCTGTAGCCCTTCTGGGTCTTAAATCAGCAAATGAAAAATTAATAGGAATTTAAGAAATATGTTTATCTGTAGATTTGTTATTCCTATGCATGAAATACAAATAATGTTTACACAGGTTATTGAATATATATACATACAGTGAAGTCATTAGGCAGAAGTCTTTCTCCATCACCTTCTTTCTTCTTGTCCTGGGATTTGCCAGCCTATGTGGAAAGGAGATTACTACCTTCACTAGTTGTTTGCCTTCTCTGTTCGGTGCCAGTGAAGAAGGGCCTGTTGAATGAGATCCAAAATATCCAACAAGCTGAAAAATGGTTGTTTATGAGCTAGCTAACTGGTACAGGCAAATTCTGTTATCCCACCCTTCTTCATTTCCTCTATATTTGGCTGATGTTTGTGAGAATTTGTTTTTATTTACTCAAAATACACAATCTGCAATCCCTCTTCTCATGTAGACTTCATTGACAGTATTTTTTTGAAGACTGGATATTTGTGCTGTGATAGAGGTGTTCATGCTGCTGTCCCTATCTGAGAAATGGGAGACACCAGGTGAAGTTCCTGTTCAGGCTTAGTAGATTGAAAGTTAATATCTGGCTTCCTATGCTAATTTGGTTGTGGGAATTAGGAATTACTTCCTCCTTTTGAAACTGTGCCATTACACACACACACACGCACACACACATATATATAATCTATATAAAAATGATTAAGAAGGGCAAAGAGAAAGTATGTAAATAAAAACATATTCTTCAGCAATAGGTTGGTTTGACTTCTGCCCAATATTTGATATCACATTTATATTTAATAACTTAGCACTTAAAAATGTGCCCTGGAGATAAGGAATTTCTTTCAAATATGAGGAAGCTAATGAATAATTCTGATGGTAGAAATGTAAAGTAATGAAATATTGCTTGGGGAATCTAAGCAGCCTTAATAAACAAATTTAGAGAAATAAGATACTTGGTAGTTTGAAAAGGTGAAAATTGTTCAGGGAGACCCATTCGGAAAGTAAAGTGAGATTTTTTTGGATTGTTTGTTACTGTTACTTGCTTCAGACAATAGTGATAATATGGAACTATTCTTCTACTAATACAAAAAATTATCTTGTTGTATCTCAGTTGAATCCAATTTAAATAGCTATGTCTCCAAGTGGATGTGGGGACAAATTTATGCTAGGTGGGCTTCTTTACAGTAGATATATGCTTATAATTAGTGTTCTAGTAGAACAAATGGAAACCCTTTCAGTGATAAAACATTAATTAGAAGCTCTAAGAGTCATGCCAACACAGAAGCACAGGATGATGGGAGTATGAATGCAATATCTACAAGAAATTCTAGCTAGATTTAACAGATGAACTTGAAATAGAAGGATAATTATCTTTCTAGAGGCTCTTTCTGGCCTATCTGTTCTACTTCAACATGTGTATTATAGGGACCTCTATTTGAGAAAGAAGTATCTGCCCAGCACAAGTTGCTGTGTGAACTTGGTATTTTTATACCTGTGATACTTATTCTTTGATCCGAGTGAGAATGAGAACATGTGATACCTGACAGATATTTTGGTTTGCATTTAAGAAAAAATATCTTAGAGTCCTTCATACCTTTTATCTGACTTTACAAAAAACTTTGGGGAATAAATAGAGGATTGATTTTTCTAATTCTATTTCAACAATAATAAAGAAACTTAGTATAGTTTCTTCCTTTATAATAAAATATATATATTTGGACCCCCAAACTCATAAAAGTACCACACAGTTTATGCAAATAGCTTTGAAATAGCTTCTGTAAAATACAAGCAAAGAAATTACAAATCCCAAGGAGTATAACAAATATATTTTTAAAAGTGAAGTATTTTTGAGAAAACCTCTCATGTAAACTTTATATAGTATATTGTTAAAGAAATGGAACAATGTAGGATTTCAAAACCACTTGGAGTGTGTTTTTGTGAGGTAACTTTCTTTATTATGCATTTTTTATGTTAATACATATTATATTAATGTACCATCAGTTCAAGTTTAGATGAGAAAGGCAGAGAAGGATCTTCAATCCTCTAGATGATTACACTAAGCATAAGGCAAGATTAGTGTTAGAGGAACCAGGTAACCAAAGTTCTGGCTGACAAAAAAACAAAGCTGTTCTACCTTCCCAATTGTATTTTATCTGCTATCAAGGAATACCTCCTGTATGTTTCTCATGAAACCCAATATCCTCCTTAGTATCACCAATATGTAAATGGGAAAATGCAAGTGAGAGTTAGTAAGAGCATTTTGGCAAAAAATGAGAAAATACTTTTGTTTTAATATATTTCTCCCCCCTCCCCCCCCTTCTGAATATAGAGAGCATTCTAATTAGTTGTATGTAAGACATTAATAATTTAACATTTCTTTCTATTGCAACTAGATAAATCCAAATATCTTTGGGGGGTTTTTATCCCTGAGTTTTGCTGAAGGGGACTTAATCTCCTTAAATTAACAAAAATCAAAGCTAATTTTAAAAGCTTGACAAGATAAACTAGGTTTGATTAAGAGATAAAGAAGCTTTATATTAAACTTTTTCAGTTGATATTTGTGACACCTATAAATTATGTATCACTGCTTTGAAAGTGTGTATAGAAATTCAAGTGAGAGGTCATTTCCTTGTGGACAGAAGATAGCCTTTAAGCTATTTTGAAATTGGATAAAGAGAAAAGAGGATAGAGAAGGAAAGACCTGAAGGGATTTTAGGTTTATTTCACATAAAACTTGATGTGGTAAGCATGCACAAGCTTTCTTCTTTTGTTAGATATGAGAAATCCTTAGTTTCAATAGCTCTGATATTTTTCTTTCCCATTTCTTTATCAAATTTAAGATCTGGAGGTACACCAAACCAAAATAGGATTTTTAAGATGTTGGAAGTCAGATATCAAAGTCAAAATGAAGTACTCTGAATGCTGTGGTGTCAGGTATGAGGGTGGTATTTCTTTATTCCCTTCCTCATCTTTTATGAAAACTAGTTGTGTTACTGGCAAAAGCCTACCAGTTTGGGTACATCAGTGAAGTGAGGGGGAGAATGCTTAATTTTCAGTTCTCTTGGGGTTGTTTCCTTAGAATGAAGAAAGAAATATATTGACTTTGTCAATGAAAAATGTGATTCCTATAAGCACATATCAGGAGGTAAATAGTAGTTAAAAAATATTTTTGGAGTAGGGACAGAATTGAAGAACCTAATAGTTACCTAAATTATAAATACATTTTGGAAAAATACCCCAATTCATTAATATTAAAGCAAGGGAACCAGGCAATCTGCATGAGAGAATTTGTCTCTGCAAGTAGATTTATCATTTCAGATTCCTACTTAAGGATTGTAGATGTTCTAATGTAAGATCTCTGTACCTTAAAAAGATATAATTCAATAAACCTTTGCCAAATACCAAGTGCTAAGTTATAAATCCATTTTTTATCTCAAATGTTTGTTTTCATAAATGCAGAAAAAATTAAGCTCTACTTCTTGACAGATGAGAGTTTAGTATACTTCTGTTTACTCTTAATATTGTATTTGTATGCTCTTAACTATATCATAATTAGTGCCAAATTCAATAACTAAAAATGTTGCTCTTCATCCATGTTGATATACTTAATATGAAGTGGTAAAATCCTTAGTCTCCAATGGATCAAAGAGCAGCCCCATACTTATATTTGTGTTCAATCAAATTCTTGATTTTGAAGGCTTTTTTGTTGCTTGTTTTTAATTCCTTTGGTATTTCTGTAATTAGGAATCACAGGATTTAGTTTAAGAGTTACTAATGACTTTAGGAAAATATAAATCCTTTGACTGGACTTATATTTACAGTAAAAATCCACACCTGACTTTTTAACCCAAGTCATATTCTCACTGGAATACACACCCTTCTCATGTCAAAATTGAGTCCTACAATTACAGTCATTTGAGAGTCTGGGTCATGAGAATTCAGCTGAGGAGCTAGTATTATCACAGTACTCAAAGCAATTCTTGAACAGTCAAGAACAGAAAGTTTCTTTATAGACTCTCAGACTGCTGCAATTTTTTCTATTTTATGTGAAAATATTTTCATATCTGGACACAAATAGTCAAGTTATACTCTGAAAAGAACGTTAGTTTTGAAAACATCCTTCATCTGTTTTAAATAAATGTTGTTCTGTTTGGCATCAATTTGCTGTACTCTTTTCAGAATAAAAAACAAGAACACCGAACACATTGCATTCAGGCTTTGACACATGTGTAAACTGCTACTAAGCCAACTTTCACACAGCACGGTTACTTTCTTTTCTGAAGAGATATCTGGTTGAGAAAGTCCTTCTGGAAACCCTTAATCACGACAAGTCTTTGCCTGAATATTGTATCATTTTTATAGTCCCAAATTACCTTTGTACCTGGTCACACATTATATTTCTACCTTGGTGTTGGTACTACATTGTCTTTACTGATTTAATGATGCAGGTACCTATTTGATTCAATAACTTTGTGAGACAGTTATCCTAATTTTACTCTAGTTTAGTTAAGAACACATACTGTGTTCTTCCCATGGGAAATATAGGTAAAATGAATACCGTGTCATATTTTACCATTCTGTTTTTCTGTTTGTTTTCTGTTTGTGATTCAGTATTTATATTTTAATTTTGCACAAGAAATAACCAAACTTTGAAGGATTTTTTTTTCCCTTTTGCACATGGTTAAGAAACTTAAGGAAATCTGCCAAGGGTGTTTTTTTCTCCCCCTGCCTAATAGGTGTACTGAAGCCACCAAAAAATTGAAAGGATGTACAGACAAGAAGCTGATAATAATAATTGTTTCTTGGAGTGCAAATGGCACATCACAATCATGTCCAGTTAGGAGATCTTCAGTGGAGATTTTGGAGAGTGTGTCAATCACCACCTTCTATTGTCAACTCTCTTGCTTCAATCCAGCAAGAAGGTAAAAGTATTTATTGTCAGTCCACAGTACTTCAAACTCCATGAGAAAATTTGCAGCTGTTAAGAGGGTTCATGACCTCTGTCCCTTAGCTTCATTCAGTACAAAATGTGGTAAGTTTACACATGCAGCCTGTGTACCACTGGCACAGTCTGTTTGCTGTGCATTATGGTTGGGTTTTTAGACTCATTTGCCGGAAACTAAACTGAACATTACAGACAGAACTAACTTGCTATAAAATACAAAACTCAGTTCTTAAAACACAGATAAAGTAGAACCTACTGCAGAGTTATATATGATTTCAGACTACTGCCAAATCTGACTGCATAGTGATTGTAAAAGGAGTATATTACAAACAGGTCACAGTGATATGCTGACCAACAGAAATGTATCACATGGGGGTGGGTTTCTATTTCTATCTAAATTGTAAGGCTGAAAGTACAATGTACTGCTCTGTTTCTACCAGTTTCATCTTGATCAGTGCTTCTTCAGGCACAGCCAGTTACATGAAGTCACTCAAAGAAAATGCTTTTCTAGGATGACTTACAAGAGAACTTCCATTTTAGTAGAGATTTTTTTCATAGATTTTGTATTTTTCAGACCTTTAAGACATAATGCACTAGTTGGTAAAGACAGACCTGAAACACTTCACACTGTGACTTGTTCCATTTACCACTAGCTTCCTTCCTGCTACCCCTAGGATATTCAGGCATTTTCTCCTTGTCTTTGTAAAGTCCTATAAGATCATTACAAACAAATTTTAAGTCTTCACAGTTTTCATCCTCTTGTGGGAATGGTTTCACCAAGGCATACCAAAGGTCCACCTAGGCCATAATTCTTTCACTGCCAGAACAAACTCCTGATGTCTAGGCAATATATAGGAGAAAGGGCTGATATACAGTGATAGATCCATCAGTATATTCTCCCAGCATCTTAAAATCCAATTTGCATGGATTTTATGGGTAGAGGCAGCATGATTGTGCTGATAGTATGTTTGTTCTCAGATAATGTGACTACTTTTGGCATGGTATCTGTAAACTGCAAGTCTTTTGATACAAAACCACAAGAAGAGTGGAGCTGGATACTGAACATATCTAGGGCTTTTGAATTAGCCAGTGAAATGCTGACTTTTCAACTGATGCTTTCCTACAGTGTTAGAAGACTCTGTTTTGAAGATACTGTCTTCCAAGTGAGGCTTGGTGAACCTGGTCCTGAGATAGGTGGGGTAGAAACTCTGCTTGTCCAAATTCTCTAGAAAATCTCTCACATTGACTAGTTAAAAGTTATTCAGTTAATGTTCAGTAGACAGCTGATCTCAGGTGTCATAAGGCAGCAGGAGGATTAGAGATGTTTGGAATGTGTCAAAAAAGTGCATGGTACTCCACCAAGTAGAAAACTAAGATGTAGATCATTCTTATTGCCATTTTTCGTATTTTCTGTCATCAGCAACTAGTAAGCAATATGGAAGTCTTTCCTGGCTTACAGATAATACAGAAGTACTGCAAATTATAGAGAAATTTTTATCTCAGGTCCATAAATTGATTTTCAGGATAATATTTTAAACATTTTACAGTATTTTTAAACTTTTATAATCACTGTAATTATGCCAGTTATACAGTTATGTTTATTCTGTTTACTGTGTAGGTGTAGAAAAAAGCTGGATAAGTAAAAAGAAAGTAGTAGGCAGACTCAGGAACTAATGAGGTACTCAAAAATACATTTTTTACTTTTTTAAGCAGGGAAAATTAAGTCATAGATTTCATAGTGGATTTTCATGCTGAAAGTGTCATATAAATGGTTATTTTGAGTCAGAGAGATTTTGTGAAGGGGATTGGGACTATTTAAAAAAAAGTTGAAGGACATATATATTCATAGGCACAATAACGAGCTAGATTTAGCCACTAAAACTATTTAAAGATAAACAAAGGGATCTGTGGATTTTTTTTGGTGTTCTGATCCATACTGATTTTCATACCTAAAATAAAAATCAATAATGTGACTTCAAACCTCAGACTTTCCTTGCTGAATATTCACAATGCTCCAGGCTCTGCATTGAGCAACTCTGCTTCTAGCCCTTGGCAGACTGATAATGAAATGCTGAACAAAGAACAAAATACATGGAATGTAAAATCTAAGTAGCAAATACTTGCCACATATGGGGGCTAGTATGCTTTATTCCAAATACACTTTCACTGCAAGTTCAATAAAACATGAATGGAAAGAGTTTAAATGTTTTATCAAGCATGATTTTTCTAGAATGATTTTCACAGAATCACAGAATCATCAAGGTTGGAAAAGACCTAGAAGATCACCTAGTCCAAACATTGACATAACACCAACAGTTCCCAACTACAGCATATCTCTAAGTGCTATGTCAACCCGAGTTTTAAATACTTCCAGAGATGGGGACTCCACCACTGCCCTGGGCAGCCCATTCCAACACCTAACAACCCGTTCTGTAAAGAAATGCTTCCTAATATCCAGTCTAAACCTTCCCTGGTACAACTTGAGGCCATTACCTCTTGTCCTATCACTTGTTACTTGGTTAAAGAGACTCATCCCCAGCTCTCTGCAACCTCCTTTCAGGTAGTTGTAGAGGGCGATGAGGTCTCCCCTCAGCCTCCTCTTCTCCAGACTAAACAACCCCAGTTCCCTCAGCTGCTCCTCGTACGACATGTGCTCCAGACCCTTCACCAGCTTCGTTGCCCTTCTTTGGACACGCTCAAGTGATTCAATGTCCTTTTTGTAGTGAGGGGCCCAAAACTGAACACAGTAATCGAGGTGCGGCCTCACCAGTGCCGAGTACAGGGGTAAGATCACTTCCCTGTCCCTGCTGGCCACGCTATTTCTGATGCAAGCCAGGATACCATTGGCCTTCTTGGCCACCTGGGCACACTGCTGGCTCATGTTCAGCCGGCTGTCAATCAACACCCCCAGGTCCCTCTCTGACTGGCAGCTCTCCAGCCACTCCTCCCCAAGCCTGTAGTGCTGCTGGGGGGTTGTTGTGACCCAAGTGCAGCACCCGACATTTGGCCTTATTGAACCTCATACAGTTGGCCTTAGCCCATCGCTCCAGCCTGTCCAGGTCTCTCTGCAGAGCCTCCCTACCCTCGAGCAGATCAACACTCCCACCCAACTTGGTCTCATCTGCAAACTTACTGAGGGTGCACTCGATCCCCTCGTCTAGATCATCAATAAAGATGTTAAACAGAAGTGGCCCCAAAACCGAGCCCTGGGGGACACCACTCGTGACCGGCCGCCAACTGGATTTAACTCCGTTAACCACCACTCTTTGGACCCGGCCATCCAGCCAGTTTTTTACCCAGCAAAGCGTGTGCCCATTCAAGCTGCGAGTAGTCAGTTTTGCCAGGAGAATGCTGTGGGAAACGGTGTCAAAGGCCTTACGAAAGTCAAGGTAGACAACATCCACAGCCTTTCCCTCACCCAGTAAGCAGTTCGCCCTGTCATAGAAGGAGATCAGGTTTGTCAAGCAGGACTTTAATACTTCAGGAGAGGACCTGTGTTTTAAAGAGATACTGACAGTACTAGAGAAGCCCAGAGGACTGAAAGAAAAATGCCTCATAATGGTACAGTAGAACTGAACAGAGAAACTGCCTTCCTTTAAGATTAGGGTTTAGGAAAGTTAAAGAGTCACCAAACCTGAAAGGGAAACTATCCAGCATTCGTCTTCAGACAATACGTGTTTTTCAGCATCTGTACAAGGAACTAGGAACAAATGAGTGAAATATTGCAGGTACCTTTTCCTCTCACAATTTTCTGATTGACTAAATCAGGACTTGCGTTTTATGGAAAGATATTTCATTTTCCAAAACCACCGTTTTTGAGGCAGACTCCTTATATGTATGATCACAAAAGTCCATAGCTCATATTTCTGTAATGCATATAAAGAACTTCTAGAATCTTTGCATTTATAAAATCTACATAGAAATTGTTTCACCATTGGATTACAAGAAAAAAAATGTGAAATATATTTTGAGAATACTGACAGATTATACAATATGACTGAAGATGACCTTTTATTTCCAAGTCTTATTTTCTAAGGATGATTTTTTATCCCATATAATTATGATAGACAAAATATATGGTATCAAATAAGATAAAATATTTGCCTAAGAAAACTCAGCTTTATTAAGAGACATTTCAGGATCTATTTTCTGTTTGTTGCAGGTTTGTATCCACTTATGCCCAAAGCCATTAAAATAACAAAATATTTTGATAGCTTCTCATTACTTTGTAACTGAAAAGTGGACTGTCTATTGACTTTTCAAGGCAGTAATGAAATTTCATTATGAATATTTGGAAAAGTATTAAAGTATATGAAAATGTAGTAAAAACAAATGTTTTGAAATTTGACACTGTGTCTTTGTTGTTATCAGGGCTAATATTAACTCTGGGAAATATTGTGCTGTCTTCACAATACCCACAGTAAAATGAAAGTGATTCTTTGCTTTTTGGTAATTGCCCAGTTCAATTATCACATGATAAAACAGAACAAACAATCTATAATTCCTTACTTGGTCTTGAAGTCTGTGTAATAAAAGCTGAACACTGGTTATCTGTATCTTTGAAAAATAGGTTTGCAATCAGAGAACACGTTTAAATAGTTGGAGAAGTTGAGATATTGTCACCCTAATATTTCTGGCTTGATGTGCTCATACTGAAAAATAGTTTAAGATGCTCTGTGTATTGTTGTGTAAAGGTGTTGTCTTTTTCACTAGGTGTCTCTTGCTAGCATTTGTAAGTTTATCAGAAAGGATGAATAAGATATTTTCAGTGACATTTACTTATATATTTCTTACATTGTACTGAAAGTTTGACCTTCTGCACAGACAGTACTAGCTTTATTACTCAACATATTCTCTTCTATGACAAATCATTGGAAGTAATTTGTCATCTACTATTTGATCAAAAATGTAGTTCTTCTATAAAAATACATATTGTAAAGCAAAAGTCTTTCAGAAAGAATTAATGTATGTTACATTTTAATTATTATACTCAACAACATGATTTTAGCAGACAAAATTTGTCTGAACATGAATTATCTGCTTTATTTATAAACAAATGTTAACTCTCCAAAAAATCATATTATTTATTAAAAGAGTAAAACCTTGCAAAAGACATGATAAAAACTATGAAAAATTATTTGGTACAGCTATTTTCCATACACCAGTAATTTTGTCTTATAAAATGGTCAAGTGTTCTATCTTCAGATCATGTGTTTCTCCCTTTAAAAAAGCCCAAGAAATTATCCATATCTTAGGTGCAGTAACAGAAATAATAATTTTCTTACTTAAACAGGAAATTTGCCTGCTATATATTGATTCTTCTAAACTTGAACTTCAAAGAGAAGTTTGTTTTAGGTATACAGAAAAATAGTCAACATTTTATTGAAAGTTATATTGAAAACTATTTTTAAAATATTATTATAAATATTCCCCCTTGATTTAGCCAACATTGTCTTATTCTGGTTTATACTCTTTAATAACTATTGATAACATAGTCATTGGTTATGGAAAAGTTACATATTTGTGCAGTCAAAGATCACGCTTTATATCAGATGTATTAATGGTGGGCACATGGATGCAGTTCTCTTTTCTTCCATCCAGCCACTGAACTTGTACTTCATTTGCTTTCCCAAATGTCTGGGCATGTCCTTCTTTAGACATCCAAGGGCTGTGGTTCTGTTGTACTTTACAAAACAAAACTAAACAAAAGGGTCACCATCAGGAATGTGCCTCTCTAAACTAGAACTAACGTTCATTTTTCACATAATCTCCACTGGCACCTTGCATGACTGTCACATCTAAGTGTTTGTCATGGAACACAGAAGCAACATTCTGAATACTTTGCAGAGGGGTTGCTTTTGATTACCTGCTGCTCTGATGGGTAGCTGAGGAATTAGACTTCTTTGTTCATTTGTCTTGCACGGTTATCAGTACCTATGTCATTTCAAACTAGACTGCCTTAGTGCCTGGCCATGCTGGGGCTACAGTTGGTCTTACATGTCATGGTGTTAGGAGCTTTGTTGTCTTCTATTTACTTCCATGTGCAACCAGTGTTTTGGCTCTATGTACCGTGATTCCCAACTTCCTAGTAATGTACCTTTCCAATGATGGAGAGCGTTGAAAAGTGTCTGTCACTCTCCTGATCACAGCACAGTCTGAAAAATTTAGCAGCCTTTGTTCTGAAGCATCTTTCATTCTCAGATTTAGTTTGCTTTGAGAATATGAATCTGAATAATAAGAAATTGTGCCAGGTCCACGTGATTTTTGGTTTGTATTTTGGTGTTTGGTTTCTTTTTTCTTTTTCTCTGTGATCTGAAGACTACTACTTACACTGTTGTAGGGATGCACAATTCTTCAGTTCTTTCATTTGTGAAGCTTTGAAGCAGAACAGAAGTGAAGCTAGTGGTATGAGTGTATGGACAGATTGAATAGCATTTGCAATAATGATTCCAGAGTAATAATAAAGAGCCTTTATCTTCCAGTAGAATTAAAAACAGCAACAAAAACAGTTGAAAATGTGTGTTTTCTTTGCTCAGCAGTTAATGTTCTGAATCAAGAACTGAAGAAAAAGATAGGTAGTGGGATTTATTTCCATAGGAAATACCAAGAACGAACTCAAACTGAGAAAATGTAAGCAGAGCCTTTTGTTATCAGGTTCTTTGTGTTCCTTACATCTGAAAGTCACAGGAGTTTCAGTTTGTTTTCATTCAGATTTACAAGCAGTTTCTGAGGTCAGGTTGTAAAAGACTTCAAAGAAAGGTGAATATTTTAAGGAAGTGATTCGACAGACAGGTATTTGTTAGAAAGTTGTTATTCCCAACAGTATTGGGTTCGCATGGCAAGGTTTTGGTAGCAGAGGGCTAGAGGAGTGGCTTCTGTGAGAAGCTGCTAGAAGCTTCCCCTATATTCGACAGAGCCAATGCCAGTCGGCTCCAAGGCAGACCCATTGCTGGCCAACCCTGAGCGCATCAGCAATGGTGGTAGAACCTCTGGGATAACATATTTAAGAAGGGGGAAAAAAAACTGTGGGGGAGCAATTGCAGCTGGCGAGATGAGTGACAATATGTGAGAGAAAAAACTCTGCAGCACCCAAGGTTGGTGAAGAAGGAGGAGGAGGAGGTGCTCCAGGCACTGGAGCAGAGATTCCCCTGCAGCCCATGGTGAGGCAGGCTGTGCCCCTTCACCCATGGACATCCACAATGGAGATCTCCACCTACAGCCCATGAAAGACCCCACGCTGGAGCAGGTGGATGTGCTTGAAGGAAGCCGTGGTCCTGTGGGAAGCCCATGCTGGAACAGGCTCCTGGCAGGACCTGTGTACCTGTGGAGAGAGGAGCCCATGCTGGAGCAGGTTTTCTGTCAGGACTTGTGACCCCGTGGGGGACCCATGCTGGAGCAGTCTGTTCCTGAAGGACTGCACCCCGTGGAAGGGACCCAGGCTGGAGCAGGGAAGAACTACAGCCTGTGATAAGGACTCATGTTGCAGAACTTCATGAAGGACTATGTCCTGTGAGAGGGACCCCACGCTGGAGCAGGGGAAGAGTATGAGGAGTCCTCCCCCTGAGGAGGAAGGAGCAGCAGAGACAACATGTGATGAACTGACTGCAATCCCCATTCCCCGACCCCCTGTGTCACTGCAGGGGAGGAAGTTGTGCTGGATTTGTGTGTGTGGTGGGGGAGGGAGAACGGGCTATAGCAGTGGCCACCTGTGAGAAGCTTCTCGAATGTCCCCAGGCTCCAAGTCGGACCCACCTCTGCACCAAGACCGAGCCAATTATTGATGGTGGCTGCGCCTCTGCAATAACATATTTAAGAAGAGGAATCTGGGAGGACATGTGTCATGACCCGGACTGGAAGCCCAGAGAATCGCAATGGTTCTGTGATCCCCTCAGGTTAAATTGAGGTGAAATGACACCAAACAACCAGTAAAGGTTTTTTACTTGCAGTAGAAAATAATCGAAACTTGGAAAAGGATAATAAACAATGTAGTCTTTTATAAAAAAAAGGAAAGGAAAGGAAAGGAAAGGAAAGGAAAGGAAAGGAAAGGAAAGGAAAGGAAAGGAAAGGAAAGGAAAGGAAAGGAAAGGAAAGGAAAGGAAAGGAAAGGAAAGGAAAGGAAAGGAAAGGAAAGGAAAGGAAAGGAAAGGAAAGGAAAGGAAAGGAAAGGAAAGGAAAGGAAAGGAAAGGAAAGGAAAGGAAAGGAAAGGAAAGGAAAGGAAAGGAAAGGAAAGGAAAGGAAAGGAAAGGAAAGGAAAGGAAAGGAAAGGAAAGGAAAGGAAAGGAAAGGAGTCAAAGAAATCTGGATCACCACCCCTGGAGCCAGTGTTGTCTCAGGTCCAGTAATCTTGGGTGATGGGTGCACACTCAGCAAAGTTTTTTTTTGCCTTTTTAAGTTCATCTTATCAGCTGATTAGCATACTAGATGAGGAGGGGTAGGTATTCCACAAATTCATTTCCATGAGAGATGAGGAAAAAAGTGGAACATGGGTTCCAGTTGAGTAAGTGGTCATTGCCCAGCTTTGTTTTTTCCTCTGTTCCCAAAGATCTTATCAGTCATCCCAGAAATGATCACCTCTTATCAGTTCTTGTTACCACTTCAAAGGCAAAGGTGTGAAATCATTAGTAGGGCAAGCATGGTGTCTGGCTTGCACAACAGAGCCACAAAGTATTGGGTTTAGCAGTATTTGTGCTTGAGAGGAAACACCTGGTTTCACTCAGTCCATGTCTCCCCCTCTGAGGCTTATCTAAGGAGTCTGACAATGCAACTGCAAGGGAGTGGGGGGTGCATCCTTCAATACACTCCTGCTTCCTTGGGTGACATTCCTTAGACTAATCCAAAGGCCACAGCTTGTCCGTGAGGTTTTCTGTGTTGATGAATGTTTGAGGCATTACTTATTTCAGTTCCTTACAAGGTCTTAGAGTTGTGAGAAGGAGTTGTAAGGAGGACACCTATGTGAACACCGAGGTCAGTGGAAGAAAAGAGGAGAAAGGGGGAGGAGGTGCATCGGTGCAGAGAAACTCCCTTGCGACCCTTAGGTGGCAGAGGGGGGTGGCCCTGCAGTATCACCCACAGAGGTCCAAGGCGTAGCAGATGCTGACCTGCAACCCATGGAGGACCCCACACTGGAGCAGGCGGCTGTGGCCAAAGAAGGCCAGGACTCTGTGTAAAGAAGAAGCCCCCGTTGTTGTAGTTCAGCACTGGGAGAACTGCAACACACAGGTGTGACCCAGGCCAGACCAGCACGGGACTGACTGCATCCTGTGGGAAAGACTCATACCAGAGAAATTTCATGGAGGACTGTCTCCCATGAGAGGGGAATCACTCTGGAGTAGGGGAAGAATGTGAAGAGTTTCCCTCTGCCCCCACTGAGGAGGAAGAAGTGGCACGACTGACTGCATCCCCCCATTCCCTGTCCCCTGCGCCATTGGGGGAGAGGAGGTAGAGAGAACAGGAGCAGAACAGAGCCCGAGAAGAAGGGAGGGGTGGGGGGAAGGTGTTTTTAAGATGTGGTAATATTTCTCACTGTCCTATTCTGTCTGTTAAGTAGTGTTGCTAGTTGGGGTCTGAATTAAATTTCTTTTTTCTTTCCCTAACAAGTCTGTTTTTTTCCCATGACCATAATGGGTGAGTCATCCCTCCCTATCTCTATCTCAACTACTGAGCCTTTTGCGTTATTTCCTCCTTCCCAGTCCTGAGGGGAAAGGGGGGAGTGAGCAGCTGTGTGGTGCTCAGTTGTCTTCTGAACTCAAACCATGACAAGGTATAGTAATTGGGAGTAAAGTTAAGCCTGGAGAAAAGGGAGGGGTGGGGTGAAGGTGTTTTAAGATTTAGTTTTTATTTCTCATTATCCTACTCTGATTCGACTGGCAATAAATTAAGTTACTTTTCCCAAGTTGAGTCTGTTTTGCCTGTGATGGTAATTGGTGAGTGGTCTCTCCCTGTCCTTATCTCCACCCATAAGTCATTTGTTATATTCTCTCTCCCCTGTCCAGTTGAAGAGGGGGAGTGATCAAGTGGCTTTGGTGGGTACCTGGCATCCAGCCAAGGTCAACCTACCACAACAAATTCTAGTGAAATCCTCTTCAAGAACATTTTCATTTAACACATCAGTCTGGAAAAGCAAGTGTTGTTCACTCCCTGAAGAAAGTACAGAAAGTATGAAATACACAAATATCATGCTTATGAAGTTTCCAATTTTTGAAACATTACATAAATATTTGAGGAAGGTAATTGTAATTAAAATGAAAGATTGCTAATGTCACTAGTAGTATTTTCTAGAATTAAATAAACACTGTATTTTTTGTATAAACTGCATAATTTTGAGGTATTCACAAATGCATTCTCCTGTGCTGAAATATAGTACCACTGGCAATGGCCAAACAGAAACAGTCACATAAAAGCACAGAAACGTTATGGTAGAATAATATTTTAGCCAATCTATAGGAGTGTGGCAGGTGTATCCGCCCAGTGAAAGCAGAGCTTTATGGCTGCTGAGGTGTGGCAGCTTCTGGCTGTCTTTGTTTTCAAGGTCTCACGGTAGTTGGGGCCTTTGGCCAATGGGAGCTGCTATTGACTACAGGTCAGATTCGGCCTGGGTATAAATGGAGTCCCATGGGGGAGCCATTTTGAGCTCGTCCCCTGGAGCAGTACACTGCAGTCGAGGACTCTCCCCTTGGGTCAGGACGCCACCCAAGGAAACTCCTCGAGGTACCTTGGGTCAGGATGCTGCCCTGCGCAGGTCCTAGAGGTTGAGAGCCCTCACTTATCAGGTGAGTGATAGAACGTTTTGGGTTGTTGTTAAACCCTAGGTAGTGAAGTTTTGTTTTGTGTTTGGGGTTGCCGTTAAACCCCTAGGCTGTGAGGCTTTGTTTTATGTTTCGGGTTCCCGTTAAACCCCGGGTTCCCGTTAAACCCCAGGAAGTGAAGCTTTGTTTTGCGTGTTAAACCCTTAGGGAGTGGGGCTTTGTAAAGTGTTTGGGTTGCTGTTAAACCCCAGAAAATTTTTCTGTTCTCCTCTTGCGGACATTCGAATCTGTAATTTACGGAGAGCTGGTTGGTTGTTTTATTAAAAAATAAATTTATTTATTTTTTTAAATTGGTGGTTGGTTGCTCATTTGGAAGCCTCCGTAACAAGGAGAGATATTTTTTCTGAGCATTCTGGGTTGTATTATATCCATAATATTATTTTTTAATACATTTTGAGTAAAAAGTAAAATGTAAATTTATTTCCTTTCAGAAACAAGGAGTTGTGATGAACTCCTTTGCATTCAAAACTGTCTATGTGCTTCTTCTTAGATGAATATCCAATACTTGTTTAAATTAATGATGTCCTAAAATGTATTGACCAACATGCAATTCTCACTGGAGCCATAAGACAAACAAGATTTTACAATGGAAAGTCCAACAAAGAATCTCTTAAAATCTCTCACTCTCTCTCATGTATAAAACCACCAGATTTTTACATTTTACAGTGTCTGCACATGGTAAGGGAAAAAAAAAAAAAAAAGTTTTCAGAAAAAGAGTATTTTGAAAAACATAAACCAATGCAATCATAAGACTAGAGTGGGCTTCAAAAGGTCACTTGATTCACCCTCCTTCCCCAAAGCAAGATTAACTATACTTTTATTATTCTCAACAAACATTTTTCTACCTCATGGCTAAAGATACCCAGTGATAAAGATTAGGTAACTTGCCTTAGTAACAGATTCAGGCAATTTAGTATAATATTCTGATAGTTTCTAAACTATGTATTGTGACAATTAAAAGCAACATAGTATTTTCCTTGCAGAGGAGTATGCTTGTTATTTATTGCATGACTGAAAATTTTTACCTAAGATTTGTATGTGAATGTACTGTCCTTTGCTTGCCTACCTTTCTATCTCCTGTCCATGTCCTTCATTTTGCATCTGGTACCCCTTCAATCTTCTTGTCACCATCATAGTATGTTAACAGATGGAGTTTCAGGATCTAATACTGAGCTACCATCCTCTGATTTCTAGACGTCCGCTTTATGGCGAGCTGAATCAGTTCATTGATTTAGCTGAAAACTAATAATCTTACTTTAACTTTTCAGTGTTCATTTTCAGCTGGAACAACAATGACATTTCTGTTATTGATGCAAGAGATTGCCAAATAAAACACCAGACTGAATGCTGCTTACATCCCTCTTGGAAATCAGTTCTTTAACAAAAAAGAAAAATATAATCTGTCAGTTCCAGTGGAAGTCCCATGTTATATTGCTTTTTAATTAAGACAAAACCAGATAATTGATCTGAAACTGATAACATACTTGAAATTTGATAAGCTTTTCATTAGAAATATAAGAAATACTCACAGTTTGTTGTTTAAGAGTATTAAATACTATACCTGTAAGTATCAGAAGAAATCTTATTAATAAATGTTAAAAATGAATAATAGAGCAGGAAATATAACGAAAGTGTTGAAACACAAATGACTACAAAAATCTGTAGGTGAACCTCTAAATATTTTCCCATTTTCTCCTTTAAATTGTTTGAACCCTGTGGTTTTTGTTATTTTATTTTTAGTTTGCTTTTACTTTGAATCTTCTGCTTCATCACAGCTAGACAATATTATTAGATAACCTTGCTCGAACAGTATAGCCTCTTGAAAACCCAAAAGACAATTATTAGGCAGAAGGTATCTCAGTGCTGCAAAGAGATTCCTTAGTTCATTTCTGTGTTATTGCTTTTTGTTTGATTTTTCTTTTCTATAACTTTAGGGTGGTGAGTGTTGGTTTTTTTTGGTGGGGTGTCTTTTTTTTTTCCCTCAGGATCTGGGAAGTATACCATAAGTACTAGCGTGCCTAGTATTACATGAAGCTCTGAAACAGTTTAATTAATACCAACAATACCAGTCTTGCTTCAGTGCCTGGTGAAATGACAGAGATGATTACTCTAGGAATTACTGAAAAACACTTGAAAGCCAATGCAGTCATGGGTCAAAGACAAGATGGATTCATGAAGGGAAAGTCATGTCTTATTAACTTAATATTCTTTTATTACAAGGTTACTTACCTAGTGTATGAAGGGGAGGCAGTGGATGTGGGTTTTCTGGAAATAACAAAGCTTTTGATACTGTCTGTCATAGTATCTTTCTGGACAAAATGTCCGGCATACAGATAAACCTGTACACAATACAATGGTGAACAGTCAGCTGAAGAGTTCAAAGAGCTGTAGTAAATGTAGTAACATCTGCCTCGTGACCAGCCACTAGTGGTGTTTCCGAGGGCTCAATTTTAGGAAGAGTTCTCTTCAATGTTTTTATTAATGACCTGGACACAAGAGTTGAGTGCACGCTAAGTAATTTTGTCTATGATACTAAATTAGGAAGAGCCGTTGATTTCCTCAAGGGTAGAGAGGCTTTACAGAGAGATCTTGATAGATGAGAGCTCTAGGCAATCACCAACCATATGAAATTTAACAAGGACAAATGCCAGATTCTTCATCTGGGAGGGTGTAATCCTGGATGTACATATAGAGAAGGACAAGAGGCTAGAGACCAGCCCTACAGAAAGGGCTCTGGGGGTTTAGGTTGATGGTAAGCTCCATATGAGTCAACAGTGTGCTCTGGTGACTAAAATGGCCATACCCTGGAGTGCATTAAGCACGGCATAGTTAATTGGTTGAAAGAAGTGGTTGTCCTACTATACTCAGCATTGGTGCAGACTCACCTTGAGTACTGTCTTGCAGTTTTGGGCTCCACAATATAAGAAGGATATGAAAATCTTAGAATGTGCCCAAAGGAGGGCAACAAAGATGGTGAAAGGACAAGAGGGCATGACTTATGAGGAACAGCTGAGGATACTAGGTTTGTTCAGTTTATAGAAGAGACCTCATAGTTTATAGAAGAGACCTCATTGCTGTCTACAACTTCCTCATGAAGTGGAGCAGAGAGGGAGGTACTGATCGCTTCTCTCTTGTATCGAGTGACAAGACACTAGGAAATGGCTTAAAGCTGCATCAAGGAAAGTTCAGATTGAATATTAGGAAAAGGTTCTTCACTGAGAGGGTGGTCAAGCACTGAAACAAACTCTCCAGGGAAGTGGTCATGGCCCCAAGCCTGTCGGTGATCAAGAAGAGTTTGGACAATGTTCTTAGATAGATGGTTTAACTTTTAGGTTGTTCTGTGTGGAGTCAGGAGTTGGACTCATTGATCTTTGATGGGTCCCTTCCAACTCAGGATATTGTATGATTCTATGAAAAAACTTTCAGAAGTATATAATTAAAGCTACCAGAACTGTTTTTGGAAATGTGTGCTCTCCCTTTTCTGTAGTTCAAGGAAGGATTTCCTTGCATTTCATTCATATAGAAACATTGGTGATAAGAACTGTGGTGCCCTACTAGGTCAAAACAGCAGTCCACCTAGGCAAATACTCTACCTGCAACATTTAGAAGGACCTATTTAGGACCACCAAAATTTTCTAGACATTTTTTCAACTACCCTGGGCTTACCATCAATGCTGTAGATAGAATAGACAATACATTCCTATATTCTCTCTTTACTGTCTGTTTGTAAAACTCCTATTCAGAAATTTAATACCTTTTAAACTTTCTCTTCCTGCCTCCACAATCTGATGTAACAGTAAATTTCAGAAGTTTAACACACATTGTATTAAAAATGTACTTTTTCAGGAAAAAAAACTATTTTAGGTAGACCTCCTACTAGATTCAATGCACGTCCTCTACTTCTAGTGCTGTGATATTTGATGAATAGCAGTTCTGCATTAACTTTACCCACTGACATTTTGGTTTTGTAAACCTCAGTCATACCTTCTCTCACCCTTCTCACTAGAGACACCCACGGCCTTTTTATTCCCTTCTTGAAAGGTAAAATCTTTATCCCTTCATTCATTTTAGTTGCTCTTTTTGTACCTTTTCTAGTTCTGCCATGTCTTTCTTGAGAGGTGAAGACCAGAGCTCTACATATCAGAGATCAGAATTTTGCATAAACCTCTACGTTGTTCTCAGTCCCATTTTAGTTAATACCTGAGATGTGTTAATTATTGGGTTACTACTATATATTAAGCTGGTGATTTCAAAGAACTGCCAGTGACAACTACAAATTCTTTTCTGAGATGTAACTGCCATAATAGTTTTCCTTCTCCAGTAGCACAGCCTTGATCTTTGCATATGATAAACAGAGGTTTGGGGGTTTTTTTGAAGAGTGACATTTTTCTATTTTTGCATTCTGGTGGAGAATCTGTCAATTCAGGTAAAAGATACAGATATGTTAATACACAAATGATTGCAGATATTTAATTTTTTTTTTTATAAATTAGAAAACTTCTGCTGAAGAGCTAGAAAACCTCAATATTCTGTAGAAAATTCTGCTATTTCACTGAAGTTTTTGCAACTGTTTCTGATCTGGAATGAAAAATAAGAATATTTAAATGTTCCATTATTTTTTATTTTAACAGAAATATTTCTAAAGGATTTTTTTTTACCTTTTGGAGTTACAAAAGCCTCCAACATGTTATAAAAACGTTGAGGGCTATTCTATTTCACAGAATCACAGAATTATCTAGGTTGGAAAAGACCTTGAAGATCATCTAGTCCAACCATTAACCTAACACTGACCGTTCCCAACTACACCATATCTCTCAGCGCTATGTTGACCCGACTCTTAAACACCTCCAGGGATGGGGACTCCACCACCTCCCTGCGTAGCCCATTCCAGCACCTAATAGCCCGTTCTGTAAAGAAATACTTCCTAATATCTAGTCTAAACCTTCCCTGGCGCAACTTGAGGCCATCACCTCTTGTCCTATCGCCTGTTACTTGGTTAAAGAGACTCATCCCCAGCTCTCTGAAACCTGCTTTCAGGTCATTGTAGAGGGCGATGAGGTCTCCCCTCAGCCTCCTCTTCTCCAGACTAAACAACCCCAGTTCCTTCAGCCGCTCCTCGTAAAACCTGTCCTCCAGACCCTATTTAGTACAGTTTGCCCCCAAAACAGAATCACTGTATGTATGTTTGGCGTGTCCACTCTGATTCTGTCAGCTTTAAGAGTGCAATCTTCCTGTTGAGACCATGGTGCAATTTAATAGGAACATCAGGGGTACTTGATACATGTGGTGTAAGTAGAATTTGCTCAGAAGTTTGTCAAACTGATAAGTTTCCACAAAACATATTTCTGTGGTTAATCAGTACTTGAAAATCTGACATCCACAACTCAAGTTGACATTATCCAGATTAAAATCTACTTTCCAGTTAAATGATTTTCATAGCCCAGTTGTAAAATCATGTTGCAGTTCCTAACTTCCTCTTATGCCTTCTCAGGTTTTCTGTTTTTTTTCTTCCTTTCTTTTTTTTTTTTTTTCCCCTCCTTTGCTTAATCCAGCACAAAGCCCTCAAAACAGTGTAAATGATGCTTTAATGTTGCATACAGGAGATTTTTGTGATTTTTCAGTGGTAATACTGAAATGTCACTGTAGAATTTTATCACAAAGGAACACAGATTAGACATCACCACTGCAAGTTGTCAGTAAGCTTTTCCTTTTACTGATGTCTGATTAGCACTTAAATTGTTTCACACCATTAGTTGCCTAGGATTTAGTGATCATTAGTGGGTCTGAAAATGAACAAGATAAAAAGAATCTTTGTTTTCAATTCAGGGGATGGTTTACTTTTTCCATGCAGGGTCATTTACCACTAAAGAGGTGTGTGGTGTTGATTAAAGTTTAGTTTTATTCATTTTTATATTCTGTTATGAATATTAATGGCAGTTTCAAGGTAGGCAGGCTATTCTTTACTTTCTCCTTCAAACATTGTGCATTTAGTATTGTTGTGCATCCACATAATTTGGATGCGGCTTGTTTTAGTGATAGTATTCACACTCATTTCCACCATCATCTGCATTTCAGTACTGTTCTCTGTGTATGTTTATGCCTGTGCAGAACATGTATCAACATAAACCTGCACAAAATGGATGGTAGAGTTTCACACTGGCTTGTATTACTGCTACTGCTGTCTCTGACCTAAGGTGTGGTGTACCCTTTATGGGACTGGACCACTGTGAGGTTGAATACTACTGATGTGAGGGCTATACTTAACTATAATTAATATTCACTGTCAGTATGAAAGCATAATGATCCTGTAAAATGATAATTATTATGCAAGACTTTAATGCAAAGCATGATACAGAGGTTAAATTATTTAAAGATGTTGTGACAAAATCACAAATAAAAGTATCTTGTCTTGAGTCTTGAGACGGTTGGTTAGTCCATTAGATTCTATTGCTCCCTTACTCTTATATAAACTGTATGACTAACATGGATTGTTTTTAACAGTTTTTATTTCTTTTGTTCTGAAAGTAACAAGAAACAAAAAAAGAAGAAAAATATGTGATTATTTCTTTCTTTTAAGTCATCCAAAAAGAAAAGAAAATGTTGGTTTTTTTTTTTTCCTGAATCTCTACTAGAAATCTTCTTGCTGTTGCCACCTCATAACAGTTCTAAAGAGAAAATCCAGACCTTGAAAGTTACAGGCTTTTCATTTATTCCTAGATGAAATATATTGACTATTGTATTTCCAGTAATTTGGTGGTGTGTTGGTGACATGGAGGAGAGGTAGAGAGAATTTATGATTTTTGTCACAGCAGTTTGATCAAGGGCTATGAAAGACTGCAACTAGAAAATTAGACAGGCATTTAAAATTTGCTCTAAGTAAGAGTTTATTTGTGTTAACATAATTTTTTAAAAAGAAATTTAGGAAGTGATTGTTCAGTAATTGGAAGAAATTGAAGAATCTGATAAGTCTACTGCAGACTGCTTAGCTCATGATGTTTTGGTTCAGTGGCTCTAGTGTGCTACATTAAACAAAAAGTACACTTTGCAGTTTATGATATTGCTGACAGTGTGAGGAACAAACAGTTGACACAGACACAGTTCACACGCAACAAAACATTAATTGTCTTTTCTTTGCTGCTCGAAGAAAAGTTCCATGAGGTCCTGACTGTCTTATATTTTGGAGTTATACAATAAAAGGAATGTTCCACATTCTTCCTCTTCTTCATCACTATCATACAAAAACCCCCATACTTTTCAACTTCAGCTGAGATAATCTGTTTGGTAGTCCTTATTGTATGAACCCTGTAGGCACGTTCTTGTTTCAGAGTACAATAGAATATAAAGGTTAATTCAGATATTGATAAAACACGGAAGCATGCAATTTTGCCATATGTTGTGTGTCTTGCTGAGAAGTAAATTCTTAAAAATTCTTGAGATTGTACAGCAGCAGCTAAAGCTGAGAGACTTTGCTGAAGAACTCTGAGTATCTTTAAAGGAAGGAAACACGAGAGTTTGCTGAAATTACATAGGTGAGTATATGGATGTTGACAGCTGATATTTGAATTGAACTTGAGTCTGGGTTTGATTGAAACTCTGACAGAGTTCAGTGTATAGAAAAAAATGAGACTCTCTTACAGAGCATTCCCAGGAGAAGTTACTGCAGGTGTCAGTGGAAGCGTTGTGGTATGAGAGTAACAATCTCAAACTGGAACCACAGTGGTGATTAAATATGACCATTCTCATCTTGAAGCAAAGCTTAAGAGAAGTGTTTTCCAACAAACAAATGTGGTGCGCATATATGAGGGGTACTTTCCAGTGTGAAAAGGATGCGTAATTTTGCCATTATGTGTTCACTTTTTCTTATCTGTGGTGATCATGAAACTATCCCAGAGCCATTAAAGTTGCCTGCTGGTGGCTCTAATTTCAAAGCTTTCAGAGCAGAATATGGTTGTCAATGCACTTATCTCCACAGGCATAAAACATCTGTGATGGAAAAGATGTCTGTGTCTTAAGATTGCCTTATTATGCACCACAGTACCGCTGCTAGGTTTCATATCCATAAAAACATAGTACTATAATTAATTTTCTAGTCACATGAAGATTTGATCTGATTTAAGAAGCTGCAAGTTGTCTGTACTAAAGGTTAGACACCTCTATTTAAAGGTAATTTTCACTTCCTACTTTGCTTTGATCAGGATCATTATAAGAAAGAATTAGGAGCAAAAATACTATTGTAAAATGCATGTTTAATTGTGACATGTGCCATAGTATCTCTTCTGCAATTCCCTTTTAATTGCTGAACAAGGTGCAATAATTAAGTCTTGAACCTGAAGCCCTTCATTTAGATTGTACTGTTTGTTAAAGAAAAGAGGTTATAGCACTTTAGTGAGTGTGAGATTTACTGCAGTTTTGAACATTATTTTGACTTTAATGGCAGTTTTGAAGAAGAGCTAAATTTTCCTTGTTTTTCTCTCTGGTGACGACTTGGCGAATTACTTTCATTTAACAGTGAATCCATCTCAGAGCAACCCTAATTTCTGCAGGTTAAACAAATAATGGAGAAAAAAGAGAACGCAGATGATAAAACATTTTGAAAGTCATACGTAGAGGGCAAGTCTCAGTTGCTTCCACCCAACCTTAGTCACTAAATCCAGGAGCTGCAGGTGGTAGTCTTGCTCTGTAAGGAAAGACAAGCTCAAAGATGGTTGAGACCACCTAAGATCTAAATAATTCTGTAGACACCTGCCTCTTTTTAATTTACACTGGAGAGGTATTAATTTTCCAACTAGGACTTTTCAGCCTAATGTGATTTGTCACAGAACTGTGCTGATCCAAAAGCAAGTAACTGCTGAAATTATTCAACCCCTCTGTCTCCTCTCTGTGCTCCTGGATAACCTTTCTTACCCCCTTCCACTGACTCACACTGACAGTGGTTTGATTCTGGAGTGGTTTAAGGCACCAAACATTCAAGAAACTGTGTCTTATGTCTTTGAATGGTTTCAGTGAATAGTCAGATGAGCATGAAGGGCGTCTTCTGGCACTACATTTGGTCAACAAACCCAGTGTTTTCATAAAGCCTTACCCTTAACCAAAGGGTGAAGAGGATGGTACAGGAACGAAATATTAGTTTGTATGAGGAGAATTTGAGGTTTGAAACTTTTACATTTAAATCTGAAGAAGCTAAGATAAATTAATATAACATATCAAAGAATTACTGAGGTATGGGAAGAGATAACATTTTAATAACTGCGTTTTCGTGTCTCAGCTTAAAACTGACAGACATCATTCTCCGGTTATTCTTGATTCATATTTGTTCAGAATGTAATTTGCAAGTATAAAGATGAGAAAATAGCTCCTTACTTTTAGATGAAAATACAACTGCGAACTCTAACTGCCATTTTCATTAAGAAGTGCCAGTTAGTAGACTGACACAGGCAAATTATTGTGCCGTATAATTCAAATAAGAGTTTCACATAGGTCATGCAATTTCCCTTACTAAGTGAATTGGCAATCTATATTCAATGAAATTATTTTTGTTTACCATAGCCTTTAACAAAGTCAGGAGTTACACATTGGCAATAAAGTTTACCATTGTCATGGTTTAAGACCAGAGGACAACTGAACACCACCAGCAGCTTGCTCATTCTTTTCCCCTCAGGGATGAAGAGGAGAAAATAAAGCAAAAAGCTGGGGAATCAAGAGAAGGACAGGGAGGGATGACTCACCCATTATGGTCATGGGCAAAAGACTCAATTGGGGAAGAAAAAGAACATCAATTTAATTTTAACACCACCACCACCAACACTAATTTACCAATCAAACAGAGTAGGACAGTGAGAAATGCAACCACATCTTAAAAACAACTTCTCCCCCACGCGTCCCTTCTTCCTGGGCTCAGCTTTGTTCCCGATTTCTCTACCTCCTCTCCTGCAGTGACGCAGGGGGTCGGGGAATGGGGGTCGCGGTCAGTTCATCACCCACTGTTTCTACTGCTCCTTCCTTCTCAGAGGGAGGACTCCTCACATCCTCCCCCTGCTCCAGCATGGGGTCCCTCTCATGGGAGACAGTCCTCTATGAATTTCTCTGATGTGAGTCCTTCCCACAGGGCTGTAGTCCTTTATGAACTGTTCTAATATGGTTCCTTTCCACAGGTTGCAGATCTTCACAAACTGCTCCAGCATGGGCCCCTTCTGAGGATTGCAGACCTCCCAGCAACAGACTGCTCCAGCATGGGCTTCCCTCAGAGTCCCGGTCCTCTTCAGGCACAGCCACCTGCTGTGCTCTGGGGTCCTCCACAGGCTGCAGGTGGGCATCTGCTCCACCGTGGGCTCCATGGGCTTCAGGGGGATAGCCTGCCCTCTCACCATGGGCTGCAGGGAAGTCTCTGCTCCAGCACACATTCCCCCCATTCCTCCTTTCTTCTATTGACCTTGGTGTCTGGACAGGTATTTCTTTCACTCCTCCCTCCTTCTCTCAGTTTCACTTTCTTAAATATGTTATCACAGAGGTGCAACCACCATTGCTATTTGGCTCAGCCTTGGCCAGAAGCAGGTCCTACTTAGAGCCAGGGGATGTCCTAGAAGCTTCTTTCAGGAACCACTCCTGTAGTACCTCCCCAGCTACCAGTCCCCCCTCCCCCCCTCCCCCCAATAGAACCATAAAACCCCAATTCTTGAAACAATCAAGAATTACAGGAGCAGAATACATAGAGAAAACTACAAATCTGATATGCTGTGTTGACATCTCTAACTTATATTTCCTCTGTGATTCCAATTTCAACAACTTTCAAACAAATTTGAATTAAAAGAACATAATTCAAACTTTCAATTACTTTTAAAATTAAAGACACCTTTTGTAATATTCAGTTAATTTAGGATAGCATATTTTAAAAATACAGAGGCTTTTGACAGAAGGTACCATAGAAGAACCAGAGATGGTTTTCTGAGTTTATGACAAGGTTGAAAATTCTGCCTGTGTTACAAGGAACTCTTTAGTTTACAATATTTCCAGGCTAAATTTGTTAACTCGCCGGATCTGTATGCCTTGCACTGAGAAACTGACATTATAGTAGAATTGAATCTCAGCCTTTGAAATTGATATATCTCTTCTCCCCCAGATCACACTAATTAAAATATTGATAGATTTCTTAATTGTAATGATTATTTTATTTTCTCCTGTGTTTGCAATTAAAAGTTTCAGTCCACAGAGATATTTTTAATGCAGATTTATCAGAATAAACATGTCATAGTCCCTGCCATGATGTATTCAGCAGAGGGTTATTTGTGAGGATTATAATCTGACCAGTTTTGGTTTTGAATATGGGGTATGAGAAGACTGATAAGTAATGTATAGTCTAAAATACCTAAAATCTTGTTCATAAAGGAAAGATATTTAAATTAAGACAGACTATTCATAATAAACAGTATGTGGGAAGATTATTGATTTTCACTACTGGAATTATTTTCAAAGGAATGCAAGGGATTTGTGGATTTCTTTAATGTCTCAAATATTCTCAGAAAAATTTATCCTAGCTATCTTTTGGCTTGAGAAGGGTTGGGCTGGTTTTGAAATTGAGAATTTAATGTAATAAAATGTCAAGATGTTTGAATCTCTCTCATGAGCTCTGCTCTGCTTAGCTGAACTACATAAAGGATAGACCTATGGCTTGAACCTTTGGGTGAAGGAGGAACAAGCCATTAGGTGTGTTGAACTTTTCAGTTTTAAAAGGGCTTCTGTTTTAAGAACAGCATCTTGCCCATAGCTTCAGAAAGTTCATACAGTAGTCATTCCCACCTGACATTATTATACATGTATCTTCCAGAATAAGAAACAGCAGTAATGATTGTTCCTCTCTACCAACTGCCTTTGAACATCTTATCTCCTTCCTGTTCCACTTTTGACCTCTGAAGGATTCTTCTGTTTTATCTCCCCTATCATATCACTTATACAAAATGGTGACAGTTATTTTTACAAAAAACACAAACTGCATTAAGTCATAAATGGATGATAATCTAGGAAATCAAAAGTGATTTTAATTAATCAGAAATAAACCTTTGCATCTAAGAATGAAAAAGTTGAGCTTCAAGTTGCAGGAATTAAAACAATTTGTATACATCTTAATTTTGTTATTCCTCCAGCCTAGTTGTGAGACACTGGCTTGGGCAAAAATTCTGGACTACAGCAAGAGAAAACAGAATACCTGTGGAATGGGTTGTTCTTCTTTTCCCCATATGTATATATATACAAATAAAATTATTTTCTGTATATCTATATATGCTGTAAATGAAGTGCTTTAGCTGAAGGGATTGTCTGTAGTAAGGAGAGAAAAATTTCTTGACAGAGTCACTGAACTGTGTTTTGTTAACATGGTCCAAGACAAGTGTATATAGCTCACATTTAGGTCAATGGTTTTCACAGCTTACTTAATAAAAGGGTGTGAAACAGATGTCACAGATGCCAAAAGGATTAAAAACACCGGAGGTTTCCTTTCAGTCACGCTTGTAGGATGATAACTTTCTAAGATTTTCCTGGGAGACTGCAGAAGAGGTTGAGTTTGCCAAAGAAAGAACAAGAGTGGGAGAATAGTGCAAATAGCTATAATGAAGAAATAAACTCTTCGTTATGGAATGCCTATCCTGAATTCTGTTTTACTAGATGAACAACATAATTTGTATCACTAGATTCATAGCCTTCTTTCATAGATTATTAGATTTAAAAATATAAGGGTGAATATTATTTTACTTTAGCATGAACTCTTGTTTATTAGCAATCTCTTACCAAGTGATTCCTGTATCAAACTCATGACATATGGTGAATCCAAACCACCTTTTTAAAAATGTACCTTACCTTGATTCAGAGTCTGTATCCCAATAGAGAGGTGTGAGATACTGAAGATAGTTATAATGGTTTATTACTGCACCACAGTTGTTCACGAATACTGAAATTTCCTATTTCAGTGGCTGGTTCTAAGTTTAGCAAATAGTGAATTGCCTACACACACAGTGAAGCTTTCTACACAGCTCCTTTTAATGCCTTCTCTTCATTGTCCCAGTGGTCTTCATCACTTTGCTAAGGCACATGAATTTCAGTAATTTCAAAATCTAACTATGGTCTAAATCAGGTGGTTTTATTATGGTCCCATCTTCTCACTTATCAAAATCATCACGTCATTCCTGATGATATCTGAAACACAGTTCCACTTTCTACAGGTGAGACCTGTATTTTTATTTCCCAGATGTATGCCTTTTCATTTAACTGTATTGAAACACATGCATGAAAGTGTCTTAGTCAAACGAAATAACCTGATGTTCTTAGTTACCAGTCCAGAAATGTCTGCAAACTTTACATGTTTTGTGTTCCTGTTTTATTTCAGATTGTTAATAAGGTTTTCAGTATCACAGAATCACAGAATTGTCTAGGTTGGAAAAGACCTAGAAGATCACCTAGTCCAACCATTGACCTAACACCGACAGTTCCCAGCTACAGCATATCTCTAAGCGCTAAGTCAACTTTACTCTTAAACACCTCCAGGGATGGGGACTCCACCAACTCCCTGGGCAGACCATTCCAACGCCTAACACCTGTTCTGTAAAGAAATGCTTCCCAATATCCAGTCTAAACCTTCCCTAGCGCAACCTGAGGCCATTCCCTCTTGTCCTATCGCCTGTTACCTGGTTAAAGAGACTCATCCCCAGCTCTCTGAAACCTCCTTTCAGGTAGTTGTAGAGGGTGATGAGGTCTCCCCTCAGCCTCCTCTTCTCCAGACTAAACAACCCCAGTTCCCTCAGCCGCTCCTCGTACGACATGTACTCCAAACCCTTCACCAGCTTCGTTGCCCTTCTCTGGACACACTCAAGTGATTCAATGTCCTTTTTGTAGTGAGGGGCCCAAAACTGAACACAGTAATCGAGGTGGGGCCTCACCAGTGCCGAGTACAGGGGTAAGATCACTTCCCTGTCCCTGCTGGCCACGCTATTTCTGATGCAAGCCAGGATGCCATTGGCCCTCTTGGCCACCTGGGCACACTGCTGGCTCATGTTCAGCCGGCTGTCAATCAACACCCCCAGGTCCCTCTCTGACTGGCAGCTCTCCAGCCACTCCTCCCCAAGCCTGTAGCGCTGCTGGGGGTTGTTGTGGCCCAAGTGCAGCACCCGGCATTTGGCCTTATTGAAACTCATACAGTTGGCCTTAGCCCATTGCTCCAAATCCCTCTGCAGACCTTCCCTACCCTCGAGCAGATCAACACTCCCACCCAACTTGGTGTCATCTGCAAACTTACTGAGGGTGCACTCGATCCCCTCGTCTAGATCATCAATAAAGATGTTAAACAGGAGTGGCCCCAAAACCGAGCCCTGGGGGACACCACTCGTGACCAGCTGCCAACCGGATTTAACTCCATTCACCACCATTCTTTGGGCCCTGACATCCAGCCAGTTTTTTACCCAGCGAAGCTTGTGCCCATCCAAGCCGCGAGTAGTCAGTTTTGCCAGGAGAATGCTGCGGGAAATGGTGTCAAAGGCCTTACTGAAGTCAAGGTAGACAACATCCACAGCCTTTCCCTCATCCCATAAGCAGGTCGCCCTGTCGTAGAAGGAGATCAGGTTTGTCAGGCAGGACCTGCCTTTCATAAACCCATGATGACTAGGCCTGATCCCCTGGTTGTCCATTATATGACTTTTAATGGCACCCAAGATGACCTGCTCCATGACCTTTCCTGGCACCGAGGTCAGATTGACAGGGCTATAGTTACCTGGATCCTCCTTCCTGCCTTTCTTGTAGATGGGTGTCACATTTGCCACCCTCCAGTCCAGTGGGACTTCCCCAGTTAGCCATGACTTCAGGTAAATCATGGAAAGTGACTTGGCGAGCACATCTGCCAACTCCCTCAGCACCCTTGGGTGTAACCCATCCGGTCCCACAGACTTGTGTGCATCCAAGTGGTGTAGCAGGTCTCTCACCACCTCCTCTTCAACTGTGCTGACCTCATTCTGCTTCCCCTCCCCATCTCCCAGCTCATGAGGCTGGGTGTCCAGGGAACAGCCAGTTCCACTGCTAAAGACTGAGGCAAAGTAGGCGTTGAGCACCTCAGCCTTTTCCTCATCCTTAGTTACCATGTTTCCCTCTGAATCCAGTAGGGGAGGGAGATTTTCTCTAATCCTCCTCTTGCTGTTGATGAATTTATAGAAAGATTTTTTGTTATCCTTAACAGCTGCAGTCAAGTTGAGCTCTAGCTGTGCTTTGGTTCTCCTAATGTTCTCCCTACATAGTTTCAATACATCTTTATAGTCTTCATGAGAGACATGCCCCCTCTTCCAAAGGTGATAGATTCTCCTTTTGTTCTTGAGATCCAGCCAAAGGTCCCTGTTTAGCCAGGCCGGTCTCCTTCCCCTCCTGCTTGTTTTTTGGCACGTGGGAACAGCCTGCTCCTGTGCCTTTAAGACTTCACTCTTGAAGTATGTCCAGCCTTCCTGGACTCCCATTTCCTTCAAGGCAGCCTCCCAAGGGATTTGGTTAACCAGTCTCTTGAACAGGTTGAAGTTAGCCCTCCGGAAGTCTAAGGTGGCAGTTTTACTAACCCCTCTCTTTGTTTCTCGAAGGATCAAAAATTCGATCATCTCATGATCACTGCACCCTAGACGGCCTCCAACCTTTACCTCCCCCACAAGCTCTTCCCTGTTCACAAGAAGCAGGTCCAGGAGGGCACCTTCCCTGGTCGGCTCACTCACCAGCTGTGTGAGGAAGTTATCCTCCTGTGTAGACACAGTCAAAAGCAGTTTACTATATATGACTACAGGTAGAAGTTCTGTTTATGGTTATTTCTTTAGATTTGCACACTGGTAATTGTTTTAATAAAAAGTCTGTGTTGTCTCTTCCACACCTTGAATAAGTTTTGTCATATCTGAATAGTGAAGCAGATCTGCTGAATATCCCCAAGTCCTAATTCTAAGTGATTGCAAAACAATGTAAATTTCTGAAGAGCTCTGAACAGAAAATGCTGCCAAGAAGTTACAAACAGGAAAAAGAACAATTAATTTGCCTCTTGTAGTCTTGGTGCAGTAACTTCATTTCTTAATGTATTAAGTAAGCTCATTTTGAAATGTTAAAACTCAAATGTTTTATGACAAATGTTCCTATTATATATAAAAAAATTATTACAGTGACAACTTGAAATTCTTTAGACCCCACTGCCTGGTGTAACTTTCTAAACATAATCACTTTCACAAATTAAAAATTTTTATGTAATAATTTCCTACAATCAATCCATATGCTTCTGGAAAAAAACAGTCTAGGATTAGACCAAAAATATCTTTCGAAATGACTTACACCTGATGTAATGTACACAAACTTTAATTCAGTTATCTGTGTACTTGCACTAGTGCAGCTATCACAAAGCTATTTCGTATTCATTTTCCAGAAAAAAACCTTTGTATTGGAAGGAGCTACTGGGCTTTTTTATTTGGTTGGGTTTTTTCCTCACTGTTATTGGAGGGGAAGCACAGATCTATATTGACAATAAGAGGAAAAATTCTGAACCTGAACCTTTTCCTAGGGACAATTCCCAAACCTAATCATTTATATACATCGCCCATGTGACACTTAAATCCATATTGACAGTCTCTACAACAAGGGACTGTGATTTTTGTTTGAATTTAGAGACAGGAAGGAAAATATTTGGAAGATTTTGAAAAAAAATAATCTCATAACAAAATTTCTAATGCAGCTCCCAGTGTTACCTGACAGTGACTGTAGGTGCTGTCATCAAAGGCACTCTATGTAAAAAATACTATTTTACTGAACTTCTGTAGATTCTAACAGTGTGAGTGAAACCAACAAAAGCACCAGGTCATTTTCTTGGAAAATTCTAAATGTGAACCTTTTAGGAAAAAAAAAAAAAAAAAAGCTAGTATGATTGCAAACCTCCCATAAGGTTGTGATAACTGAATTTGGTTTTGCATGCCTTTTATTGTTGTTATGGTTGTCACTGTTAATAATCCTGGCTCAGTCTAGTAGATAATACTGTGACTGTACCATAATGCCTTATACATTTTCCAAGCTGGCACATTAAGCTAATGTCATACTTCATGCTCTTATACAACTGAGAAGGTTACCAAGAATTTTTGTGAAGTTCACAGTTATCTAAAAGACTAACTGGATTATCCAGCATGGGGAGTCTTTTGTTTGCTCAATTGGTTTGTCCATGTAAGTACTTACAATAGGAGGTTGCAGCTGCGAGCATGAGTTTACTGCTGTGTGAGAGAGAGAGGCAGGCTTGGGTAGCCAATTAAGAGATGCAGTGTAGTGATTGCTCCAGGCTGGAAAAATGTCAACATCAATTTCAGGTTCCTCACATTAAACCAATCAGCAATAGACTTTGTTTCAGCTTCTGCGGTCTTTCAGGTTTTTGGTTAAATTAAATTCTATAAACAGGCAAATTGAACTGAGCCCTTCACCATCTTGAAGAAGGTTTCTGTTTGTGCAAGTGGAGGTTAATAGGAAATGCAAATATCATATGCATACGAATTATTCTTTTAAAATGTTTCACCTTCTGCACCCCCTTCAAGTCAATTTCCTTCCATGTAGAAGTGCTTCACACGGAGTTCCCTAGAGTTTAGTCATTTGAAAATATATAGGCATCATGAATATAAATTTTATTAAATATTCCTGTTTTTTAAGTGATACCCAAACAAGATGTGTTGTCCAATTTCATTTAGCTACAGTGATTTGATGGTTTCTGTAATTTAATCTTGTTTCAGAGCAACTTACCCTCCAACAGAGAGAAGTAACACTTTCTAGCTCTTCTGTTAAATTCATGGTTGCTATAGTAAAACATCTGAGGAGGTGTTCTGCTCAAAAAGTGGTATAGACATTCCCCTTCTCCCATTATGTATGTATAAGGTATTAATAAGGGCTTCAAGAGCAACTTTCATTTTTTTCAGATTAATATTAAGTCCCAAGTACATCTGTTTCAAGTTTCAAGTGCCTCATGGTTTTTCAGCCCTAATGGTGGTTTCCTGAGGAAATGGAGGTTTCCTGGTCCTTCCTAGCTCAGACTTCTTCCATGGTATCCTGCAAGTGTGAACTAACTTTTCAGTGCAACAAAGCTCAAGGGAAGATAGCATATTCTTTCCACAATTGAGCCTTCAGATAAAATTTTCCTTCCCTACTAAAGAGACAAGCCATTCAGGCTGATCTAAAGAATAAATCATTCGGATGAATCTGATCCAGCCATGCAGCAAGACTGTTCTATCCTTGTTACAAAAAAAAACAAAAAACAAAAACCAAAAACCAAAAAAAAAAAACAAGCTCAAAAGAAAACTTATCTGTTATATATTATGACAGTTTCAGGTCTCTGGGCTATAAACATCACAGCTGCTCTGATCAACCCATAGAAGGATGTCCTCTTGAGTTGTACCACTAGAATTACGTGATTTATGAGTACTTTTGCATGCTGTGGATGCATCAGAGTTATTGTCTGTATAAACATGGACAGCATATTCCTTGTCAGACAGTCCTTAAAAACTATCCAAACTTCCTGATGCTATTGGAGATATCACAGGGGTGAAGCTTTTATTTGAAAAAGGCTGGCCACAGATTACTTCTGCTTTATACACTTTTTTATAATGGACATTTAAAAGCAATTGATACAAAATTTGTTCTTCTGCAACCATTTTTCTTTTTTTTTTCCTGAAAGCATTTTAGTACCTAGTCTTACCCTTTCCTTCCTCCGATAGCTTAGTTGTAGACCTTCTGAATGGATACAGATATCCTCTGATAGCAGATGAATATGTGATCCTTTCAAAATCACAACTTTTAAAGACTTATTTAGATTTTTCATTGAGATATGATCAAACACACCATTTGATCACAAAATCATTTCTAGAAGAGACCTTGGAGATTAGAATCATGTGTTCTTTGGCTCTTAAGGGTTGATCTACTTAAGACTATCTGCAATTTACATCATCAAATTATTCTCAAATGCATGATCACCTAATTTGTGTATGAATGTAGGTCACTTTCTCTGTTTGCTGCTGCTTCTCATGAAGTTTCTGGACCTATGGCAGTCTGTAGCAGCTTAATGCAAGCTTCATGTTAGTCTTGCCATTTTTAGTAGAATCATATTTTATCTTGTACAGTTGCTACCAAATTAAGTAACTAAATCCACCAAGATCACATATTTCCTTGAGAGAAAATAGCCTTTTGTGAGGGTTTTGTTTTCTCACTTGCAATATGAAAGTAAATGAAAAAAACTCAATTAAAATTATGTTTGTGATCAATTCTATGAGTTATGTGTTTTTTTTCACAGAAAGTAATACACCTTCTGGACTCTAAGGAGCCTTGCCAGGTAGTTATCTGATTTTTTGCCAATACTTTGAAATATTCAATCTGTCTCCTCCATCCATCCTCCATATTTTAACATCTTGGTATGAATGGGATGCAAATGTTGCTCTCCTTTGGCTATCTTAACCATTTCTGCAGTCTAAATATGTTGTATTGCCCCATGTGCATTAGCTGCTGGCTGCAATGACTGAATGCTTTGCTTATTGAAATTCCCTTATACCTTTCTACCAGCAGCATACATCAAGGCTTAGAGATACTTACAGGAAAGACAGTTACCTACTTTTGAATATAGTATCCATTAGAAGATACAGACATGCCTACTTCATGAAGAAATTCTTGTTTCTTATTTTGTTTTTCTTTTCTGAGTTAAATTTTTTTATAATTTCTTAAGAAAAGGAGGAAAAAAAAAAAAAGGGACAGGAGAGCTTTAAAGAACTTTTCCTATCAGTTCAGGGTTATCTCATTCTGACTTTCCTCCTAGGGAAAGGAGCTGCATGCATTCAAACTAGTCTGACTTACCCAAGTTCATGAGAAATGGAATAAGCAGAAATTCAGGCCAAATTAAATATTGAAACATTCTGACATGACTGTTTAAGAGTATCTTGATTGGTCTGACAATAAGACCCCCCTGTCTGGAATGATAATTCTGAGTGTAAACAGTATGAATCACAGAATCACAGAATCACACAGAATCACAGAATCGTCTAGGTTGGAAAAGACCTAGAAGATCACCTAGTCCAACCATTGACCTAACACCGACAGTTCCCAGCTACAGCATATCTCTAAGCGCTAAGTCAACTTTACTCTTAAACACCTCCAGGGATGGGGACTCCACCAACTCCCTGGGCAGCCCATTCCAACGCCTAACACCTGTTCTGTAAAGAAATACTTCCTAATATCTAGTCTAAACCTTCCCTGGTGCAACTTGAGGCCATTCCCTCTTGTCCTATCGCCTGTTACTTGGTTAAAGAGACTCATCCCCAGCTCTCTGCAACCTCCTTTCAGGTAGTTGTAGAGGGCAATGAGGTCTCCCCTCAGCCTCCTCTTCTCCAGACTAAACAACCCCAGTTCCCTCAGCCGCTCCTCATACGACATGTGCTCCAGACCCTTCACCAGCTTCGTTGCCCTTCTCTGGACACGCTCGAGTAATTCAATGTCCTTTTTGTAGTGAGGGGCCCAAAACTGAACACAGTAATCGAGGTGGGGCCTCACCAGTGCCGAGTACAGGGGTAAGATCACTTCCCTGTCCCTGCTGGCCACGCTATTGCTGATGCAAGCCAGGATACCACTGACCTTCTTGGCCACTTGGGCACACTGCTGGCTCATGTTCAGCCAGCTGTCAATCAACACCCCCAGGTCCCTCTCTGACTGGCAGCTCTCCAGCCACTCCTCCCCAAGCCTGTAGCGCTGCTGGGGGTTGTTGTGGCCCAAGTGCAGCACCTAAAGAGATGTTTATGGTTTAGTTGAGATAGTTATGATTTGAGATAGTTTTAGTTGAGATAGTTATGAGATGTTTATGGTTTACTTAAGGAAAAAGTAATCCTATTATATTACTCAGCTTCTGGGAATCAACAGTTCAAAGCCTTTTAAGTTGAAGGCTGCATCTAGACTATTATGTTTAAAAATTATGTCCAGCAACAGATATTTTCCTTTAATATCTGACACGTTTTGTTGTCTTTGATATAATTCAGAAATATATGGCACAATGCAGTCATTCTCTGTATAAAAAAATAAATTGCTTTCCTTTTTTGCTATCTTGGGATTTGCTACCTTTTAAGATGTCTTCCCGGTTCTGTTCTAAGTATTTCCTGTTCATTTTCTTCATAACCTTGGAATATGTAGACTTCTCTGGCTCTTGAGGTCTTCAGATAAGACATCTGATTTCTAGAATATTTAGTCTGTCTATTGATTTTAAAATAATTCACTTGCACAGAATGCCTCGTCATCCTTGATTTCTCTGTACCTTTCTAGTTAAAGGATTTTCTTTTTGAGATGGAGCAGCAAGAACTGTGCATAATACTCAAGATGTGGACTCACCAGCTACTGTTAACATCACAAAATTGTTTTCTGATTTATTCTCAGTTCCTTTTCCAATGATTTTTCACACTGTGTGGTCTTTTTGACTGCTGGGGAAAACTGAGATGACATTTTGAGAGATAAGCAACAGTGGCTTTGAATTCTCTTTTATATCTGATAATATCTAAGCTGAAGTCCATCATTTATAGGTACAGTAATGATTAACCAGGTTTTAAAGGCTGACCCCTTTTAGTGAAAAATAAGAACATATCCCCCCCCCCCCCCCCCAAGTTTCTCTTCACACCATCAAATGATGTCTTACGTTACACAGAAACATAAAATATGTTTTGTTTGGCATTTCTAAATTAAACTAAACTTAAGTGTTGTTTATGCTTTTTCAAATCTATAGAACATAAACTGCTGATCTTTACTGCTTCAAAGTTTCACAATTCCATCTTACTTACATTCCCTGAATTATAATATTGCAAAAGAAACATTGTGTATTCAACACAATTTTTAGAATTTTATTTACAAAGAAGAAGTATTAGGTATTATTTTGCTATTATCAATCAATAGGACATTAATTTTCATTTTTAAATGAGGTTCAATTGCAGAGTGATATCTGAAATAACTGCCTTCTTTGATGTGCTGAACTAAAACAGACAGTTTCAGGAAATGGAAATGAAAATGAGCTGTATAGACTCACTGAACAATGAAGAAGGGTGCTTTTTCAATCTATACGTACCTAAATATCTAGAAATATTGAATCATTATCCAATGCTAAGAAATACATTGTCAAAAAAGCCACCATATAAGAACCTGTAAGAGGAGGAATTTCTGTACTGTAAGAAATAACTTTTAATCAATGATTAACTTAAATCAGGCAAATCTCATAACCTCAGAAGATGTTTTGGCTAAAGATGAAAAGCAGTCTTCACATAAAGAATAGTATGCATGCAAGCTTCAACTGAGTTTAGACTGTCTTTCTTATTCCTTGCTTTTAAATAAAAGGTGAGAGTTTGAATCCCCAAGCAGAAAAAGAATATAAATAAAAAGCACAAGTCTATGATATTGAAGCTGATTAACCTACCCAATAGGATTTCAAATGGAAGAACAATTGCAAAGCCACTTGTGCTGTGTTTTGAAGAAAATAAACAATCTTAGCTGCCTTGGAAGGAACAGGAAAATGTCATCCAGGAGGACACTTCTGAACACAGAAATGAAGTTCAGGGTAAATGAGGTAAATGAATAAACAGGTAAATGAGTAATGTTGATGATACACAGTAGGAACATGGACATTACTCCCATTGTACAGTTCATAGAGGAATTCAGGAACCTGTGAAGTGAGCTGAAGATGAACAATGCCTCTTGAATGTTCTTGCAAATAAAGATAAAAAGTAAAATAACAGAGCCCTCAGTTAAGTAGTAGAGGGGTAACAGCCTGAATTTAAAAAGCACTGAGCATCCATTATAGAATATTTGATGGTTCTAATGGACTCGTCTTGTTTCTAACAACAATTTCCCATCTGTCAGATTAATAAAGAAATTGGAATGCTTTAATTAATCAGAAAGGGAAAGATTGGGGCCAGGGTAGTCATGGTTCTATAATTTCAATATGCAAAATCTTCATGTTGTCATACTTGGAAAAAAAAAAAGCAAAAACAGATATACAGATATTTAGTAATTCCTTATGCCAGTAATGAAGAAAAAGCTGGAGATGTGTGTGGGTTCAAAGAAATATGACATGTGTGATATAACTGAATTGTCGCAGAATTTTTCTTACAGATAGTAGGTTTGCAAGTTACAGCTGGCATACTATTGGAATATAACAGGAAAGGGGGAAGAGCCTATTTACATTAAAGAAACTATTACTTCACAAATTATTGAGAATCATGAAAATATAAAAATTAAACATGTAACTTTTAAAACAGTTAGTGCTAAAGTTCTCTGAGAAATGTTAATATCTAAAGGTAAACTGCTCTTTAAGAATCTGTCCATTCTATCATTAATAAATCTGTATATGCTATTCTACATGAGTTACTGAAGACTTTTTTTTTTGGAGAATGTTATTTCCTTACACATATAAAATTAATAACTTCTTACCACAAGCCTTGCATTCAGCAAGACCAGTTCAGTAGTGCACTACATTTTGGCAAGTATCAAAGAGTTAAGTACTGATATAAATTTTGCAATTGCTTAGTTCAAACTGATTAGGAACTTGATCCATATACTTGATGTAATTATATCATGGTAGTTGGTAAATGTGTATGCATTTACACATATATAGAGTGATCATTTAATTCTAATTGGTTTAGTAGGCTGCTATAAAATATGAGTTTTACATATATCACAAAACTATCAGCTTACACCAACTGAACTTCAGTTATGCTAAATAAGTTATAAGATCAGCAAATATTGAAGGCATGAACAGATACTAACTTGGGTCTCCCAAGGGGCCAAAACTTAACAGGAACAGTTTGAATGCTAAGTAGCAAATCAATTTAATATTTGCTTTGTTTAGATTTAAATAAGGTTATCATATTTCACTATTTTATATAAATTAAGATATACTACTAAGATTAAAAAAAAGAAGTTGACAAAATTCTGACTGAATTCCTCTGTATTTAAAATTATACTTGCATCGAGGCTTCCTTCTGCAGATCTCAAAATCCTCCTTAAAAGACAATAAAATTTCTGATCCAGTAAACAATGTTTCTCTAAGTCTTCAAAATGATCTGTATTTTTGGCTTTTGCTTAACTATCTTTCCTTTCTTAAACTTGTTATTTCTTTTCTTCTGTTTATCCCCATTTTATATCACCACACCAAATTACTTTGCCACAACACATACATATTTCTTTATTCTTTGTTACTGTGCTATGTGATGAAGTTGTTGAACAACACTCTTTTCATCTGTTATTATGAAAGTCCCTTCATAAAAAAATTGCTTGAGATCAAGTGATTTGCAAGGACATAGTCAACAGAAATGGAGGTCTGCAAGAATTTGCTGTTGAAGCTCTAGATAAGATTACAATATGTGCATATCATTTATGTTTGTGAACGTATTTTATATATATATTTAAATATACAGAAAATCTCTCGTGTGCATATATGCTTTAAAGGACAATTGGTGCTGATATACTTGACTAGAAATAATTTAAATGAAAAATTATTTAATAAAATATATATAAAATCTCATGGATTTATAAATTATATGTTTAAAATATACATAATCGTTTGGGGAAGCAGTTAAAGCTAAGAATTTAAAATATGTATGAAGAGCAAGAAAAATCACAGGTCATATATTCATTGCTAGATACTGAAAACTTTTCAGAAACCTTTGATAAATGCTTCTACGCTGCATCTGAATCAAACACAGGCGTGTATAGATTCTATATGATGCTGTAGCAAAGAAGTGAGAGACTTCATGGCTAAAATTACATGTTTACAAACTAAGTTGTCCATGTAATGTATGCTAAAGAATCTTAAAAGAGCACCTGAGAATCTCTGAACCACTGAAGTGAGTTATTAACACAGTGTGAAAATCTTAGAAAATGATAAAGGATAAGTCACAGGGGATGACCCTGGGAATTATATACCAGTTGGAACATCACATTAGTCCTTAAAATATACTAACTACCATGTGTTTTAAGTAGAGAAACAGATTTTTTACTTTTGCTGCATTAGATTTCAGTTAACTGTTGGAACAAGTTGCCAGAGACCCTGTGGAAAAAATCCTTGGAAGATTTCATGATTCAACTTGGCAAAGATCTAAGCAACTGGTCTGAATTCGTGCTTTAAGCAGGTTAGTCTCAGTCACTGGCTTGAGGATTGCTCACCCTTTCTCTATACTTTCTTGCTATTTTGTAGACTTTGCCGGGGCAGAATGGCATTTGGCAAGGTATTCTGGTGAGGAATGACTCGTCTTATGTTAGGTTTAGATGAAATTTGGAGAAAAGCATTTATTCAAAATATTCAAGACCAACAACACAGCTAAAACTGTGACACTGATAAAGAAACATCAAATGAATGCTTAACCTGTTCACATGAATGCTTTGGTTCTGTAGCAAATGAGTACATAAGTGAAACAGGAGATTGATGTATGCAGTATTGCCCTCTTACAGTAACAGTGCTAATCATTGTGAAACTCTTCTTTCATCTTAAAATCAGAAAGCTATCCTGCTTAGTTTTCCAAAAGACCTATTGTAATCTTTCTTAATGCATGCCTGTTTGGGGTCTTGCTCCCTCTTTCTCCATACACTACATTTCAGATTGGGTACTGCTTGGAAGAGCTAGAAATATCACATCTTGCCTTTGAATCTCTCCAGGAAGATTTTAATCTTCCACCCCAGGTTTAGTTTAACACTGTCATATCCAAGATGCCTTCTGGTCATTCATCTTTACTTATATGGCTCAAATGCCTCTGTGCCATCACATACTTATCTACCAAAATATGTCTCCTTATCTCAGTGAAGCATAAAACTCTCTCCTCCTTCCCTTATTGCTGTTGGTAAAGTAGTGTGTACGTGCATGTGCGTTTTTCAAAGTGAACTGTTTCTCTCAGCAGATTGTCTCTGAATCAGCCTGCTCTTTAACAGTCATACTTAATGACATCATCTTGGTAGAATAAATGCACTGATTTAGATGAGACACAAGCATCTCATTTGTATACTTTCAGGTAAACAGAGGGTTTGTGTGACTGAGCTTCAGCTTCTCTTTCTGAGATACTGTACAGCAGGAAATCAGATTAGATAGTTTCCTTGTGCACATCAGGTTTTTAAGTCTAAGAAACTAATTTCTTGTAGATGATGTCTTGTGTGCCTGTTCACAGATATCATTCATATTCTGGGAAGTGTCTTCAGAGGTCTATAACCATAAATTATTGTTTTGCTATTTGGATTGCTCATACAATACAGTCTCTCATTTGCATGTAAAAGTTATATAGCAACATCTCTTTATGCATTGTTATCATTACTGGACTGCTTTGGTTTGGAGCATGACAAATAGAATGAGTTTGCTTAGACTTGAGCCAATGGTTTGGTAAAAGACATTGTCTAAATCTCCATTAAGTAGAATAAGTGACCACCATAAGGAAGTGTAAGTGTTCAAGGCAGTGAGATAAATCTTCCACTTTTCCTCAGTAACAAAAATATATTTGCTACAATTCTCCAATAACTCAAGGCAGAGATGATACTGGCTTATTAACACACACTGGGAATTCATGTACATGACATAGTTTTTCTTTTCACAGTTAAAAATATTTTCTTTAATTTCAATAGCACTTGCTCTGCCAAAAGGACTAGGTTTTTAGGATACGCATGTCTGTAAATCTTATATATTATTTATGCTGCTATTATCATAAAAATCTGTTTTCGTATGAATGCATATGCAGTTAAAATATCTTTATTTTCATGCCAAAACACGGCTATGTAATTTTAGTTGCATTTGTGTTGTCTTTGGTAAGATCAATAACAGTCTTAATTTACTAACAGAAAACATTAAAAGAGTTTCCATGAATATTAAGTAACACAAATCAATATGAATTTGTAATTAATTACTTCTTCTAGACAAAAGTAACCATGGTTTTAATGTCTTGAAATGTCTTTCAAGTTCATGAAGATGGAATAGTTCTGTTGTGTTTATATATAATGCTACTTATAGGGGGAGGGCTACCAAAACCCATCCCCTCCCAGAAATTTCGTGTTTTGTACGCTTGTCTTTTATGCTGGAGGATATGAGGCAGAAGTAGTTAAATAAAATTGTAGCCCTCCTTTCTCTCTGTCAGTGAGAGTGAATTCATGTAAATAATGGAAAATGACAGAGGGAATTAACATAGTTCAAGAATTTTGTTTGCAAGAAATAATTTTCTGGAGGAAACTATTGTATAGCTGGTCTATATACAGGAGGAGATAAAGGTAGTGTTTATCATATTTTCTCAGTTTCCATCTAAAAAGAAGTTAGTATTGAATCTTGCCTCAGATTAAGAGCTTTTCAAGAAAGGAGTCATTACACAGATTCCAATCAGTCATCCCATTGTAAATCTGGATTGCCTCTATTGAACTCACCACCATAACTCTGGAATTACTGCAGTGTAATTTGGCACATGCAGTATAACAAGATAAAAACCCCAGTGGCGTGATACAAAATATATATGTGCACATAAAAATCATAATTCTTTCTGCAATGCATTTAGCGGGTCTGTGTAAAATTCTTTGCAGAGGAGTGTGCCAGAGAAGCAGGTTAAATGATATGCACAATGTTCCAAGCTACAACTGCAGGAGCTGATTTTTCTGCAGCTGGTCTTGGTATCTGCTCACTGCACAGTAGGCAGAAGTATAGACAGTCCAAGAATGACTTCAGTAACTGCTGGGTATAATGGAAAAGGTCCTCATGTGCAAATATTCTGTAAATCATTTAAAATGGTCTAATTAGGTAAAATCACCCAAAAGGTGCTCTTTAATTTTTTTCCTAAATGTCTTTCTGAACTTGAAATATTTTTTTTACCATCACTGAAGCTGAAAAATACTGTGATAACTCCCGAAGATTTCATAGATTAAATTTGTCTTTCAAGAAATGAACTTTTCCTCATGATTCTTGTGTGTGATAGGATATAAAATATTATTAACATGAATTAGGATGGTTGCAATTCACAGGAGAGTGAAAATGGTAAGTGATTTATGCAGCTTACCCTTGGGACTGTGCCTCCAGATAGTTCTTCATAACACATCATATCTGACTTTAGTATATGAATGTCATGACTCAGAAAATTATATTGTTACAATACTTCTAGTGCTCTAGTTCCTATTAACAACTTCTCTAAAAAAAATCAAACTAAATGAAAAAAAACCTTCAATTCAGAGTCTAAGAGAGACCTTATGTATGTAAAGATGACACCCAAGAAGTACATGAGTTTTTGTAAACATAATTTATTTTAGAAAACTGTTATGGACTCTTCATTTTTGGGAAAGGTCACTGACAAGTGAGACAATAAGACTCTTCTTTATGCAATTTACCAGGACAGTATTTCCTCCTAGCTTTGGGAATCCTGCCTTGAAATTGAGGGAGAAATGATACCATAGATATATGTACATAAACATTCTGGGAAAAAAAATGCACAACTCTGATGAAGTTAATTCTATCTACAGTGATATAAAGGTTTTTACTATTTCTCTAACTGTAAAAATACATGGACCCTACTAGTGAAACTAAACCCACTCCACCAATAATAAATAAATTTTAGAACATTTATAAAACATTAAATATTAAAAACCATTCTTATAGTCTTGAAATCTACTGTTCATTACCTCCTGCCCCTGTGCCAAATGCAAATATGCACAATGTTCACTGGCTAGTTGCCAGTATCCCAAACAACTACCCACTTGTTAAATTTTATGTGGCATTTTGAAATACAGCCTTGTCTCTCCAGTTTGCTTCTAGGAATCTGTCCAATAAAATATGTATTAAATAAGAAAATATTGTATATTGTGTTCTAAACACAGTGCTCTTCATAACAGGGGAGGGGTATAAATGAAAGAAGTGGAAAAAAATAAGCTGCTGTGCTGTTCATGAAGTTGGTGGTACATTCTAAGTGAGGGAAAAATACGCAGCACCTTATTCATAAGTTTTGTTTAAAAGGAAAGATGTCTATTCTTTCAAATTACAGTGTATTTTTCCATCCTCATTTGCACACATATTGCTGTCTTGTCTTCATGAAATACTTTATATAAACATTTAAGGATAAAATCTACCATTATTATAAGGCTATAGGGGCTTGCTTTTAGTTAACATTGATTAACAGAATCTGATGAAATCAGCTCTTGCATTTTGAAGAGGTTTACTTTTTTGGGAAAAAAATATAAATGTCTATATACTAAGATTTCTGATACCCCTGACTGGTTTCTCAGTTTCTTCTTATTTGAAATTAATGGAATATTGACAGCAAGAGACAGAACTTGCAATTTAGAAAAAGGCTGGGTTCTTTCCCTCACACACACACAGAGGGAATAATTAAGATTTTGGGGCTGCTTGACAGTTTAAGACCATCATGAATAAATTACATTTTAGTTTACATCACACTTTTGAGCAAAATCTGATGTTTGCAATAAATCCAATAAATCAAGAGTAATAGGTTTGCTCAGGCATTCTGTCTCTGATCATCATGATGGCCTAGAAAAACAAGCTAATGAGAGACACAAAACCCTGCACTCCATTCACTGACAGGTGTTGGAGAAGTTTGCATCTGAACTTTCTGGATCATGCTGCTTTTTCCTTAATGAGCCTAAGCTTTGTTAGCCTATCTGTAGTAAAACAGAAGGATCTTTAAATGTATTGCATGCATACCAAGGTTGTGGAAAAACTTTGCAGCTCCTGAAGTTAAATGCAATGTAGTGCATGCATCATTAGAGATATAAAGTTGGAAGTTAAATTAGTTATTGAACTACCTGCAGACTGATACCATCTATTTAATTGTGACTGGACAGTAAGACTGACAATCACATAAATCCTCATATCACACCAGAACTAGTTCAATATCTCAAGCATATAGATACTGTTGTCCTTGAAACCACTGTTAAGACAAAAAGGCTGGTTTTGGTGGGGAGGGCTTTTTTTTTTTCCTTCTTTTTTTTCTGAATGACAAAAAATCTCAGCTATAGAAGGATGGTTGTACAGGCTTTGAATAATAAAGGACGGATGAGTCGCATGCCAGATGTCAGGAGATCACAAGAAAAGATGTGTCTTATAATCATGATGGTCCAGGTGGTCCATGTAAGCATACTACTAAACTGTCTTGTAAATAGACACACACAGTCCCACAGTGAGCCAACAGCTGGTAAGTTAAAAAATTTGCTGACTTTCCTTCCTTGTTTTGTGTGATTATTGATATATTTTCTTTTTTTTTTTTTTTTTTTTAATGACATGGCTATAAAAACAAGATAGTGGATAACCTAAAACTGTCATAGAACTTGCCCCAGTCCACACCTCTTATCCTAAAAGTGACATGGTTTATCCCTGTTCCACTCATAATTCTGAAAAGAAGACCCTGCATATGAGTAATAACACAGTGAATACTTAACGTACTGCATCCCACTTCCTAATTTGCTACTTCAAACTTGCTCATGTTAGTAAACTTGGGATAATATTGAAACTGATAAGACAGTATGGTTTAATAATGCATTCCAAATTAGTTGTTGGCCAGTTTTCCTATGACAGATTCAGTGGCTCAGTTGCAGGCACTTTTAATAATGCATTACAAGATAGTTATCAGCCATGTTTTCCGTGACAGATACAAAGGCTTAATTACAGTCACTTTTTTAAGCAACATTTTGTCTACATATTGTAATCTGTATACAGCAAAGGAGAGGGTAGTGTCCTACTCTGCGTCTTCAAGAAAAGAAAGCCCATTCACTGCATAAGTTCATGGATAATACAGGAGTTACTACCGTGTCCTTCTCAAGCAGTTTCACTTTCATATGGCTCTATATCAGTATCTTACAGACCTTTTTATACTTCTTTAAAAGATATTGATAAACATAAACTTGCTTAACATACAGAAACAAGACAAACATCTTTCTGAAAGTGCTGTGTCACGATGTGCTATTTCTTGCTGAAAGCAATTTTCAAATTACAATGAATGATACTTAGGAGATAGCTTTATTACCATGTGCAAATTGATTTATTTTAAATACATTGCTTTGTGACAAAAAAAGCATATTTCAAAATCTTTCACCAAATGGAAGACTGTCTGGAAATTAGCTCAGACATATTCCAACCGGGAACTATCACAAATTACTAGCATGACCACTCGGATATAGCGAAATGAATATCTGGCTTCAAACAGAAATTTTAACTTTTTCACATGTAAGTTTTCTTGGTACATGGCTAACTCTGAAAAAAATTTGGCTTTGACAAGTCTGATCTTTTACTACAATTTTAATCCGTATAATTCCCAAAAGAAGTACAAATTGTTCAGACTGGTTGAAAAATTGGGCAGGCAGCCTAAAAAATAACAAGCATAATGTTTTTGGTAGTGACCAACAGAGCGTGAGCTGGTGATTTTCTGTAAACAGCTGTGCTTGTAAAGACACACACCATAATGGAGCTCTCCATCCTCTTCTTCATTGAAAGGAAAACCCAAGGGAAGGCAGGGAAGAGCATCCCTCTTTTCTGCGCCTTTCTGTACTCTAGTGACTGCTCTCTGCCATAACAGCGTAAGTAAGATTTTAGTGAAAGAATATGCATGTAGTTGGCTGCTTCTCAGAGATAAACATTTTCATTTTAAATGACATTATTACAAAAAAGTAGTGCAGCTATATAGCAGCCTGAAGCTCCACACTCACATTTTCTTTGGTTTTACCAGGGGTTGAATGTCATGCCTTAAATGGTTTTGTTATCTAAACTAGCACTCAATTCAGTCAAATTTCAAACATCTCCATTTAGAAGATTATACTCTGGACATTTGTGTTTGACAAATTATGTGAGGTATGTGTATGTGAGTGTGTGCTGAAAGGGACAAACAAAAAATGCTGATATTGAAACTATAACTCACATCTTCTTTTCTTTCCCCTCATTAAGTTTATAAATAAAAATTATTCAGTTCCAGTTCCAGTATAGATTTTTCTAATAATAAATGAATTAATTTATGAAAATTAATGTAAAAATATTTATCTTTTATAGAATGGTGTTATTTCAGTCATCTTTTTTTTCCCTGAAATGTAAAAACTCACAGTTGCTGAGTGTTGTAAGTGAAATTATTGTTTTCTGACAAGTTTTGTATGAGTCATTTAAACTACAGCATTAAATAATTACATTAGCTTATTTTATTTGCTAAATGCAATGTAAAGTATTACTAAAAAGAAGCACAGTGACAAGTCTTTGTTTGGGTGGTGTTTTCTTTTTCCTTATTGACAAGTTTTTTTCCACTGGGCATCTTCTTTTCCCTGATAAAATAATATCCAGTTTAATTAATGCCTGCTCTCTCTCAGCTAAAAATCTGCATTTTTGGGCCTGATCCAAAAAGAAGTGAAATCAATGAAAATCTTTCCACTTGTTTCAGAGGGCTTTGAGTCAAGCTTTTAGCTAAGCAGCTGTTTGGTACTTCTAAGCAGAATAAATCGCTCTTTTGGATGATATGCATTTTTCTGTACTGTACAGCTACTCTAGGTATATTCTGAGTTTAATAAGAACATGACTCTTTACAGGTAACATTCTCCAATTTCATCATGTGTACCTGATCTGAATATAACATATAATAGGCATAATTGTTAAATGTGATAACTAATTTGACTGAAGTAAAAAACAAGGCTGTCAAACCAGAAATGCTAAATACTGTTTCCAGGAAGCAACTAACACTGCTGACATTGTCATCTATTCCTGTAAAATGCTATGATAAAAATGAAATATCTCAAATACAAATTCAGATGATTTATGTCAAATGCAGCCTTTAAAATACTGTCAGGATAAATGAAAAATGTAATGTCATTTGCAGCCAACTCCACATAGTTCTGCCATTAGAAACACAGTTAAGTTTATAAATAGCTATTTTTACACAAAGCCAATACTATATGTGAAACAGACAATTTAAGTTTTCTCCCATCAAAAATAGTCCTTACATACAGTACATCAGGCAGAAATTTTAAAATGCAACAGGAGTACACTTGAAAGGGTAACAAGACCTCCATTCTTGAAAAGATATTGTAGCAGGTGAACATTATGTTATGATGTTGCTAGTAACACTATTGTTCTCAATATGATGTGCTATCCTAAATGAGACAGACTATTGGTTAATGCTCCATGGGTTAATAGTATACAGTGGAACATTGGTTAGCAGAAAAGTTTTGGCACATTAGCATAGTACTACTCACCAGAAATAGGGGAACGGTTGAGTCATAGATTATACATATGGCCTCATTCTGCTGTAGTACTTTACAGACACTGTATTTCTTCTCTTCTGTTCTTGAATATGGGTTTCTTTTCTCTTTCCACACCTCATTTCTTCACTATTGTCTCCAAACTTTTGGCATGAAATTGCATGGCTCTTAGAAAATGCACTGCCTATATTGCAAGTTTTAGGTTTTTTCCTGATCAATATACTTCAGACATTACATACTATGCTGAGTATTAATTGCTTGCACCCACTGAAATAAAATACTATGATATTCTTGACCAATGTTTGCAATTAAGAGGGCGTGCAGAACATTGTTCTGTCCAGCATATTATGGTCCAGGAAATAAACTTTTCCCTTAATTGCTTAATAGAGTTAAATAGTAATTTTCTGTTGAAAATCAGTGACAAATGTAATTTTAATTTATAAGGGTGCTTCTGAAATTTTGAAAGACTTTGCAGGAGCTCCATGCTTATTTTTAACCTACTCAGTGGGAAATAAGATAATTTAATTCAGCTGATTTTACAGTGATTTTTTTTTATGTTTTACAAAGTTACTGGATATTAGTAAAATTACTATTTAAGTTCATCCTGTAAAAAAGGGTTGAAATGTCAGTTTGGCTTTCAGCTAGGTATGTTTCCCTTCTCTATCTTATACCTTGATTGCAGAGTCATGCACAGGGTCACAGGATGGCTGAGACTGGAGGTACCTCTGGAGATTTTCTAGTCAGACTTTGTTCAGAGCAGGATCAGACAGGACAGGTTTCTCAAGGCTGTATCCAGTCAAATTTTGACAGTCAGCAAGGATGAAGGCTCCACATCTCTGGCCAGCTTGTTCTGGTGATCACCCATATTAGAAAAATGTTTTCTTACATTCAGACAGGATTTCCTGTGTTTCAGTTTGTGCCCATTGCCTCCCATCGTGCTGCTGAGCACTGATTAGAAGAGCCTGGGTCTGTCTTCTATACTCCCCCAATGGGGTATTTATACACATGGATAAGATCCTCCTGAGCCTTCTCTTCTCCGTGCTGAGCAGTCCCAGCTTTCTCAGCCTCTCCTTATATGCCAGATGCTCCAGTCCCTTAGTCATCAACACACTACAGGAAGGGCTGTTTCTTATGGTATTTCTATATAGTAATATCATAAATGCTGGCATGCATATGAGAAAGGGTCAGTTAGTGAAACAATGTTTCAGCAATGTCAGAATCAGTGCTGGCATGACAGAAGTATCACTTTATTGTTCAAAAATAACATATTTCCAGACCCATATTAATTCCTGTATGACCTACTTTCAGCAGCAGCTCTTATTTCAGCAACAGAAGATTTGGATGTGTGAGTAGCTCATACTGCAACTTAGTTAAGTGCCAGCTCCTCATAATCACAAGCAGCAAAATTAAATGTGATTATTGTGGTATTCTAGTATATCCATACCAACACACATTTTTTCTTCTTGTCCATGGCTAAGGCTTTGACCTTTCTGAGTCACTAGGAAAACTGAACCTGATAAGCATAATTACTGAAATCTCTCCTAGCAAAAAAGGAAAAAGGGGAACGGAAATCTCTGGCCATTAAAAAGTTGAAAATAAATGAAATCTCAAGTACTGCAGCCTGTGTAATATGGATTGGGAAGCACTCACAATAACAGATTCGGGTTCTGCTAGATAAATAGAAATGACTGACTCATTTGTAGCAGTTTTCAAACTCAACTGTGAGGGATTTTTGGTTTTGGTTTCCTGTTCTATTCCCTACTTATTATAACAAGGTAAAAGACCTGTTGTGGTTTGAGCCCAGGGGGCAACTGAGCACCACACAGCTGCTCACTCACCCCTTCCCCCAACACTGGTAAGGAGAAAAAGAAGCAAAAGTCTCAGGAATTGAGATAGAGACAGTGAGGGGTGCCTCACCCATTATGGTGACAGACTTATTTGGGGAAGAAAAGGAACATCACTTTAATTCAAAACACTAAAAACAACAACAACACTTAACAGACAGTGGGACAGTAAGAAGCATTACAAGATCTTAAAAAAACCCTCCTGCCACCCCTCCCTTCTTCCTGGGCTCAGTTTTGCTCCCAGTATCTCCACCTCCTCCCTCCAGAAGCACAGGGTCAGGGGATAGGGGGTGCAGTCAGTCCGCCACTTCTTTCCTTCTTGGAGGGAGTGGGGTTTCCACACATTCTTCCCCCTGCTGCACGTGGCTCCCCTCTCATGGGAGACAGTCCTCCATGAACTTTCTCTGGCCTGAGTTCTTCCCACGGGCCGTAGCCATTCCCATGCTGCTCCGGCATGGGTCACCCCTGCGTGTTGCAGTTCTCCCAGCACTGAACTACAACAGCAGGGGCTTCTTCTTCACACACAGTCCTGGCATCTTTAAGCACAGCCTCCTGCTCCAGTGTGAAGACCTCCACAGGTCTCAGGTGAATTTCTGCTCTAATGTAGACCTCCATGGGTGGCGGGGGGGAAGCCCTGCTGTATCACCACAGGCTACACGGGAGTCTCTGCTCCAGTGCACCTCCCCTGCTTCCTCCTCCTTCCTTCCACTGACCTTGGTGTTTGCAGAGGTGTCCTTCTTGTAACACCTCCTTACAAGTCCCCACCCACTCTCAGGTTCTCCTTCATAAATACATTATTTCAGAGGCACAACCACCATCACTAATGTGTCCAACCTTGGCCAGAGACAGGTCCAACTTGGAGTCAGGGCAGCTTTCAAGAAACTTCTCACACTGGGCCCCTGCTGTAGCCCCCTCCCCATTACCAAAAAACTCACCACACAAACCCAGCACAAGAACTTAGGGAAGATGGGTACCCATTAGAACATGGATAAATGGTTTCTGAGAGTATTCTTCCACCTTTTTCTATTTTCTTCTACATAGTGACTTTATTCACTCTCTTTAAAGGGTAGCCAAATAAGAAGGAACAAAATTTTGGACATATTCTTGGAAGAAGACTTTTTTTTTCTTTGATCCAAATCCAAAATCTGCAGATTCCTTCATCAACAGCTGCAAGAAATAGCATAATTTGGGCTTCAGTATTTTCACTGTTTTAAAATAAAAAAACTTTTATGAAACCTTTTTTATTACTTTTTTCTTACATTGATAAAATATACATTGAGAAAAATATTGATCATGCTGCTGAAACATATTGTACTTATAGAAAGCACATGGAGTACATTTGTCCTATGAACTTTTTCCTTGTACTTTTGTTTTCATACCATGTAGATGGACATGGTCACTGAATATACTTCTAATATTAATTAAAATTTGTTAAAATGCTAAAGAACCTACCATACCACTTCAGTACGGATTGTAGGAAAGTGCAACAGTACATTGTAGCTTGCATATTCAGAGACTAATTACTTAACACTTTTCTAATAGTAGTAAAGACAGTAACTGTTTAAATGGCCTAAAACTACAGTCCTCTTGTGTTTTATGGAAATTTCCAAAATTAAGCTAAAAAAAATCCATTAAATCAATCAGAAATTTTTTCTTCAGAGCCTTTGGCTACTTCTGGAAAGTTTCTTTTAGTATAGATTGCTTTCATAAATTAACATGAGCCAAAATACTGTACATGAAATGATCCAGTACTATCAGGGGAAAAAAATAGGTAACTTTTAAATTTCCTACTGCTGTGACTTCATGGTGTGTATATATATATATGGTATGAAGTCTCTCTAGAATGAACAAGTGTTACCCTGTTCTCCCAGTTTCATCACTACATAGAGAAAAAAGTGATTTATATGAACAATCAAACACTGCAGAGGCAGATGTTGGGTTGGGTTTTTTTTTTCAATGCAACTGATGCATTTGATGCTATTTTTAAGGCTGAGTGCACAGGATAGTCTAAAATGTTAGAATCCATTATACTTAATGAAGCATGTGAATTTATAGGTTTTCTGTAAAGTCAGTCAGGGGCAGTGAGGTAATACATTATAATAGCCTAAAAAATAGTCTAGATTTACCTCTTCTTATGGCTACTATCTAGCACTACAATCTATGATTAAGAATACTAAAAAACCCAAAAGGTTTTAAATAAAAGGTAGAAAAACTCTGAAAATTCAATACATTCTCTAAACTGTTAGAAGATCAAGAAACATTTTTTTTTCTGTAAAAGTACATCATCTGGCACACTGTATGGTTATGTGGGCCATTTTACCCTTTCATTATGCAAATATTTAAATGTACAATGTCCTTTAGTACAAAAAAATCAGCATCTGTATTTTGAGAGGAGATAGTTACTGAACACTAGATTTATAATGGCATAAACTAGTTGTAGCATTGAGGGATGTTTAGTTACACATAGACTTACTGAATTATTCTTTGTTTAGATAGTGCTATGGTAGGTTATAAAAACTGTAAGTGTGGCTATTGAACAGATTTATTTTTAAATGAACAAATTATTAGAAACTATTTTTTTCAGTTTGTGTGGCAAGCTTTTGGTAGTGGGGGAACTAGAGGGGTGGCTTCTGTGAGAAGCTGCTAAAAACTTCCCCTATGTCCGACAGAGCCAATGCCAGCTGGGGCCAAGACAGACCCTCTGCTGCCCAAGGCCAAACCCATTAGTGATGGTGGTAGTGCCTCTGGGATAACAGATTTAAGAAAGGGGGAAAATCTGCTGTGTAATAGCAGCCAGGAGAGAAGAGTGAGAATATGTGGGAGAAGCAACTTTACAGACACCAAGGTCAGTGAAGAAGAAGGGGAAGGATGTGCTCCAGGTGTCAGAGCAGAGATTCCCCTGCAGCCCGTGGTGCAGACCATGGTGAGGCAGGCTGTGCCCCTGCAGCTGACAGAGGTCCACAGTGGAGCAGATCTCCACCTGCAGCCTGTGGAGGACCCCACGCCGAAGCAGGTGGGTGCCTGAAGGAGGCTGTGATCCTGTGGGAAGCCTGTGCTGGAGCAGGCTCCTGGGAGGACCTGTGGACCCATGCAGAGAGGAACCCAGGCTGGAGCAGTTCATGAAGAATTGCAGCCCATGGGAAGGATTAATGTTAGAAAAGTTCATGGAGGACTGTTTCCCATGGGAGGGACCCCACACTGGAGCAGAGGAAGAGTGTGAGGAGGAAGGAGAGGCAGAGACAACATGTGATGATTTGACCGCAACCCCATTCCCTAACCCCTGTGCTGCTCGTGGGGAGGAGGTAGAGAAACCAGGATTGAAGTTGAGCCCAGAAATAAGGGATGAGTGGGGAGAAGGTGTTTTAGGATTTGTTTTTATTTCTCATTATCATGGAACAATGATCACCCTCATCCAAAATTTGGCTTTTGTAGTGTATGTAGAATGCCATAATTAGTCTTTGTGCCTTGGTTGTGGAGCTCTATCATAGTGAAGTCAATTCACATGCAGCATGAGAACTATACCACCTTAAATGATAATTAAAACATCATAATAAGAGTTGAGTGGGATTTCAGTATGTACTGGATTGGTGCAGTTCCTGGTCTGCATACACAATTTCATCTTCTGAATTCTGTCTGTCCTGCTTTTTGTCAAAAGGTGACTTTGGTAATGTGGCCTTTACGTTCTGGATGTAATGAAAATGTGGGTGTGATTACAGAGCCGAGTGTTAAGTTAGCAATGGACACATATATACATATATATATGTCCATACACATATATATATATATGTAAGTACATAATGCAACATTATTCTGAACACCAGTTCACAAATTTGACACCTGTCCGGCATGCCATTCCAACTCTCCCTAGCAACACACCAACTCTTCACAGTAACAATCCATCTGTCTGTGTTACCAATCCAACTGTTCACAAGAAAACCCAAAATCTTTCCAGGATCAATCAATCTCAGTATGCTGCCAAGCTATTTTCCCCTCTATGTTAAAATGACACAGGTTCTTATGCAATAAACTGGTTTTTTAAAGGGCCAAATCTGCTGTGGTCCACTGGTCTTCAGATAGTCTTGTAGCTCAAATTTCAGCTACAAAAATTAGATAACTGAAAAGGGGAGAAGAAAACCTGTTCAGCACCTGTGCCAGATAAAACAGAATAATATTTTTTAGAAATCATATACTCTTACACCTTCAACACTGGGCACATCTCCATATGGGAGTACAATGCATAACTTTGAACTGAAATTGAAAGGAAGATAATTTTCTGCAATCACAGAGCACATTTTACACTAGAAAATATGCAGTATTTCTTTGGGTGAGTGCTGACTACTTCATATATATTGCAAAATTCTAAATGTAATTATCTGTATTCATTTCTCTCTTTCTCTCTAATGCTATGAAAATAACCATTTATGCATGTAATTTACCCTATTTCCAGTCTTATTTATTCTGTCTTTAAGCTTCAGTGACTCTGTAGTTCCCTGTGTCATTTTTCTTTATCTCACAATACAGGATCACAGAATAATTTCAATGTATATCTTGTTTTCTATAGTCCCAAAGGATAAATGAGGCTGGTAGGGACCTGAAGAGATCTCTAGGTCACCTCACAGCCTGAAGCAGAGCCAGCTATGGGGTGAGACCAGGCTGTTCACAGCTTGGTCCAGTTGTGACTTTAAATCCTCCAAGGACAGAGGAAGCACAGTTTTCAGAGCAACCTGCTCCACTACCTCACTGTCCTCACAAGGAAGAAGTTTCTCTTTATAACAAGTCTGAAACTCTCTTGTCTCAATGTTGTTTCTTGTATCATCTCACTGAACTTCTGTGAGGAGTCTGGCTCCATCTCTTTGGTGACCCTTGTGTCAGCTGTGGGGTCTGTTAGGTGTGTTGAAGCTGTCCCTTCTCCAGGCTGACCCATCCCAGCTTCCCTGTCTATTCTCACAGGGCAAGTGCTCCAGCTCCCACCACCTTGGAGAGCCTCTGCTGAGCTCCCTCCAGTTTGTCCATGTCTTTTCTGTCAGATAAAAATTGGAAAAACTGGACGCAGTAACTAGATGTCATCTGATGAGTGCCACGTAGAGGGAGTCAAGCCATTCCCTCGATCTACAGCCTTTGTCACTACTCATACAACTCAGGAGGTTGTTGGCTGCCTTTGATGCCAGCACACACCATGGGCTCACATTCATATTGCTGCCCACCTTCACCCTAGGGCATTTCCCATAGAGCTGCTTAATGGCTTCTTCATCCACAGACAGTGTTGTTGCAGGAGCTGGTTTTCCTCTGTAATGGTGTGCTGGGTTTGTGTGTGTGGTGGGATTTTAGTAGCGGCAGAAGGGGCTACAGCGGTAGCTGTGACAAACTTCTTGAAAGCTCCCCTGGCTCCAAGTCAGACCCACCTCTGGCCTTGGTGGAGCCAATAAGTGATGGTGGCTGTGACTCTGTGGTAATGTATTCCAAAAGGGGAACCTGAGAGGGAGTGGGGACTTATGAGGAGGTGTTACAAGAAGGACACCTCTGCAAACACCAAGGTCAGTGGAAGGAAGGAGGAGGAAGCAGGGGAGGTGCACTGGAGCAGAGACTCCCGTGTAGCCTGTGGTGATACAGCAGGGCTTCCCCCCCGCCACCCATGGAGGTCTACATTAGAGCAGAAATTCACCTGAGACCTGTGGAGGTCTTCACACTGGAGCAGGAGGCTGTGCTTAAAGATGCCAGGACTGTGTGTGAAGAAGAAGCCCCTGCTGTTGTAGTTCAGTGCTGGGAGAACTGCAACACGCAGGGGTGACCCATGCCGGAGCAGCATGGGAATGGCTACGGCCCGTGGGAAGAACTCAGGCCAGAGAAAGTTCATGGAGGACTGTCTCCCATGAGAGGGGAGCCACGTGCAGCAGGGGGAAGAATGTGTGGAAACCCCACTCCCTCCAAGAAGGAAAGAAGTGGCGGACTGACTGCACCCCCTATCCCCTGACCCTGTGCTTCTGGAGGGAGGAGGTGGAGATACTGGGAGCAAAACTGAGCCCAGGAAGAAGGGAGGGGTGGCAGGAGGGTTTTTTTAAGATCTTGTAATGCTTCTTACTGTCCCACTGTCTGTTAAGTGTTGTTGTTGTTTTTAGTGTTTTGAATTAAAGTGATGTTCCTTTTCTTCCCCAAATGAGTCTGTCACCATAATGGGTGAGGCACCCCTCACTGTCTCTATCTCAATTCCTGAGACTTTTGCTTCTTTTTCTCCTTACCAGTGTTGGGGGAAGGGGTGAGTGAGCAGCTGTGTGGTGCTCAGTTGCCCCCTGGGCTCAAACCATGACAAATGGGAAAGGTTTCTTTGGATTTGGAGAGCATTTGTCCCTACTAAATTTTATAAAGTTCCTGGTGGCTCATTTCTTCAGCCTGTTCAGAGCCCTGTCCTTGAGTGTATTCACTGGTGCCCCTAATTTCTTATCATCTGCAAAGTTCATGAGAGTGTGCTTTGTCAGCTCTTGCTCATCAATGATAGAGATGTTAAGGAGGAAAGGTCCTGGAGCAGACATCTGTGGTAGTCCAGTTGTCACAGATATCCAGGTAAAGTATGACCCATTGACCACCTTCTAAGCCCCAGCATACAAACATATTTGACCCATTTGGTCGTCTAACCATGCAGACTGTAACATCCCAACTTCAATGTCATGGACAACAGTGTCAAAATCTTGATAAAGTCTATGCAAATAATATCCGCTAATGGCCCTATATACACAAATTACTCATTTTATCATAGAAGACAACCAGGTTGGTTAAGCACAATTTACTCTTGGTAAATCCATGCTGGTGACTTACAATCACCTGTTTAACTTCATGTGCCCAGAAATTTGCTCCAAGAGGACTCATTCCATGATTTTCTCCAGAACTGAATTGAGGATGACCACCCTGTAGTTCCTGAGGTTGACATTTTGGCTTTTTTTGAAGGTGGTGGTGATATTTGCCTCTCCAGTTAACAGAGACCTCCTTTTCCTTCTCAAAGACTATGAAAAGAAACTAAAACTAAATTACTATTTTTAAATCTTTTCGAAGCTTGCACATTTGTCAGTGAGTACATATCTTATTTTGTTGAATAACAATAGAAACATTGAAATTACCATCCCTTCTGCAGATGGATTAACATTTGATTTCAGCTGAAGTTGTATTCATTTCCATGGTACGTAAATTCTTCTAGGTATGAATTACTGATACAAAGTTTCGGGCTACAGAATATATCTTGGCAATCCTCAAGAAGGTTATTGTGTTGGTTCAGTGTCAAGTGTACTGTAGCTTGTAAGATGTCAGTGGAAATTAGAGATGTACAGACATTAAAATATGAACAACCAACTTAGTCAGCTGAGGAATTCTTGAATGATTCTAAATTAACCTACTCTTCACTCAAAGGAAATTCAGGCAGTGTTTCAAATGAACAGTCTAAAGATTATTCATATGAATTAATAGTGTAGGCCTGAGTACACAAATTTGCTAATTGCAATTAGAAAACAGTAGTAATTAAATATGTTTCCTGAGAGTTTAGAAACCATTTTTAAATGGTTTCTATTGCTCTCATTACTGGAATTCATCTAAAGTTCAGTTAATTCATATTCTTTAGGTTACAGGTCTTTTAAAAAAGTTTGACAACTTATTTGTCTAAAATAATTAAAATTACAGAAAAAAAAAGCCAACATGACATACAGTAATAAGTTACTTTCCTGCCTAGTCCATTGTACATAATTTGTCTTTTAGATCAGTCCTTAAATAGATATGCCTGGATGACTTTTAAATCCCTTCACCTGCATAAGAAGATGGCTTTGCACTTTTTCTTGTAAGCAGAAAACTTTATTCTTTCTTCTGCTGGTACTGTCAGCAATCAGTGGCTAGAGTTCCTACCTTATGGTCACATGCTCAAATACCTCAGTAGCTGGGGAACTAAGGTGGGAGTGGATTCATTTCTTGTGCATGAATTTTTGAGGTGCCTGTGGAGAACACCGGCAACACAGAAAAACTCTAGTACAAGATTTTCCTCTCCTGCTGCTGAACAGTGTTAATAAGTGAGTTTTGTTCTTTATTTTGTTTTATTGATGTGTGAAGAATAGTTTTATTTATGCTTATAGCACAAGTAACACATCTTATTGGTCCTATTGCCTTTTAAAAATAGCCATCTCCTTGTAAAATATTCTGTGAAAATCAGGTCAAGTTTATTTTTAATGTCCAAATCAGCACTGAGATGCTGGGGATAATATGCTTCTTGTCTTTTATGCAAGTTGTTCCATACAAGAACAGGTACTTATTATTATTTGCATTTCTGTACTTTTTTCCAGTCTAACATGTCCTTAAGAGGTATTAACATGTTAAAAAAATGGATCTTATAGAATATGTAGTGTGTTATGCAAATTTGAATGCAAAAAAGAGCAGTTCTAAAGCTGACTAAACTAATCAAATGATTATTGGTATTATAATTAGGTCTTTAGATATTCTTGGCATTTTATTAGTTAGAAAGATTTCAGTCTGGAGAGGTAATCTAATAGTCCTGGTCAGTAAAATCCAGCTCTCAATAGATGTCCTTATTCAGATGAGTTGCCCTGTACATCCTGAATAATTAGATTGTACATGGGTGGCTTGAACTTCATTGCTTGGTGCAAAGAGCTGACTCGCATCTCTTCAGGTCATGTGAACTTAATTTGGGATCTGTAATGTAACGGAGGGTAGGCTTTGTGCAAAATTCACATGCCAGACTAACAACAGGGGATTCGCAGGGGTGAGAGGGTTGAACAGACGAAAGCACTGCTGTATTACAGACTCACAATTAAACCGAATTTGGAGATAGAATTTCAGCTTTTCGTCTCTTCCTTACATTCAGTCGCAAAGCACAATTGTTCAGGCTTTATACATGCCACGACTTTGGCCCTGCAGTCATAAACAGAGGTGTCACAGTTAGTTCATCTAAAATGCATATCAGCACTAGGCACCATATAGGAAAATGTTTAAAAACAAGTAAAACTAAGCACTGAGTATACAGAAGTTGGCTACTGTGATAAATTGATGAGACAAAATGTTAGTCTTGTGGGAAGCAAATGGAGGAAACAGCTGTACATCTAATACTGCAGAACTATTCCACTCCTCAGAACACTACAGAAAGAAATAAAAAGCCAGATTGTTTAATTTTCCATGTTCAGTTTTACAGGTGTTTATATTTCTTCCATTTTTATTCTTTTTTTTACTGAAGAAAGCAATACCATAGTTATATTTCTCTTCTCTTGCTTGCTTGCTTTCTTCTGCAATGAGAGAAGATGTTTTTACTGTTCCGCATGTCCTTCTCAATTATTGAAGGGTAAAGAATCACATGGTTTTAAACACTAGATAATGGCAGGCAAGGAAAGGTGATGTAAGAAAGAAAAGAAAGACAGATTGAGGAAAAAAAAGAAAGCCAGTGACCCGGAAATATAGCCTGATTTTATACTTTGAAGAAAACACAGGCAGAATAGATTTCTTGCAACAGACAAATACTAAATGGTGATGTATAAAAAAAATTAAGACCCCACATTATACTACATTTCCTGTATGTGATAAGGTTATTTTCTATCTTTCTGATGAAATGACAAATAAATGCTATAATAATAGTGTTCTCTGTTAATGAACACTCATGATGTTTATTTATTTAGTTTTACATTAGAAAAGGGTCTGGATGAAGAAAGATTTTCCATTTGAAATCCATTTCACATCTCATCTTTGTAATCAAACTGACCCATCTTGTGGTGTTAGGTGGAACACAAATGGGTACTAGAGGAAAGAGAAAGAGAAGCAAATTGGGACAAAATTTCACAGGAAAGTCTTATAAAAGTAAGTAAAAGATTGTACTGGGTCTGGCTGAGCCGGAATTACTTTTCCCCTATAGCAGCCCTCATGGTGCTGTGTTTCATGTTGGGAGCTGGCAGGGTGTTGATAGCACACTGGTGTTGTGGCTACTGCTGAGTAGTGCTTACACAGCACGAAGGGTCTTTCCGACATTTTCCCCCGGCAGTGGGACAGGGTGGGCAAGATCTTGGGAGGGGACACAACCAGGACAGCTGACCCGAACTGACCAAGGGGATATTCCAGACCATATGACGTCTGCTCAAGTATAAAGCTAGGAAAAAGGAGGAAGGGGGTGGGGTCACCCTTGTCCTCTGAGGCAACCACTACGCGTATTGGAGCCCTGCTTCCTGAGAAGGCCCGACATCGCCTGTTAATGGGAAGTAGAGAATAAATCTGTTTTCTTTGTTTGCTTCCATGTGCAGACCTTTGCTTCACTTTGCTTATATTAAAACTGCTTTTGTTTTACCCACAAGGGTTGGTTGGTTTTGGTTTTTTTTCCTCTCATTTTCTTTCCCCTCTTTGCACTGTTGAGAAAAAAAGGGGAGGGGAGGGAAGTGATAGAGCAACTTGGTGGGTACCTGGCATTTAGCCAAGGTCAAACCACCACAGTCTTTTTTTGGCGCCCAACGTGGGGCACGACTACGGAAGTTTTATATTAATTGTGCTATAGCTATAGCAGTTTTTAAGCAACAAGCTCTTGTGCTGCTCACGGGTTTGTTGATTGCGCTGCTTATCTTTATTTTGCTAAGCTCGGGAACATGCTGGAAGAAATTGGGAACATCATGAGTGGTTTTATTCTGCAGGCTCCTGAGGTACTTATTCATCCTTATGTTAGCTCTTTGGTACTGTTCATTAATGTTGTTTGCCTATTGTGGGTTGTGTGGAGCTCGGTAGGTTTTTGGTGTAAGAGAAGGCAAATTTTGGGTGAGACAATACCAAAACGTGCCCTGAGGCGGCCTGTCCCTGGGTGGCAGGGGGAGTGGAAGGATTTGGGCAGATTCCTAGGACGGTTATCACCTCCTGTAGCCTGGGATCTTACCCCTGAACAGGCAAGCAACCCCACAAAATTGACACAACACCTGATAGAAGGCTGCCTTGCCTATCCCAGTGAAAATCAGCAACTTCTAGAGCTGTACTGGGGCCTGGCCTATGCTTATCAGTACTCTCAAAGGAATATGGTTGACATGGGAACTCAAACAATAACAACAACAGCAGAGTTTGCCCCAGTAGTAAAAAAGAAACAGTGGATAAGGAGAACAACAGGTCTATACCCTCGATTAATAAGGGAGGAGAAAGAAGAGGAAGAAGCCGGTCCTTCAGAAAAGGGATTGGAAGAGGGAATAACAGAACTCAAACAGGAGGCAGAAAATACCCGGTCCCTGACCTCATCAGAACTACGAGATCTGCGGAAAGACTATAGCCACCAGCCGGGTGAGCGGATTTCTGCCTGGCTGCTTCGATGCTGGGATAATGGGACTGATGCTCAACAACTGGAAGGTAAGGAAGCCCAACAGCTGGGTTCCCTTGCTAGAAATTGAGGAATTGAAAGGGGAATTGGAAAAGAGACAACAATTTGCAGTCTGTGGAGACGGCTCCTTTCAAGTGTTAGAGCAAGATATCCTTTCAAGGAAGATCTTACGGACAACTCCCCAGGGAAGTGGACTACTGCAGATGAAGGTGTCCAGTACCTGAGAGAATTAGCAGTGCTGGAAGTCATCTATGGTGATCCAGATAATGATGAAGCCCCTAAAAATCCAGAGGATGTCCTGTGCACACGGGCCATGTGGAGGAAGGTGATTAAAGGTGCACCATCCTTGTATTCTGCCAGCTTAGCCGCGATGTACTACCCAGAAATGGATGTGGGAGAAGGACTAAGATGTACACCAACTGTGGAGGCAGTCTCTTCCTGGCTTCAGAACTTTGAAGAGAGTCTTGGTACCTCCTTATCTCTACGGGCGAGCGCCCTGGATGTCAGGAGCACCCCAAGAAATCAGTTCTTTTCGGCCCTAGTCAGAGGGAAAGGGAACCCCAGGCACATGACACGTGGCGAACTTTGGTTCTTCCTGTGTGACCAGGGGGAGGACATGAGGAAGTGGGATGGTCAACCGACCTTTGAGTTGGAAGCTCGTGTACATGAATTACAAGGAAAGACCCCTGCCAAGAAGAAGACATCCAAGAAGGTTGTTAATGTAGCTGGTGTAAAACCACGAGAAAGTAATCAGCGATCTCCCAGATACAGGAAGACTGAGATCACGTCCCTTGGCCCTGATGAAGGAATCTCCGGCCTGGCATGGCAAGGGTCAGACAGTGAATACTCTGACCAAGAAGGGGAATAGGGGGTCTCTGCCTCCAGCCAGGAGGAGGAAAGGGATGATCGGGTGTATTGGACAGTGTGGATTCAATGGCCTGGCACATCAAATCCACAGAAGTACCAGTCTTTAATTGACACTGGGGCACAGTGTACATTAATGCCATCAAGTTATAGAGGGTCAGAACCTATCTGGATCTCAGGAGTGACAGGGGGATGTCAAGAACTGTCAGTGCTGGAGGCCGAGGTTAGCTTGACCGGGGACAAGAGGGAAAAACATCCCATTGTAACTGTCCCAGAAGCCCCTTGTATCTTGGGCATTGACTACCTCACAGGGGATATTTCAAAGACTCAAAAGGATACCGATGGGGTTTTGGTGTGGCCAGTGTGAACACAGAGAAGGTCAAACAGTTGTCTAATCTGCCTGGCCTCTCAGAAGATCCTTTTGTTGTAGGACTGTTGCGAGTTGAAGTACAACAAGTGTCAATTGCTACGAGGACTGTGCACCAACAGAGGCTCTCTGGCTCCCATCCAAGAACTGATTCATCAACTGGAGAGCCAAGGTGTCATCAGTAAGACACATTCACCTTTTAATAGCCCAGTATGGCCAATGCGAAAGTCTGACGGAGGGTGGAGGTTAACAGTAGACTATCATGACCTGAACGAAGTGACGCCACCACTGAGTGCTGCTGTACCAGATATGTTAGAGCTCCAATATGAACTGGAGTCAAAGGCAGCCAAGTGGTACGCCACAATCGACACTGTCAATGCATTCTTTTCAATTCCTTTGGCAGAAGAGTGCAGGCCACAGTTTTCTTTCACGTGGAAGGGTGTCCAATATACCTGGAATCGACTGCCCCAGGGGTGGAAGCACAGCCCCGCTATTTGTCATGGACTAATTCAAACTGCACTGGAGAAGGGTGATGCCCCTGAACATCTACAATACATCAGTGACATCATTGTGTGGTGCAACGAGGCAGAAGAAGTTTTCAAGAAAGGACAAAGAGTAATTGAGATTCTTCTGAGAGCTGGGTTTGTCATAAAGAAAAGCAAGGTCAAGGGACCAACACAAGAGATTCAGTTCTTGGGAATAAAATGGCAAGATGGACACCATCATGTGCCTGTGGATGTTGTCAACAAGATAGCAACTATGTCTCCACCGACCAACAAGAAGGAAACACAAGCTTTCTTAGGACTTGTGGGATTTTGGAGAATGCATATTCCAGGTTACAGTCATCTTGTGAGCCCTCTCTATCAAGCAACCTGAAAGAAGAACAATTTTGAGTGGGGTCTTGAGCAACAACAAGCCTTTGAGCACATCAAACAGGAGATAACTCGGGTGGTAGCTCTTGGGCCTGTTCGGACAGGACCAGCTGTGCAAAATGTACTTTGCACATCAACTGGGAAGCATGGCCTCACATGGAGCCTCGGGCAGAAGATACCAGGTGAAACTCGAGGTTGACCATTAGGATTTTGGAGCGGGGGATATCGAGGATCAGAAGCTCACTACACTCCGACTGAAAAGGAGATACTAGCAGCATATGAGGGGATTCGAGTCGCTTCAGAAGTTGTTGGTACAGAATCACAGCTCCTCTTGGCATCGCGATTGCCTGTACTACATTGGATGTTCAAAGGAAACATCCCTTCTACGCACCATGCAACCAGTGCTACCTGGAGTAAATGGGTAGCGTTAATCACGCAACGAGCTCGACTGGGAAAACCCAACCATCCAGGGATCCTGGAAGAGATCATGGACTGGCCAGAAGGTAGAGATTTTGGAACATTGCCTGAGGAGGTGGCTCGTGCCCAAGAGGCACCACCATATAACGAGTTACCAGAAGACGAAAGGCGGTATGCTCTGTTTACTGATGGATTCTGTCGTGTGGTAGGAAACCATCGGAAGTGGAAAGCTGCTGTGTGGAGTCCCACAAGACAAGTCATTGAGGCCACTGAAGGAGAGGGCAAGTCAAGTCAGTTTGCAGAAGTAAAAGCGATCCAACTAGCCCTAAAGATTGCTGAATGAGAAAAGTGGCCAGTACTGTATCTCTACACTGGCCCCTGGATGGTGGCTAACACCCTGTGGGGGTGGCTACAGGAGTGGAAGAAGACCAATTGGCAGCGCAGAGGTAAATCCATCTGGGCTGCTGCATTGTGGCAGGACATCGCTGCCTGAGTGGAAAATGTGGCTCTAAATGTACGTCATGTAGATGCTAACGTGCCCAAAAGCCGTGCCACCGAAGAACATCAAAACAATGAGCAAGTAGACAAGGCTGCTAAAATTGAAGTAGCTCGGCTGGATCTGGACTGGGAGCGCAAGGGTGAGCTATTTGTAGCTCGATGGGCCCATGAAACATCCAGGCATCTCGGGAGAGATGCAACGTACAGATGGGCTCGTGATTGAGGGGTGGACCTGACCATGGAGGCCATCTCACAGGTCACTCATGAATGTGAAACATGTGCTGCAATCAAGTGAGCCACACGAGTAAAGTCTCCCTGGAACAGAGGGCGATGGCTGAGTTTTCAATATAGTGAGGCCTGGCAAATTGACTATATTGGACCATTGCCATGAACACGCCAAGGCAAGCGCTACATACTCACCATGGTGGAAGCAACTACTGGTTGGCTCGAAATCTACCCTGTAAATCATGCCACCACCCGAAATACCATCTTAGGTCTTGAAAGGCAAATTTTATGGCGACATGGTACTCCTGAAAGAATCAAATCAGACAATGGGACCCATTTTCAAAATAATCTTATAAACTCCTGGGCAAAGAAACATGGCATTGAGTGGGTGTATCACATCCCTTATTACCCACAAGCATCTGGAAAGATTGAAAGATACAATGGACTGTTGAAGACTATGTTGAGAGCATTGGACAATGGGGGATGGAAGCACTGGGATATAAATTTAGCAGAAGCCACTTGGCTAATTAACACCAGAGGATCTGTTAACCGTCCTGGTCCTGCCCAAACAAAACCCCTTCATACTGTGGGAGGAGATAAGGTCCCTGCAGTACACACAGGGAAATGGCTGGGGAAGGCAGTGTGGATTGCTCCTCCCTTGGGAAAAGGCAAGCCCACTCGTGGGATTGTTTTTGCTCAGGGACCTGGATGTACTTGGTGGGTAATGCAGGAGGATGGGGTTACTCAGTGTGTGCCTCAAGGATACTTAACCTTGGGGGGGAAATAATCTGTGGGCTGAGTTGTATGTTGCAGGAAGTGATGGAGGAAGTAGGAACGATGAAGAGTGAACCAGATACGTTCAATGATGACCCAAACCTAGCCGGTGCTGGAGTCCAACAGTCAAACATACTGCTCCTGTCCTGAACATCCATCTTGACAGATGGAAGCCAAGTCACTGAACATCTGGAGGAGTGAAGAAAGCTTACGGAATGAATAAATGAGTGTTATGTGGGACCTGGGCATGACATAAATGGTATGGAATAAGGGGTGGAGACTGTAGTCTGGCTGAACCAGAATTGGTTTTCCCCTGTAGCAGCCCTCATGGTGCTGTGTTTTATGTTGGGAGCTGGCAGGGTGTTGATAGCACACTGGTGTTGATACCACACTACTGCTGAGTAGTGCTTACATAACACCAAGGCTCTTTCCGACATTTCCCCCCCCCACAGTGGGATGGGGTGGGCAAGATCTTGGGAGGGGACACAACCAGGACAGCTGACCCGAACTGACCAAAGGGATATTCCATACCATATGACGTCTGCTCAGTATAAAGCTGGGAGAAAGGAGGAAGGGGGTGGGGTCACCCTTGGTCCTCCGAGGCAATCACTACGCGTATTGGAGCCCCACTTCTTGAGAAGGCCCGACATCACCTGTCAATGGGAAGTAGAGCATAAATCTGTTTTCTTTGTTTGCTTCCACGCGCAGACCTTTGCTTCACTTTGCTTATATTAAAACTGCTTTTGTTTTACCCACAAGGGTTGGTTTTTTTCCTCTCTTATTTTCTTTCCCCTCTTTGCCCTGTTGAGAAAAAAAGGGGAAGGGGGTGGAAGTGATAGAGTGACTTGGTGGGTACCTGGCATTTAGCCAAGGTCAAACCACCACAGAGATTTTGAGTGCTTTATCTGAAAAAAGCCAATAAATCATTTTTTGAATCTTTGATTTCTGCTTGTCCTAATTAGATAGATCTCATGAAAAGTTCAGCAAAATAAATGTTTGGTATATATTTTTTAAATTACAAAAGCATTTCTTATTATAATGAAAAGGAAGCATGTTGAGCTTGAAAGTATGATGCAAATTACTACACTTAGCCTATAGCAAACATTCTGCATCAAAGAGCTGTGTTAGCTGAGGCAGTAGTCAATGTTTAAAAAGAAATAATGACTGCAGAAAATAAAGCTTGCATTTTAATTCTGAAAGCATGTGGAAATTTAGTTGTGTCTGTGGAGTCACATTTTTGTCCTTAAATCCAGACCAAACTTTAGTCTTTGATCATGATATAGTTCATAAACTTGTAGTCCACAACTCTGGCGTATCTGGAACAACATACCAGAAACAATCAGAAGTTGTCATTTTAATATGTTCAAACGGATGTAGTGGACTCACTTCTGAAATGATACATTTGTATAAAAGAAGATTTCCTAAAAGAATCACAAAATCACAGACTGGTTAATGTTGGAAGGGACACCTGGAGGTGATCTGGTCCAAACCCCCTGCGCAAGAAGGATCACCTAGAGCTGATTGCCCAGGACTGTGTCCAGATGGCTTTTGAATATCTCCAGGGAGGGAGACTTCACAACCTCCCAGGACAACCTTCACCAGTTCTCAGTCACCATCACAGTAAAAAAAAAATTTTCTTACGTTCAGATGGAACCTACTGTGTTTTAGTGTGTGCCCATTGCCTCTGGTCCTGCCACTGGGCACCACTGAACAAACCTTGGCTCTGTCCTCTTTGTACCCTCCCTTCAGGTATTTATATACATTGATGAGATCCCCTCTGAGCTTTCTCTTTTCTCCAGGCTGAACAGTTCCAGATCTCTGAGCCTTTCCTCGTAGGAGAGATGTTTCAGTCCATTAATCATCGTCGTGGCCCTTTGTTGGACTTCATCCAGTATGTCCATGCCTCTCTTGTACCAAGGAGCTCAGAACTGGACACAGCACTCCAGGTGTGGCATCACCAATGCTGGGTATAAAAGAAGGATCAACCTGCTGGCAGCACTTTATCTAATGCAGACCATGATACCATTCTCCGCCTTTGCTGCAGGAGCACATTTCTGGTTCATGTTCAACCCCCAGGTCCTTTTCTGCCAAGCTGCTTTCCAGCTGGGTGACCCCCAACGCACATGGGGTTGTTCCTCTTCAGGTGTAGGTCTTTGCACTTCCCCTTGTTGACCTTCATGAGGTTCATGTCAGCCCATTTCTCTTCCTGAAGGAGAACCCAGAGACTGCTGCAAAAACTGCTGCCTTGGTTGGCTGCCTCTGTTACCTGTGCTGTTACAGAGATACCTCTGAATAACCTGCTACAGAAGCAGGACAGTTGAATTGCTGCAGGACCCTCCACAGGTTAATTACTTCTGATTAGAAATAGACTCTGTTAGCTTTGCTGCATATTCTTGCTAATGTGCCCATCCTCCTTCAGAGTGCACTGTGTAGACATACAAGATTTCTCAGTGTTAGGTTGTATTTCTGCACAATAATTCTATCAATGTAGAACAATACTATATGCAGATTACTTAAAATACAAGCACCTGCCTCCTATGTTCATTCATCTTTTATTCAGTTTTCTAACAATTACTTAGAACAACCAGTTACTAATTGTAGGGAATAGTTCAATTATCTTTTTTTTTAATTTTCTTTTCTTTTGTTTTTAGAGAAAGAACAAATAACTAGTGTAATTTTCATGTTTTTTCTTATGTTTGTGTGTTATGCATTTACAAACAATTACAAGAAACATTATAATGTGTGTAAGGATTTGAAAATAAGCAATTATTTAGATTTAAGGCTTGTAAAAATTGTTTGGAGTATTCTGATTCTTAAGGGTATGAGAAAGGCTCTTGAAGAAATTGGTTCCTCATTTGTATACCTAGTTTTATCTAATAAACATAAGCATCTAATTATAAAAATCATCATGACAAAATCTTAAAGGCTTTAGTCCATTCTAAAATGTTTCTTTTTATTAATGTTTCCACAGCAACAAGAAAAACTTTTGCTTATACCAGCCCCACTTAGATCAACCAATATATTTCATAGTTTTGTTTATGTGACTTGACCAGTAGTTCTTGTTCAAACTTCCTGTTTCCAATTTTCTGTGACTGTTGTCCCAACTCATTTTAGCAGAATTTCTTATATTTCCAACCCTGGCAACCCTATCAAATTACACTGTAAAGAGCTATGTTGTATCAACACTCTTAAAAGGAATTCCCATTTCTTGTCCCATATGAACAACTCTGTGAACAGTATTTTTCTGTTCTTGTTTAGTTTCTGGAATGCAATATGACAGCATGTTGGAGACCAATACAAGTCATGATTAAGAGTATTCTGCATGATTCCCTCAGAACTGCTCCAGATTATTACTGAACACAAATGAACAAAAATTCCAAAGTACTGAAGTAACTGCAAAGCCCTGTAAGGAGCATAGACAAATCTTTTAACAGTGACGTATAAAAAATGTATATTTAAGTCCTTGCAGTTTACTAATATTGACATTTCAAGGTCAAAGTTCTTTCAAGTAGGGAAAGACCTTGTAAAATGCAAACACCTGAATGGACATAAAAAATGTGAATTTCAAACCTAAGAGCAAATTTCCGACACAGGGTACAGAAAATAAACATGCAGTTGCAATAAATAGTGAGAAATTTTGTTTTAGTTTTCTGAGTATTTTAACAATTGACTCCACATCTCATTTTTTTAATGAATTGTCAAAGAATATTATCTTCATTCTATTTCAAGTATATTTGCATTTTTACCATGTTAAAGGATACTTTTATGAGTTTAATGAAACTTGATTAAGCCTTACAAGTTCCCTCAAAATTACACATGAAGGCTAGGAAAGCCTAAATGATACATCTAGTTCCAAGCAACAGTTAGATCTTGTCTCAGCTGAGATAAGTACTACCTTTCACATTACATCTTGGCATTCATTTCTCTGACCTTTTCATCAACTATATAAAAATTACTTCTCTGGTCAATGGCGATGAACAATTGAGGCGTAAATCTGAAAGTGTTGAATCTCTTGAGAGGCGTGTCTGTCTCTGCAGTGCCTATAGAGGGAGCTTGGCTGCCACATTTTTAAAATTCTGTAATTAGGTGAGATGAATCCCCATCCTTCATATGACAGTATGATATATGACCACTAATTCCAAACAGTTAAGCAAGTAACTTTAAATCTCTGCATCCTCACATACTATGTGCTATACAACATAAAAATAAGGAACCTTTCTTAAGAAACACTGCATGTTATTAGGAAAGCAGTAACACAAAAAGTGTATATAAGAATGTTATAAGGTGATGTTAAATGGTCCATGGGTTGAGCAGAGATTTTACCTACATTTTACTTTGTATTTGTCATTAGTGCCGATTAATGTAAAACAATAAATCAGTGAGAAAATTGTAGAGTAACAAGGTTTGGGGTCACCTCCCATAGTCCATTACACTAGAAAGTTCAGATAAAAGCACTTCTTTCAGACAACTGGGGAAATAATGTTTAGTATATAGCAATAATAAGGAGATAAGTAATATTAACATGGTTTGTCAAGAACAAATTATACCAAGCTAATTTGATTTCCTTTTATGACAAGGCAACAAATCTTTTAGGCAGAGAAGAAACAGTTGTCACATATTTTGAATTTCAGATATATTCTGTGTTAAGCTTTGTAAGCAAGCGAGGGAAACAGAGAAGAGCTGCTAATCACTCACTATAAAAATGAAAGGATGAACTGAGTGATGGTACTCAAAGTTCTGTCTTGGATCTCATTTTGTTGGCTTTAACTCTGACTTTCTTTCTGTTGTACTAAATTTCTAGGTAAAGGCAGACTAGAAAAGACAGTAGTAATGCAAAGAGGTCCTGACAGATGTAAGAAAAGGACTGGAAACAAAAATTAAGAGTCAATTCAGTAAAAATAAGCACAAAATTCCACAATTTTGTCCCCTGTAAATGCAGCTGAATGAACAACAGGCTAGACATCAGTAGTAGAACATTTGAACAGATGAGGAAGATGAGGCAATGATATTAGCCTAAATAAGAAAATCTTGAAACTTGATGATTTTTTTGGATATTCACAAAGTAACTACTTATTCTTGATGTCTACTGCTATGACAAAAAGTATGGATCAATTTGCAATGAGAGAAACTCAAAGTACACAGAAGAAGCAGAAGCAGCAGCAGCAGCAGCAGCAGCAGATGAAGAACAAGATGGCAAAGGAATAACTTTCCAGTTATAAGGATAGTGATGCCTGGGAATTTCATGAGACCTTGTTGGTCAGGGAGGGGTGGACAATATCTCCTCTTAATTTGTTTTCTAAGCTTATGTGATACCATGACTCTTTACATTGGAAGTAGAACTTTTTGGGTCATATTTCTTACTTTTTTCTTATGACGAAAATGGAGTTGTGCATCTTCCCAAAATATAAATTGACTGGTGAAAGAAAGTCTTTAAATTTTGAACTATGCTAATGAGGTGATCTGCTCTCCTGTTATCTTTTGTGTTGGTTAAAGTTGGATCATTAAACCCAGAAAAGATATATTATTTGTACCTCTTTGTATTACTATTTCTATGGAAAGTTGTGTTTTCCTTGCACTATAAAGGAATATGTGATGACCTATAGCACCTTCTTTTTAATGTTGATCTGGAAGGAAAAAGAGTCCTTTTTTTGGCTCTGTTTTAGAAAATACTATTTCTAAATTAAACACAAAAACATTTAAAAAAAAAAAAAAAGCCAGGAAAGATTCTTCTTTTTTTGGACTTAATCCAACCCGTAATTATGTTGGTAATTACTTAATGTTGACTTTGATAGCAGTACAATTAGGCCTATTATTTGTTATTTCTGAAGACAATTTAAGAGGGGTAATGTGCAATTGATAACTGGTGCTGTGGCAGTACCACCACTAACAAATTCAAAATCATATCCATAGTGTCAAATCTGGCACAAGGCTGGCTCTTACAAGCACATGCAATGCTTCTACTGGTTTGAAAGGATTCATACAAACATATCTAAGATTAGATTTTGTGGCAAACAACAAAGAAATTTCTTCTCTTTTGGGAAGCAAAGTCTTTATTTTTTATTATTCATGCATTCTCTGTGCATAAGCACAGTAACTAGAACTATATGAAAATATGACATGTTTCATAAACAATTTCATAATGATTGCTATCCAGTGGTTTAAAATGTCTATTAAGATATTGCTCTCTTACAGCTCAGTGAAAATTTTGGTTCTGATACATAGCTGTATCACATGTTCACAACACTTTCTGAATTATAGTCATGTATTTCAATAAATAATTAGAATATAGAAAACTCATAGAATAATCTATTTTGTACTATTTCCAGTACACCTCCCTAATTCCACAGAATCTGCATTGTGTTTCCCTGTGTTTGAGGTGACTAACTAATGTGATTGACTAAAGAGAATAAAATGTGGGACTAAATGTTTTGTGTGACCAAGCTGAAGTGGCAAAGATTGTTAATATTTCTTCCATGTTGTGTCACAATAAACCTCTGGAAAGCATATTTCAAGGCATGGCCAGTTAGATGGCAACCGTGAAAATAAGGGCCTAAGATATAGGCAGATACTACAAAGAGTCAAGCTCTTTGCTTCCATTTATTCATCTTTGCAAAATCTACATTTTTAAATGAATAGTTCAAGTTTGTTTATTGTGACTGGTGACTTCAGTACAGAATGATGTTTAGAAAATGTCACAACATTTAATCTTTAATTATTAAATTTAAAAAGTTTATTGGCTTATTTGGAAAGGAAAACAAAATTTTCTTGTCATAAATCTGATAAGGGTGTGAAATTTAGGACCTACCAGTAGTTTATTTTGCTATTGCACTTATGTTGCTATACCTTAGTAATCAGTGCTCATCTCCTGAAACAGGTGTCTTCAGGTAGTATGACTGAATTCCAGTAACCATAATATTGTTTTCTGTTGAATAAATAATGACAAATTTATATATGAGTATATGAACATGTATACATATATATGCTCTGCTACTAGAGGAAAGTAAACTTCTCCACTAATTACAAACAGCAAACATGTTCATTGTTATAGTATGCATTTGGAACTTGGCCATGTGTAATCCAGTGATTGAAAAAAACACAGAATAAATTAGTTTTATTCTGTCACTTCTTTCCTTTACACAAAAAGTTTAAAACCTCAGGATCAAAGACTCTCTGTGGGATGTATTTTTACTGTTGTTTCTTAGACTTTGTGTTCTTTTTGTATCACTGAGAATAAAGAAGGTTCCAAGAAATAGAAAAATACAGAAGAAATATATAGAAATGTAAAAGCAGTCTATTTATTTATCTACTATATATATATAAAGATTGTGTATTTATCTGCTTAGCAGTAGAAAAATTCTATACAGTAAATTTGGAGAAAGAGAAAACCTGCTAGAGAACCACGTCTTAGGTATAAGCAGAGCTCAAAAGCTACTGCAGTGTTGAAAGCTGATTGAAACAATGAAAGGTATTATCCTGGAGGTTGATCTTGTGTGTTTAATTGTATGCATTCTAAGTACTCCCAGCAAAGTCATTGAGAATACTTGGAGTGCTTGAAGCATGTGTATAAATCTTTACAATAGCAGGGCGCAAAAATCGATATGGTATGTACCTAATCATTTTATATTAAGAAAATACTGGCATAAAAATATAAAGCACCTCCTCTGTCAAAATATGAGGCATCTATATGACTACTTATAGGGCATGACTCTCCAGTAGAAGAAAACCATCTTCTTGATCACTAAGTAGCTGATAGAGAACAGATTTTAAAGCTTGTTTTGCTGGCTTTGTTTTGGTTAGTTTCCTCTAGTATTTTGGAAAGTAGAAGAACACAACATGTCTGTCTTTGTGAAGATAGTGACAGCTTCAACATTTTGCAAAAAACGAGGGGATAGAGCAATGCTTTACTTTGGCTATGACAAGCTCAGCAACGTGTTCATTTTCTGAGGAAAGAAAATATCAAGAAATGTCAGAAAAACTTGCTAATGATAATAATTGAATATCATCAGTCTTTTTTTAAAAGGAACTTTAAGTATCATATAGAAAAATATCTTGATTTTGGTTTATTTTTATTTTTGTTTAAATCAGCAAGGATGAGATTATATTTGAATTTTAAACCAGTTGATGGTAATGGCCTAAACTTGACACAGTTTGTTGCAATTGTTTAAGTATATAAAACTACGAATATGCTGAATGGTGAATGACCTTGAGAGGTGGGGAGGTGGTGTGTTATATATCTCTAGAGAAAAAACACCTCTAATTGTTGACTTCAAGCTCTAAAATGCTGTGTATTTCTACAAGAAAATTACAGTTAAGTATCAGCATTGTTATAGCTGAGCATGAAACCACCTCTCTGTATCAGGGTCAACTCTCCTATCTAATCAGATATTAACATATTCATTCAGATTGTCTTGAAATCTGTTGTCCCTCAGGGACTGCAGGACAGGCTTAGTGACCCTTAATTATGGTCACAGAGAAAAAAAGTCATTAGTAAGACAGTGCCCTTTAGCTCACAAAACAAGCAAAAAACTCAAAACCAACACAAAACAGCAACAAGAACAACAAAAAAACCCAACAAAACCCAAACAAACAATAAATCCCTCCGAGTCTCTCCAAATGCAATGAAATTGAACCCAACATCTACAGCATTAGGAAGTATATATATATCAGTCTAATAAGTTAGTTGTCCCTCTGTTTGTTCTGGTTTGGTTTTTTTGAAGATCAAGGAAATGGTGTATTTAAGGCAACAGGGGAAAAGACACATTTTGGGGACCCCAGAGAAATGCTGGGAAGTAAGGCAAGATGCATACTGAGGCCATAAATTTCTGCTGCATTCTAACAGAAATTGGGAGACCATTGGGTAGTCTATTGGAATAACAATGAGCAAAAAAATTTACCGTGCTAAATATTATCCTCAATGTAAAGGGAAAAGGTGATGACAAATATGACACACATGGTACTGTCACTATAAAATAGGCTAAGTGTCTGAGTTTGGGGCTTACACAGTTTGGTCCTGTTTATAAGTGTTCACAGGGTTTGCACTAGCAACTAGAAGACACCATAGTCTGTTCATAAGTGGCCGTTTGCCAGATTTCCAGAGTATTCTGCATCATCAGGTGATGAAAGGACAGAAGTCAGTTTGAACTGATATATGTATATTAACTCTGTTATTCTCTCATTTCAAGTGGTAGGAGTGTTGTTAAATTTAATATGCTGAAGAGACAATTATGACATGTTATCAAAGGTATATTTTATACCTTTTACATATATGACACTTGTGTGTGCATATATATATACACACAAGAAGAATACAGTGGGCTAATTTAGAAGCTTAGTATGTACAGTCACCCTGAAATATAATTGTTAAAACAAAAAGTGTAGTTCACTTTATCAGCCATACCTTCCTAAACCAAATGAAAGAGAAGTAGGCATCCCAGAAAACCTGCCAAGACAGATCAAATCTACGCGAGTTGGATATCTCCTTCTCTAAGTTGACTAATGATTGTGGAAAGGTCAACTAAATTACTGTAAAGATCATAAGCAGATTTAAAGCCAGACTGGAAGTGGGTTCCATAATGGTTTTACTGTATATATCACTGTTCTTAATCTTAGCAATAGCCCTTGAATGTATCTGATTCACACTCCAAATTTAGGTTACCTACAGAGATGGTGGCTTCATCCCCATTAAGTGTCCAAATTCCCAGTAAAGTAAATCAAAGTCAAGGGTTCAATTCAGGTTGTCCATACACAGGTATTGAGTGCCCTCTGAGGATACGGTATGCAACCAGAAGGTAACCTGTACCAGTGAACCTGAACCCCAAGTAGGACAATCAAAGTCATCCATAGCTTTACTAAATATTTAGATGTAGGCAAGTAAATTAAACCTCCCCCCCCCAGGTCTGTATAGTTAGATGTAGTCCAGAAAATGGTTCCATTGACCATGAAATGATCTTAAACACTTACCTCATTCATAGGTATCCCCTATATAGACTTATAAATTTAAGCATTTGAATTTGAAGTAAATCTCACCCCTAGTATGATCTCAAGCATTTTCTAAATGTCAGAAATTTCCACCTTTGTATTACAGAAAAGGTATATTTGTAATTACTCCTACTTAACTCCAACAGAGATTTGTTTTATTCTAGCAGTGTATCTATCATTCATTTATCATTCTTTTGTTTTGGGTTTAGTAAGTTACTACAACCAGCTATGAAAAGATTTTACAGAATCACAGAGTCATCTAGGTTGGAAAAGACCTTGAAGATCATCTATTCCAACCATTAACCTAACACTGACCGTTCTCAACTACACCATATCCCTAAGCACTATGTCAACCCAACTCTTAAACACTTCCAGGCATAGACATTCCACCACTGCCCTGGGCAGATCATTCCAATGCCTAATACCTGTTCTGTAAAGAAATGCTTCCTAATATCTAGTCTAACCCTTCCCTGGTGCAACTTGAGGCCATTCCCTCTTGTCCTATCACTTGTTACTTGGTTAAAGAGACTCATCCCCAGCTCTCTGCAACCTCCTTTCAGGTAGTTGTAGAGGGCAATGAGGTCTCCCCTCAGCCTCCTCTTCTCCAGACTAAACAACCCCAGTTCCCTCAGCCACTCCTCATACAACATGTGCTCCAGACCCTTCACCAGCTTCGTTGCCCTTCTCTGGACACGCTCGAGTAATTCAATGTCCTTTTTGTAGTGAGGGGCCCAAAACTGAACACAGTAATCGAGGTGCGGCCTCACCAGTGCCGAGTACAGGGGTAAGATCACTTCCCTGTTCCTGCTGGCCACGCTATTTCTGATACAAGCCAGGATACCATTGGCCTTCTTGGCCACCTGGGCACACTGCTGGCTCATGTTCAGCCGGCTGTCAATCAACACCCCCAGGTCCCTCTCTGACTGGCAGCTCTCCAGCCACTCCTCCCCAAGCCTGTAGCGCTGCTGGGGGTTGTTGTGGCTGAAGTGCAGCACCCAGCATTTGGCCTTAATAAAACTCCAACAGTTGGCCTTAGCCCATCACTCCAGCCTGTCCAGATCTCTCTGCAGACCTTCCCTACCCTCGAGCAGATCAACACTCCCACCCAACTTGGTCTCATCTGCAAACTTACTGAGGGTGCACTCGATCCCCTCGTCTAGATCATCAATAAAGATGTTAAACAGGAGTGGCCCCAAAACTGAGCCCTGGGGGACACCACTCATGACCGGTCACCAACTGCATTTAACTGCGTTAACCACAAATCTTTGGGCCCAGACATCCAGCTAGTTTTTTACCCAGTGAAGCATGTGCCCATCCAAGCCACAAGCAGCCAGTTTTGCCAGGAGAATGCTGTGGGAAATGGTGTCAAAGGCCTTACTGAAGTCAAGGTAGACAACATCCACAGCCTTTCCCTCATCCAATAAGCAGGTCGCCCTGTCGTAGAAGGAGATCAAGTTTGTCAGGCAGGACCTGCCTTTCATAAACCCATGCTGACTGGGCCTGATCATCTGGTTGTCCCGCATGTGTTGTATGATGGTACCCAGGATGAGCTGCTCCATCAGCTTCCTGGGCACCTAAGTCAAGCTGACAGGCCTGTAATTTCCCAGATCATCCTTCCAACCCTTCTTATACATGGGCGTCACATTGGCCAATTTCCAATCTGTCGGGACCTCCCCGGTCAGCCAGGACTGCTGGTAAATGATGGAAAGCGGCTTGGCGAGCACCCCAGCCAGCTCCTTCAGCACCCTCGGGTGTACCCCATCCGGTCCCATAGACTTGTGTGTGTCTATGTGATGCAGCAGGTCACTGACTGTCTCCTCCTGGATTGCGGGGGGGGATCGTTCTCCCAGTGTCTGTCTTCTGGCTGAGGAGGCTGGATTCCCTCAAGACAACTAGTCTTGCTATGAAAGACTGAGGCAAAAAAGACATTAAGCACCTCAGCATTTTCCTCATGACTCGTTACCATGTTTCCTCCCACGTCTAGCTTGGGATGGAGGCTCTTCCTGGTCTTTCTTTTGCTGTTGACATACTTATAGAAACATTTCTTGTTGTCCTTGATTGCTGAAGCCAGATTAATTTCTAGCTGGGCTTTAGACCTCCTGATTTCCGCCCTGCATAGCCTCACAGCCTCTTTGTAATCATTGTGAGTGGCTAGCCCCTTCTTCTAAAGGCCATAAACTCTCCTTTTCTCCCTGAGTTGCAGCCAAAGCTCCCTGTTTATCCATGGTGGTCTTCCCTGTTGCCAGCTTCTCTTACAGCACCTGGGGATGCCTGCTCCTGTGCCATTAAGACTTCCTTCTTAAGGAGTGCCCAGCCTTCCGGGACCCCTATACCCTTTAGGATTGTCTCCCAAGGGATCCTGTCAAACAGGTCCTAAACAAGACAAAGTCAGCCCTTTGGAAGTCCAGGCTATCAGTTCTGCTTCCCCCTCTCCTGGCCTCTCGAAGAATAGAGAACTCTATTATTTCATGATCGCTGTGCCCTAGTTGGCCTCCAGCTGCCACATCATCCACCAGTCCTTCTCTGTTCACAAAGAGGAGATCCAGCAGAGCACCTTCTCTGGTTGGTTCACTCACCAGCTGTGTCAGGAAGTTATCTCCTACATATTCCAGGAATCTCCAGGACTGCTCCTGCTCTGCTGTGTTGTATTTCCAGCAGATGTCTGGGCAGTTGAAGTCTCCCACAAGAACAAGGGCAAGCGATCATGAGATTTCTCCTAAATGCCTGTAGCATATTTCATCCACCTCTCTGTCCTGGGTGGGTGGCCTATAGTAGACTCCTACTACAACATCTGCCCTGTTGGCCTTTCCCTTGATTCTAACACAAAGACACTCCACCCTGTCTTCACTACACTTGTGCTCAAAGCAATCATAACCGTCCCTAACATACAGCGCCACCCCACCACCTCTCCTTCCTTGTCTATCCCTTCTAAAGAGCTTGTAGCCATCAATTGGCACACTCCAGTCATGGGAGACATCCCACCATGTTTCTGTGATAGCCACTAGACCATAATTTTCTGTTTCATCATGGCTTCAAGCCTCTCCTGTTTGTTACCCATGCTGTGTGCATTAGTATACATGCACTTCAGATGGGCTGATGTCCCCACATTTACTGATCCATCAACATCCCTTGCATATTTGTTGAGTACAAATTCAGTGCACTTTTTTCAGCATTTTCTACACTGAATTTTAATGTCCATATAAGCATAGCTTGACAAACATAGTATGTGAGCTAGTATCATTTAGTGTATTCTAATATGATAAAAACCTGAAGAAAAGAAGCATCTGGTTTAAACACCCAGCCGCTGTTGACTGATGGACACAGTACTGAGAGGATAGCATACTGCAGGCTTGTCACACTTGGTTCTTTTTGATGGGTTCATTTTTAACTGGTGTTAGCCTGGGTTAAGCAATTTTAACTTCTCTTGCCTGTAAGCAATTGTTTCTCATGGGACAGAATGTTTCCTGTGGCCATAAAGTGAGGTCACTGATTGATGAAGGCAGATATTCTTTTGATTAGCAAAATGGAAAAGTAAAACTATCAAAAAGAAAATACAGAATTGTAAAAATGTGAGTCAATGTTTTAATGAATAGATCAAATCAGAAATGGACTTCGAGGAATAAAGCAATTCATATAAATAATTTATCAAGAGGATTTTCCCCATCAGTGATAAATCTGCTTTTGCAGGGACAAGTGTTCAAGCTGTTTTGAAGGTTTCACTCACCTTTGCAGAGCAATTCTCAGTGATTCAGTTTCAAGAATGGGAATTAAAACCCTTGATCTTGAAAGAAGCTTGAGGTGGATGATAACATAAGTACCTATTGGGGTACACTTTTGTTTTGTGTACATTTACTTATACAAACAGGCCATAAAGAAGAAGTTTAATATTGGTTAGATAACTACGTAAGGAGAGAATAAAACTGAAGGACTCCTGAAACTCAGAGGGTAGGATGTTTTTTCATAACAGATATATTTTTTGTGAAAATTGTATGCTATATAAAACATACTGTAGATTTGAAATATACCTCTATGGACCATCCAAGAACTATTGATTTTCAAAGTTTTCAAGCTATTGATTTCAAGCTTACAAAATATGAAATAAATCAATAATTAAAAGACCACGATCAACTAGATTGAGTAAGTACTAATTCTGTCACACTGGAGAAAATGGTATAGGGGCAGAATTTTATATAAGATATAGGCATTCATAATTTGACTAAATGTTTATCTTCATATAATGAACATATGCATTGGATCTGGTTAAGAATTCTCTTGAAGGACTAAAGAATCTCTGAGATCTGAATACTTTTAGAAATCTAACCTGTCAAGAATTATCTTGGTACTTTTGAACGACAATTTTGCCTTTCTCTTATCCTAGTAAAGTTTTTATAAACTGTAATAGGAACTATGCTTATCTAACCAGGAGTAAGGTTTGCCTTTACATTTTTAAAATAATCATTCATTCACCTCATAAATGTTTGAACAAATCAGTTCTGAGAGGAGCAGGAAAAGTAGACATCTAAGGCAATTGAACTATACAACCTTCTTCTATGATTGATATTTTCATGCTCATGTTCTGAGCTATAATATTGATGCATAACAAACCAAAATCCTCTTACACAGTAAAACTGAAAATGTTATTTCAAAAGAAACTAGAGAAGAATATAAAGTATTTAAAATGTTACAGGGCTTGCTCATGAGCCTTGAATATCAACAAATCAGATTCTGTAGAACAATTCTGACTGTTTTTCTAATTTTTGGCAGAAGTTGATAGAATAATGCTTCAGTAGTTTTTCTGTTCTTTCTAATTAAACAAACAAACAAAAAACAGTCCCAAGATTAAAATGCATACAGAGCTCAAGAGAAATTTATTTTAAAACAACTTTACAGGAGGGACATAAAAGTAGTTTACTGTCTCAGCTTAAATAAAATTGTATACAATGAAGAATAATACCAAGAGTAGGAGAAAAGAAAATTGCATTTACAAGAAATGAGTGTGTGTCTTGCTGTGTTTCTGTCAGAAGCTAGGGGAGTAGGTATGGTTGGGGAATGTGAGAATGATGAAAACAAACTCCCTTCCTAATTTTGAGAATCCTTGCAATGATATCCAGAAAATTTCCCTGCAGATAGATCTTTATCCTTTCTCTTCTCATCTGCAAGTGTAAAATGATCTTTCCATAAAAGATAATTTCAGTAAAGTTTTCCACTTCCTAAAGTATATACCGGGTACACATGACAAGGGGACGTTTCATGGGTCATTTTGAACTAACACTATGAGAAAAACCATGTCAGATGAGCACCAGAAAAAGGCGTAGATATACTGTTAAGTGCTAAGGCACAGATATACCATTAAGGGCTAATTAATGTAATGAGCTAGGTTACCATGCAAATGTTTTTTTTAGGTGGTCCTATTTCTTTGCAGAAAATCAATCAACATGTAATACCAAAAGGTTTTCCATATGATGTTTTCCTTTTTGTTGAGTACCAATTAAAAAGCTACTACAGGAATAATCTACAAGATATAGTCTACACTCTATAAGGTGGTAGCATACTTTTTTAACCTAATAGGATCTTGTAAGAAAGGTTGAGATAGGAATTAAAATGCTGGTGAGGAATTTTTTAGTGTGTCTTTTTCAGTAACATAAGGCATCACATCAAAACCTAGAACTCTAGACAATATATGTTCAATTCCAGCACAATTTTTCTCAGAAATATTTTCCAGTTCAAAATGAAATTCTGGATAGAAAGAGGTGGGCAATAAGAGTTAACCTAACGCATCACTAAGTCAAGGATATAACTGTGACTTATCTGGAACACTGAAGACCTAAGTTTGTCTTTCTGCTCTGTCTGATTTCAAACAACAACTTTGAACCTGCATTTTTTATATTCAAGGTGAATGCCATTACCAGTAAAATAAAAAGTTAGTCTCTTTCTCTGACTTAATGAATATTCATTTATATATACAAAGTAGAACAGTCTCAGTAAAAATGAATGAAGGAGAGAGCAATTTTGGTTATTCATATGTATTATACTGATTACAGGGGCCAGAAATTCAAACTGAAAGCTGACATTCACTCATTCTGCCAGAAGGGAATCACAAAAAGCATGCTAAATGCAAATAGGCAAACAAGAATGGTAAATACTGATAAAATTACATGTTTTAAAAACTGTGGATGTCTGTAAGAATGACTTGTTTCCGTAATAGCTTGAGTAGATAGAATTTGTAATTTCCAGCAAATGGATTCTTCTGTAGTCCTTATGCCCCCTCCCACGCCCTTCCTGTTAATTTAAACGCTGCTTGTGCTGCTCATCGCAGCTGCAAGATCAGCCCTTAAGAGAGCCAGGCAAACTGGATGCATCTTTTCTAGGATGTATGTTAGAGTCAGTCATTTGTGTTATATCATTTATTTACAAAAGAAAAATTACAGTCTTTGTAAGTCTCACAAATGTAACTTCTTGTGACAGCCAGGATATCAAACCCTAATGCTTTACAAGCTGCTCTTGCATGTCTCTGTTTCTGGTTTGGATGTCTGAATCTAAATTACTTTCATTACTATTCAGATTGATTTAACCTTTCTTCAAAAGTTATCATATTCATTTTAAAGAGGAAAAACTGTGATCCATACATACCAGAGTTATGACAAAGAACTGCTAAACTGAAATGTAGAGACATAAGTGAAAGTTTCAATGTTTCATATTGCTAAAAGTTATAAGATTAAAAAAAAAAAAGGTTTTAAAAGAAATAAAACAAAAAATGTATTCCATTTAGATTTGGGTTTGTTAATGAAATGGCTACTCATTTTTATAGATACTTCAAAGTAATGAGGAGGGGAAAACCACTGCACTGAAGAATTTTTAATCTATACTTTCAGGACATAATCATATATAACCTGTTTATCCCTAGAAAATTTATTGAAGTGTATAATTTTAGATTCAGAAAATCAATATTTGACATTAAAAGTTCCCATATTATATTACTTCATGTCTCAGCTGAAGGCCTGCTCCTTTTGTATGTTAGCTCCCAGCATTTAGAAGTACAATCTTGCTCTTATTGTGCCCAGTTGAAAAAAAATCAGTGGCTTTCCACTACAATGTCATATTCATATTCGTTCAGCAGTATTTGTTACCCTTAATCTTTCACTTTAATGGTTCTTATATATAATCTACATTTGTGTTATTTGATGTAATATGTACCCATTAATGCAGCTCTGCTTTAAGGGCCAACCAAAGAAAGGACATGAGCTAAAAGGAGACGGTACAGGCCTATAAACTGTTCTATGTCAGTGTCAGTTTTCAAGTCAGAATACTTTAGGCATGTTTGTACTCCTTTGCATTATGGCAAATGAGTTTTAAGTAGGTCAGATGGATTCTGAGTATAAGGGAGCCTGTCTCTGTGTAATGTGGTTCAACTGGCTGTAGGGGGACGTGATTCATTGTACGTTCCACATCGCTTCCAAATATAACACTGCATTTTTTTGTGTGCAAATCACTGTGTAAAGAAGTTATTTAAAGATTTAATAACAGTGACAACATATATTTTTCTGCATTTTTAATGTAAATTTCTTCATATTAAAGAATAATTGCTGTTTATTGCAATGATGCATTTTTTATGGATTTAATTATCATTCATCATCATAAACACATAAACTAAATACTATTCTTTAAGATCACATGAAAAATATTATAACTAGCATTTTTCCTGATATCTGGTATTTAGAATGCATGAGTATGTGCCTGTGTCTATGAAAGAGACATAAACAAAAAGATACCAGGCATGTGGGGAAATCAGTTATTGTGTTTACACATGCCTGAACAGCAACAAATTTTCTAAGCTAATTGGCAATGCGTGGTGCATTTCAAGGGCAGGAATGAACATTATTAATAAGCTGAGAAAAGACATAGATATTTCAAAAGAATAAATTTATTTAGTTAAGCAGGTGTTTGATATTAAAATTGTTCACAATATGAAGATATTAGTGTAATAGATAATGTGAGGGTTTTTTCTGAGTAATTATTATTTCAGTGGTACTAAATATTTAAATTGATAACATCAGGTTTTTGTTGGTTTTGTTTTGTTTTTGTTTTTGTTTTTTTAATGGAATTTTTGCAAGAGAGGTAAAACAAATCTTAGGAGAATGTAAAGGACTAACTGCCCAGCTAGGAAGGAGAGGTGGATATCATATTTGTGGGTAATTTCACACAGAATTAGGTGGCTGAAGAAGGAAAAAAAATGCCTCTGGGATCAGCCATCCATGGGAGATGACCACATGATTACTGCATTTGGCTTTTAATCAGTTTTTCTTTAATAACTGGTTGTGTCTCAAATGGCTGTGGGCTTCATGTTGAAAATTTTAACTCAAGAAAGGGACCCAAAGCTCCCCTGACCTAGGGGTCTAACTCCAGAAGCAGTCAATAACCATTGTGTAGGCAGAGGAACATAGAGCAAGAACAGTGTGATTCCCCTCTTGTACGTTCTACACACCACCTGGCAGTCAAATATCTAAGCAATGCCTAAGTCTCTGTACGCATCCAGACAGTTGCAGTCTTTGAGGACTTCTTATACTCTTTAGCCCCTTAACAATTTTTTATCACAAGTCACAGCGAATTTTTACTTTATAAAAGTGTCATGAGTTTTTTGCTTAAGTTAAGCTTGATAGATTGGTTCATCTTATGCTGCAGAGAATGTTTATAAATTACAGGTTCAATGTTCCTGCACATAGAGTTAATACATAGCTTTTGCATCATTGTAAAGGAGGAGTAACTTCTTTGTAATCAATGCTAGGAATTTTAAGGATTTTCTATATTTTTATTTAAATATAACCCAACTCAATACTGGGATCAATATGCATGTGAAAGTTTGAAATGTATAAGTAAACTGAAAAATATTTTTTTTTACCATTTACACTAAAGTTATGGGATGTCAAACCATGTGGTAAGTCAAAATGGATGTTAGGGCTGAAGGTGAATGACGAGGTCAGTACTAGGCTCTGTGCTGTGTTAAAATGTAACTGAGCAGGACAAGGCAGATGATGAGGGGAGGGGAGGGGAGGGGAGGGGAGGGGAGGGGAGGGGAGGGGAGGGGAGGGGAGGAGAGGAGAGGAGAGGAGAGGAGAGGAGAGGAGAGGAGAGGAGAGGAGAGGAGAGGAGAGGAGAGGAGAGGAGAGGAGAGGAGAGGAGAGGAGAGGAGAGGAGAGGAGAGGAGAGGAGAGGAGAGGAGAGGAGAGGAGAGGAGAGGAGAGGAGAGGAGAGGAGAGGAGAGGAGAGGAGAGGAGAGGAGAGGAGAGGAGAGGAGAGGAGAGGAGAGGAGAGGAGAGGAGAGGAGAGGAGAGGAGAGGAGAGGAGAGGAGAGGAGAGGAGGATGCAGGACCAATGGCCAACAATTGTGTTAGAGCTGCATAGAGTTACAGACATCACCACTGGACTTTCCGGATTGACAACTGGTAATGGAGGGTGTCATGCAAGAGATGGATGAAATTTGTAACTGAAGGGGATGGGGAGGGCTCCTTTTTGGGGTGCAGGGCCTTGCAGGAATAGTAGGCACAAGTTTAACCTTGTCAGTAAAACCATATAAGGCCAAGACTGCCTAGGTAATGGTGTCAGGCTTACCAAATCTCAGTGTAGGTGAAGCAAAACTAAGACCGATGTGACAAAAATAATTGTTAGTCGGTTATTTATTTGGCAGGAGATTGGAGCAAAGAAAGGAAAGTAGAAGAGTGGTAAAATGAAAGGTCAAGGAAAGAGGAACAGGGATAAGTAATAAAGCAAATCAAGTGATGGGTGATGTCCTGGGGTACCCACTTGCAGTACTGTTCTTAATCCTTGCAATGAAAATCACAGCAACAAACTCCACCTGTTGCTATGACCATACTATGTATGTTGAACACACTTTTCCAATCAGGAGGACCAGATGGGAGAGGGTGCTTTCTCTGACTGGGAAAGGACCACCTGCTGTGTCCAGTGTTGGTGGTCATATCCAGACTGATGGCAGTGGCTTGTTCTCAATCTCTTCCTAACAACAACTCAGATGAGTTTTCTACCATGTACAAACTAACATTTGGGGGTGGGACTCAGCTTGTTATTGATGACATTTGTGCAAAGAAATGGATCTCCAGAAAATGAAAAAAAGTTCTGTGCAGCCAAAGCATCTCAGCAGTAGTCTATCATTGCATCCTTTAAAGTTGTATTGAGATTCGCTTTGATGCTTTTGAAACCACCACCTTTTTCAGAGATCTTATTTGTTTAGGTTTTTTACATTGCAGAAAAGATATAATGGAATCTGAGAAGTCTGAACATCTCATCTTGGATTCCTGTTGTTTGCAACATCAGTTAAGACTTTGTTAATTCACATTACATAAGTGACATTGCACAATGGCAGAAGGGCAATGGCCAATTACACCCCTTAGATATGAAGCCAATGACAACCTGAAGATTTTCCACATAAGATGGGGGGAAAGAAAGAAAGGAAGAAAAGAAAAAAAAAGCAGACTTAAGTTATAAAATGCAAGTCAGTGGAGCTAGGAAGACATTTTCTGGAGCTTTATTGTAGATTGTCAATGTTAACACTTGTACTAGGTTCTTGGGTAGTTTACATGAATAAAAATCTCCTTTTGACTTAATTCCTATCCCATTCTACCATTCACCATGCCAAGTATCTTCTGTGAAAAAGGGACCTTCAGCCTTCTTTGGTAAAAAATGTATTTAGAGTTCTGCTGCACTTTAATAATTTCCAGTTATTAGATGGCTCTTCATGATCATAGCTGCATTGTATTCCTGATTGTTTAGGGTACTCTTATATTCCAGCAGCAGTAAATTACCTATTTAATCCACTGCTTCCCTGAAGTATATTTTTTTTAAGGAAAAATCAGTGCATGTTTTTCCCCTAAATTGTTTTCACATGCAGCGTTATGATTGAAATAAAGATTTTGTTTAATTTGTTTGATAGATTTTAAGTTATTTGTAAGAATGTATTCACTTTATATTTTCCTTGTTTTTCTGTATTGCCTTGCTGTACTTTTAGGATTTTGCTGTTATTCTTAGTTTTAATACTCTGTAATATGAATGAGCTTGTCTAACTGTTTAAAAAGTCAGCAGAGGCATAGCTGAATGGACAGACTCCTCACCCAGTGAGAGTGGAGTCCAGTTTATTCTTAATTTTTGGCTGTTCAATCCCCCTGATTCTGCATGGTTTGTAACCAAACATATTTTATCTTTTCATTTCTGCTTAGAGGAGGTAGCTCCACAGTGAAATGTACTTGCTCATGGTCTTTTACTACATGCATTCTCACACAGGTACTCCATTACAAATCAAAATGTACTGCTAAGTGTTACATTGTAAGTCGTGCTCTACCATAATTGGGAGTATTTTGTTCTCTCCAAGCATTTTCAGGTGAAGAAAGAATATGGTGTGTCTCAGGGCTTCATACTCTGTTAATTTAGCATACCTGCTAGAACAGATTATAACAATCCTATCAAGAGCAAGAATTATCATGCAATATATGAACTTTAGCTTGGGTGAGTAACTTTTGTTTTGTTTTGCTTTGTTTTGTTTTGCAGGAGGTTGAAACAATATATTTCCATGGTGTGTCATGCATTCATTTTTCTGTGTTTTGTTGGAAAGTTTAGATCCTTAAGTCATAAGCAATCTTAGATGTGTAATACATTTAATTGTATGGACAGATGTATTATAATTAAATGTACTTCACAACTATCTTTTATTATGATTAATAAGAAAGTCAAGGATTCAAAAAATTATTAGAGAAGGACAGATTCAATCTTCTTTATTAAACATATTTCCAGTGCAATTTTTGCTCTTTCCTCAGTTTCATTAAGGCAGAAATAACTCCTTTAATTAAGTGAATCACATACTATTGCAACCTCCCCAGCAGTCCATTTTTGGTGGATTTATTATTTGTTAAAAATAATTTAGCCAGCTGTATTGATAATGCTTTTCAGTACTTTTACACGTCTTGTCTCAAAAAGTGTGTTGCAGAATCTGACTCATAGGTATGTAAAATGCCATTAGCAAACTGAACTGTATGCTGGCTTTGGTTTGGTTTCCTTTTCTCTTTCTTTTTTTTTTTTTTTTTTAGTTTTATTTAGAGTTCTGTGTGGATTTTGTTTTTATTTTGCAATTCAGTGTATCTTTGAATTATATTTTATAGTAGCTGATAAGTAATTTAGGTGTTAATTAGTTCCATATTAAATATTATAATACTGCAATGAATATTTAATTTCAGTGATTCATAGACAGAAAGATTTTTAAAAAATCATTTTGATAAGGTGTCTATAGCTGAGGGAAGTGCTGATGTTTCACAGTCTTAATAAAAATAAAATTGAAGCTGAGACAAATTGGAGAAATACCTAGCTCACTTGAGGTTCCTTACAGGCCTACACCCAAACTGTGTCCTTATCCATTTCCCATAATCCTGCCCTCTTAAAAGTTGTTACTGATTTTCAAAGTATAGTAAATGAGAGGTTGCAAACTTGTTACTTCAGGTTCTCCATAAAAGTAGGAAGATATTAACCATGTTTAGGCTGTCTTTCCAAGACACTGTCCTTCCAAGAATGATACTTATTTTGAAATAAAATGGGATTGGGATTTCCTGTAAAGTTAGTAAAAAGAAAAATTATATTGTCTGATGAATAACTAAAGTGATATTGCAACAACAACAACAATAATAAATATTAATAATAATAATGATTATGATGTAATCATATGATGTAATCATAATCATAATGAAACAAATCTTCACACCCTATATGCCTCCAATTGCTCTTGTTCTTCCTGGAAGTTGCCACAGTGTTACCTGTTCATGGTATTCCCCTGCCTCTGGAGGGTAGAGAAAAGGTCTGGGACTGGGTATCCTCTCCAGCAAAGTGACAAAAGGAAGAGAGCTGCTGAATGTGAACTGCCAGTGTGGAACTGGAGAAGGTGGATGGAAGGAGACCAGGTGAGGAGTTCATCTGTGATAACAGGTTTCATGGCCAAGAGCGATACTGCACCAGAATGGGATCATAATTCTTCATTTTCATATTGTGCAGCAGCTTCCACTAGAGAGGAAAGGCTCTAGTAATATAAAATCAGTTGAAGAGTGAGAAAGGAAAGAGATCTACGCCCTTCACCCACAGCTTTTCAGGCCTTACTGATTGCCTGTTCAAAAGTGTAGTGATAATGCTTACCGAGATCAGAGGAGGACATTTTTTGGTCTCAGCACTGTGAAACGTTCAGATGCCATCACTTACTGTAGTGCCTGTCTGCATCTCAGAAAGAGTCTGGTTACAACCTAACCTCAGAGATGCTTTGTGATCACAGTTCACTTTCTGGAGAAGAGCATAAATACCACAGAAAGACTTGTCCCTGTATCACAGTGTATTCAAAACAAGGCTCAGACTAAAGGCAATCTGTTAATTACAGAAAAATTAGACATTGGAGAAGGAAGAAATTAAGCACTAAAGCAGCTTGGTAAAGACCTCTCAAGGTGGCCATGCAATTACATTTTATAATCAATAGTGGTAGTAGAGCAAAAAGGAAAAGAAATGCCTGGATCACTTTGGCACAACACGAGTAAATAGATATTTGCACATTTTACAAAGGTGACTGACCAACCTCCAAATCTTTCTGAATATTATTTAGCATCAAATAGGCAAAAAGATGGAACAGAACCTGGACAGCAATTTTCTGTTTCTAAATTTCTTTAAAAAGAATAAAAAAGGAGCATGAATAAGCATCTTATCATGAGTAAGTCGTCATATACTGCTGAGAAAACCATTAGTTATGAGATCTGATAAACAGTTTGTAATCATCGAGATGTCCATCTGAAGCTTTTGTAAGCTCAAGCCCACAGTGTTTTTATCACCCTTAAATGCTGAATAAATCCCAAACATGAAAGGAGTTGGATATATTTTGTTGGTCATTTACGCGCTTCCATTCAGTAAATACCAGTTTGTTTACTGCTTTTGAGACAGAGACATAAGAATATGAAAAAAAGAAACAGTTCTCACCCTACATATGATTTCATCAACTACTTTTACTTGTGGGTTTTCCTACATTGTCAGCTTGGACCTTATTTTTCCTGTCCTCTGACTCCATTGCCTGCAGTGCTTTCGTGCTAGATGACTGCTCAGGATCCCTTCTGGAATGGGATAACTCCATCTCTGAGAAAACCAAGCAATTGCTCCTGCAGGCAATAAGAACCAGACGGTTCCATGTCTCAGTCCCTCTACCTAAATCAGTCCTCAGGCTTTCTTCCAGCATTTCTTACGCCCTAACATATGGCATGCATCACATGCTAGAAACATGATGTAAGTAGCCACAAAGACCTCCAGTCATTCATCCAGCTAAAAACTGTTACAAGTGCTTTGCAATGTGGGCACAAGTCAATGCCCAGGAAACTGCACAGGCCACAGGCTTTTCTCAAAAGGAGTTTGAACCCTGACAGTCTGTTCTGAGAGGGAAGAAACCTTAGCTATATGGACACAAGCTGGATCATGCAACCTAGTCTTGGCAGCACAGGAAAGTCCCTGGACTGTTTTATTTACTTGTATTTATTATGCAGACATAGTATTAGTGACAATTTCACTGGGATAATGATAATCAAATTATTCTTTTTAACATATTCTTGTCATTATTATCCTTATTAACATTCTGATATGATCTGGCAACAAATAACAAATGAAAAAAAATACAGTGAAATAGTAAAACCGTTCCAACTGCTGTAGGTAATGCACGAAATAATGATGTAGACTTGAAAATAGGGCACTTCTTTAGCAAAGGGGAGGGTAATTACCCTGCAGAGATGTCATTCGCTACTGCTACTCATCTTCACCTACCACCTTTACAAAGGTATCATGAGCAGAAAGATGATATCTAAGTTTTTTCCACAATGACATTAAGTTTGATTTGTTAGTTACTGGAATACATGTGAGGAAAAGAGCAGGTCAAGGGCTGCTTTCAAGTTATGCTGTTTAATGCAAGATCAGGGGGCTAATTATTTTAGTATTATCTTCCATTATTCAGGCATGGCTAAGGCTCTGAACTTGGTGTATAGATATTGCTAAGGGATAATACAAGGCAATTATAGCTGTAGCTTTCTGTCTCATAAACACAGCACAAGATTGTATTCAAGACCATGCTAATTATGCAGACTTAAAGCCCATAATCACAGCAACAGGACTATCTGGAGCATATGCTTTCAGACTCACAGGACCTTGTATAACCCTACACAGTCAACATGGCAACTATCAAACACATTCAGACAGGAATCTTCAACTAATTCACCCTCCAAGACTACAGAGGCCTTCATTCCTCATAGGAAGAGAGCTGGAGCTGACACATGTTAACAACATGCTATGGTAACATCTGTACATATTTCTCATACACATTCTTAAGAAGTTTTAGCAGGAACTGTGACTGTGTTTTATGTATATTTAAATGAAGCTACCCTCTTGTTCTAGAAAAAAAGAAAGTGGAAAAGGATTTATGTGTGTCTTACACTTCAATATAAGATGTGGTTAAATACACTTTCTATATATGTAAGAGCCACTCTGTAAAGCTTCTCAGCCAATATTTTCCCAGCTGCCTGCTAACACTAGTATCTGTACAAGCATTCTTCCATGCCAGTTCCAGTGACCTCTTCTCAGTCAGCATTAAATCATGGTATTGATGGTGATACAATTCCATGGTTTTAATATGTGTTATGACGGAGCCCATGTCTCATCATACTCAGTGAACTGGTAGGCTAAAAAGAGCTTAATGACTTGTCCTTGTAATGCAATGCAAATATGATGATGCATCAACATCATATACTTAAAGTGAAGGTATTCCTGCTAAATTAGAAGTTCACAGTCATATAATGGGATACGCAGCAACACCTAATATATATGTTCATTACCATTATCATATGAACAAATAGAGATGGCTTCATGGTTGTCAGGTGACCTCAGATGCTGCATGGAAGCCACAGGGATGCTGAGAAGTGAAGTTGTCTATGGCAGCCAGAACCATTTTTGGGCCCGCAGTGTGCTGCCCAATGTTTGAGGGTACTTTGTTACATCTTTGAGGGTCTCTCTGTTACATCTTTGTGAAAACACTTTTGTATGTATTTTTTTTTTAAATGCAAGTTATCTACTCCAAATTATATATGGTAGACTTACATTTTAAAAAAATTAAAAATGTCTTGGACAGATTGCAGCGCAGATGCAATCTTATAACTCAACTTGTGTAAATAACTTGTTTGTTTTTTCCATTGGTAGAATGAAAGAAACTATCTGGGAATTACTTCACTTTGAAAAAATATATTACTTCATGCACAGAGGGGTTTAAGTAATTCTTGAAATTTTATGCTTTTGTTAGGTTTCCTTTAGTTTTAAGTAAATTTCAGAATGCCATTTACTCCATTTGAAAAAAGTAAAATGTGTCATCTTTTATTTTTATTTTTTCAGATTTCCTCTCCCTCCAGGCCTTTTCATTCTACTCAGGAATAATTCACAAAGTCATCATTTGGTTAATGTAATGCAACACTACTTTATGAATAAGTCGCAGACCACCTGTAGATGAATAAACTTCATCCACCTGTAGACATAATCCAAGGAACAATAGAAAATAGAGTGGTCAGGTTCTGTTACAGTATGTAGGAGGGTGTGGTACATAGACTCCAATGATTCATAGACAAATATATTATTTGTACCTGGATACAATATTTCAAACTTCTTACTTCACTGTGCTACAAGATATCTACTCTGCACAGCAATGTGGTTGAACCCAGTACTGACCACAAGGTGTCTACTTTTAGGAAACTGCATCTGTGAGAATTTTGGATCTTTAAGCTGTAATTATTTTTTTCATTCCCATCACCTCCTTTTCTTGTTGTTATCTATTGAATTCTAGCAGGTCAATAACAGACTATGATTTCTTTTGTTAAATCTCAAACAGCACAACAAAGCTGTGCTAAAGGAACCTCTTCATCTATATGATGATACTTTGCAACTTGGAACTATCCATAAAGGGAAAAGGTATAGGATAACTGTCAGCTCCAGGCAGTTATTTTTACACCCCTAGCCACTCTTTTTTTGCCATGTTATTCTCTATTCTCATTCAAAAAAAAAAAATTATACGTCATATCTGAATTGTAGATAAAAACTGGAAAGTTGTAGAAAAAACATGAGAACTGGGAAGATGCTGTTTTCTTGACATTACTGTGACCAGGCACTGAATGGCTTTTATTCTGACTGCTCCTCCAGATTTTGTCTTCTAAAATACAAATTTCTAATATCATTTTCTCCATAAATTGTCTTGATACTGCAGCAGCTATGTTGCCTGATCTATTTAAAATCTGAGCCTTCTGACCTTTTTTTCTAAACCAAACATTTTTGATGATGCAGATGTTTGTCAATACTAGGTATAGATACTAAATAAAGTTCCCTAGGAGAAATGAAACTAAGTAGCTGGTATTTTATCATGCTTGGAATATTTACAGGCAGTTATGTTTGTATTTGAAAATATCACTTTTACCTGTTATTTTACTTTCAGCATACAAGGATGAATTAATATGTAAAATTATTTGCTGTATATGATGTGGGAAAGCTTGTAACGAATATCTGCTTTGTTTTTTTAGACACAAAAGGACACAAACAATAAATCCTAAGTCTTTTATTATCATATAATTTAAGTGTTCCTGACACAGATGTTTGTATTTATAATTGAAAATTTAATTTGGCTTCAGACTTCCCAGGAGAATGCACACAATGCTTAGACACTTGGAAAAAAATAAATTATGTTTGAAAGTGATTATAAAAGAGAAGCACAAGCAATTAAAATATCCAAAACTTTGTTAAATTGTTTATGATTCTCTTAGACCTCTAACTGGTTGCTGGGTCTCATTTAGGGGTGCAACTTAGTAAGCAGAGGATTCCTTCTTTCATGTTGAATAAAGATACTAAAATGATATAGCAAATATAATTTGACTGCAGTGGATTCAATTGCTCGTATTGTGCTTCTACTTTAATTTAACATATTAACCTTGTAGACATTTCTAAAAAATTCTATTTCCTTTTGTATGACATAAACTTCTTTCACTTTATGGTGAGGCCAGTAACATCAAGTTACATCCTTCTGAACTGAAAACTGCCCAGTCTAACTCTCATTGGTATTCTTTCCTTCAAGAACTTATGTTCTTAAACATAGAAGCATGATCAGCAAGTTGAGGGAGGAGATTCTCCCCCTCTAGTCTGCCCTCCTGAGACTCCATCTGAAGTACTGCATTCAGCTGACGTCCCCAGAGCAGGAAAAACATGGACCTGTTAGAGCAGGTCCAGAGGAGGGCCACAAAAATGATGAGAGGGATGGAACACCTCTCCTCTGAAGAAAGGCTGAGAGATTTGGGGTTATTTAGCCTAGAGAAGAAGGGGCTTTGGGGAGACCTTATAGTGGCCTTTCAATATATAAGGGGACTTATATGTAAGCTGAAAAAATGCTTTTTACCAGGGCCTGTAGTGACAGGACAAAGGACAATGATTTTAAACTGAAAGAGGGTAGATTTAGATTAGATATAAGGAAGAAATTCATCACTGTGAGGGTGGTGAGAAACTGGAACAGGTTGCCCAGAGAAGTTGTAGATGTCCCCTTCCTGGAAGTGTTCAAGGCCAGGTTGGATGGGGCTTTGAGCAATGTGGTCTAGTGGAAGGTGTACCTGCCCAAGACAGTAGAGTTGGATTAGAGGATCTTTGCAGGTCCCTTCCAACCCAAACCATTTTATGATTCTATGATATAGTTCATGATTTTCTTATTCTTTTGTGCATGAAATGGCACAGAGGCTCTTTACTTTGGCCTAATTGGTGAATTATAAACAGCTGAAGTCATCTTCCAACTCTGCCACAAATGTCATGGTGACTTACAGCAAGCTCATTAGTCCTGAAGCTTCAAAATGATGTATGTGTTGCAATACTTATTAAACAACTATCTTTGTGGCCTACTGCAATGTGGATTCCTCAGTTGAACAGTTACACAATGCTAATGAAGAATTAGATACCTAAGTATCAAATTCACAAAAGTTGCAAGTTAGGAAGGCAACCTCTCATAGAAAATTCTGCCATAAGTTGCCAATTAGAGACAGAGGAGAAGGAGGAAGAGTTTAGTTCTGTTCATAACTCTCAGCAATTCTCTCTAACTGCTAGACCAGGAATCAAGTTTGCCTATCTTTTACCTCTATTGGGCCTCCACATGTTCCTTTAAGGTGCCTGTATAATTCCTGGTTCTTTTTCTAATCTTTCAGTAATTGTTATGATAACATTATTGAGAAGAAAAGGAAAGGAGTTCTTTTGTTGTTCTGTTGTTATTGGTTTTTATAATTCACAATCATTTTACAACTTAAGAAGTTATGAATTCCACTTCTGTTTAGGTAATATTTACCCAATTTGTTTCCTTTTTTCCATTTCACCTGTTTCTAAAGCAGATGTTAATAAAGCATGAACATAGCCCTGAAATATAAGCAGCATTTACCACTTACGATTCAAGATCTAAATAATATATTATATAGAAAAGTCTACCATCCACTATAGTCTGAAGATATTCTGTCTCAAGCTTTTCTTTTGAAGGAAGGATCTGATAATAAGACATGTTGGATATTTCCCTGTTCTCAGATTTTGGCTCAATTTCGATATGAACCCCATTACCACAGTGTCTCTTGGCAGTATGAGCCATGGACTGAGGGACTGAGAAATGGTATCACATGTAATTAGCACTGAAGCTAGTCAAGGGTTTTGAAGATTAATATCAAGATCATAAAGTAGTTCTACAATCAAGTAAATCATCAGGAGCTGAACAAAACATTGTTGTGAAATGTTCCCAGAAGCCATTTATGTTTAACTACAGGTTTCTATGTGCAGTAAACCAGAGACATACTTATTTATACTATTTATACAAATTCTAAACTAAAGATATGTATTTCATTTTAGAGTGAAATAAGTTGCAATCATTTTGGAGGAGGGGGATGATAACTTATTAAGCAGTGGATCACTCACTTTCCAAGCAAAATGGGTAAACTCTCTAGGATAATCAAAGAGGGGAAAGGAAATTTTTGTTACCTTTATTATTTCTATTCTAAAGAACATCATTATCCCAGAACCTTTTATTCAGCTGACAATCAGAGGAGGTAAGATATTTGAAGATAGCGCTCTTTTATTACTGATACTCAGTTAATGTTTAATTATGAAAACTTTTATTTCAAAGATCCTTTCAATCCTTTCAAATGTGCTGTCTTTCAAAGATTTTTCAGTTTAAGCTTTGAATTATGAGGTTTCTGAAGGTTTATAGATGATACGTTGATTGAAATAAAATGCAGACTAGAGGTTCTATTTTAGTTACTTCCCAAACATTATAATGTACAAAATGGGAAAAAAAAAAAAAAATCTATATATTTTGAGAAAATAGAGGTCCTAAGACCTAAGAAGGTTCTTGCAGGCCAAAAAGCTAGCCTGTTTTTCCAGGTACATCAGGTGGCTTATTAATTGTTCCCCAAACTTTACATTCCTAATTAATTTTTTGAATTACACAACTTAACAACCTAGACAAGCTCATGAAGACTGAATGGAGATAGGTTCTCCTGAGAAAATTTAGTGAAGACATAAGGACATTCAGGAAGATTGTGAAGATTTGAAAAGGCTTTCAGTGGACAAGGCTTAGGAAAAAAAGGTAGTATATCAGTGATGGTATTTTTCAGCATCTGGAAAATAACTCTGTCACAGGCTTGATGTGAGAGCTACTAGACATTTAAACCAGAAAAAAAACCTATAGTGCCCTCCGTTCCTGTGACAAATTTAAGACATGGCATTTTTTCATTTATGACATTGGCAATCATTTTTCTCTGATAAACCGTGACTGGATAGACTGATATGGCAGGGCAAGAAATTTTAAGTAACATAAATATTTATATAAGTTTTATTTCATAGTCTTTCTATGATGGTGCTAATGAGTAAGAGATAACATTTCTTTTAGCTGCTTGTGAGGTCTGCATTACAGGTTTCTGAGTGGAAAAAAAGTCATTTTTAGTTTAAGATACCACTTCGAATAAGGTTGAACTTGAAATGGAGAAGAAATCCCATCTTCTGTTTGCCAAGGGCTATATTTTAGCAATCTAGATGGCTGCTGCCAGTCATGCAGCTGTATGGAAACAAAATGGCAGCCTAATCACATATTTGACTGCACGATGAACTTTTTTTTTCTGACAGGACTTTAATCTCTGAACCAGGAGAAAGGTGGCAAATGTACTACTGATGCCAATACCTTAAATGTATTTATATCTAATTGGTAACAATGATGCCTTTCTGATTATGAAATTAATCTTTAATCCATCAACTGCATTTGTACTTTTTGGTGCTTGTCTTCGCTAATTAAGTTAGAATTCTTTTCAATTTAATAAAATATCTTCCAATCTAGCAATTAACATACAGTTCCAATATGGGAGTAGTACTAGCTATGCTTCTTGAGTGTGTGCATAGTAATGCATAATAAAGCATCCCATAAATATCTATCTGTGTGTGCATATATGGCATATTGATAATCAAACATTTTTTTAGGGAATGGGAAGCTTCTGTATAGAAAATCTCTCTGTCTCAGTTAGAGTCCAAAAAGACAAAATTAATACTAATATTGAACATGACATGTTAGTAAATGTCAGTATCCACAATATTAGAAGCTTTTACACCCCTAAACCAACCCTTTTCTAACATTCATAATCGTTCTGAGAACCTCTTGAGAACCTCTTTTAATTTTGCACCTTCACAGTGTCCAGTAACCATTGTCATAAATTAGATATGCCTTTGATGAAGTAGAACCTTTGTATCTTTAAAAAAAAAAATCTGCTTGATAATTTATTTCCTTCTACTTCATATATTTTATAATTAGCAAACGAGTATTTCCTGTAAAGTTTTTACACACACAATTTTGGAAATACTTACCATATTCCTCCAACTCCCCACTTCCAAGCAGCTAACACCTCATCATACCTTCTCTACCTTTATAAGACCATCAGTTCCGCCCTACATCCTCCTGGGACACAGTAACCCAAGCTAAAAGTGTGGTTACATGATGAATGACAGGTGGCATGATTATATTTTCTTTTTGTTCTCTATTCCATTCTTATAGCTTCCCACCTCTACCCCCCATTACTGAGCATTCAACTATTGTAGTCAGTGCTCTGTCTGCAATGGCTCCCGGATCTCTTTCCCAATTAGTAAAAGATGTTTTACAGTCTGTCACTGTGTGTGAATAGTCAGAAGTGCAATATTTTGTCCTTACCTAACACTGTATTTTATCTGCCAAACATCTTTAGATATGGCTATCCTAAACAAGTTTGTGACATTTGCTCTGTTGTCTCATTTTTATATTTCTTTTCAAGATAATGCGGGGCTATGTTGAACTACATAAGCTCCAGTCTGAACATTCGGGTGATCCCTGTAGTACCTGCCTTCCACTGTTGGTAACAGATCACTTATATACCTTTTTTCCTGTCTTAACCAGCTGCTACTCTAAAAGAAAACCATACCTCATACTGCAGGGATCCATTGTTGCTTTAATACTTCTTGTAATAAATAAATGCTGGCTTGTCAATTAACATATGTCATACCAAGTATGTTACCTTCACCCACAACAATCTTGGCCACTTCAAATACTCTTCTGTTAGGTCAGTCTATAGAAACACTTTTGTGTGTGATATCTGACCACCTGTTTAATAATTATGTTTATCATATTTCATATTAATTTCCTTGGTACAAGTATAATTCTTATTTATTGTAGGACATATCTTAAAGCTAGATTCTACATTTCTTATCATTCATTCTTCTGGGTTCAACACTCTGTTGAGTCCTGGGTTGTCCCTGACATGTGTTTAGAGTATGTTGTGTGACCTTTTTTTGGAGTTACTTGTTCTGCGTTCCTGCACCAATCAATGCATTAGCACCCAGTTTATCAATGGGGTTTTAAATCAATGTATGCATTGACTCATTATTCACTATTTACTGGAATGCTGCTAAAAGTGCTGCTTATGGGAGGAGAGGAGAGGAGAGGAGAGGAGAGGAGAGGAGAGGAGAGGAGAGGAGAGGAGAGGAGAGGAGAGGAGAGGAGAGGAGAGGAGAGGAGAGGAGAGGAGAGGAGAGGAGAGGAGAGGAGAGGAGAGGAGAGGAGAGGAGAGGAGAGGAGAGGAGAGGAGAGGAGAGGAGAGGAGAGGAGAGGAGAGGAGAGGAGAGGAGAGGAGAGGAGAGGAGAGGAGAGGAGAGAGGAGAGAACTGCACGATTGATGGTCGATAAGGTGTCAGAGCTGCAGAGTTACAGACAACACCACCAAGAATGTCCAGATTGCACAGTTGGTAAAGGAGGGGGTTGTACAAGAGATGGATGAAATCTGTAACTGAAGGGGATGGGCAGGTCTCCTTTTTGGGGTACAGAGCCTTTCGGAATGAGCAGGGACCAGTTTAACCTTGTCAGTAAAACCACAAAAGGCAGAGACTCCCTAGGTAGTGGAGTCAGGCTTACCAAATCTGGGTATGAGTGCAGCACAACTGAGACCAAAGGGGGGCAAATAATTGTTGGTGGGTTATTTTGGAAGAGGTTGAGGCAGAGAAAGGGAAGTAGAAGAGTAGTAAAACACAGGGAAAAGAATGGGGAAAGGGGATAAGAAGTTATTCAAATCAAGTGATGAGTCATGTCCAGGGCTTCTTCACAACCTCTTCCTAACAATGATTTACATGAGTTTTATGCAATGAGAATCTAGCATTTGAGGGCAGCTCATGTCCTGTTATTGATGACATCTGTGCAAAGAGATGAAACTCAAAAAAATATTAAGTAAAAAGAAATATTAAGTAGGGTTTTGAAAGCAACTTATCAGGATTGAACATCCTGGTATCACTGTGCTAGTGTCCATTCTGGACCTGAAGACATTGGCATCTCCTCACCTCTTCTTAGCACACCGATTTATATAGTCAGTTTATCTTTCTCAATAGTGAGGCAGTGGTGGTATTCTTTTCAGTGTCCTCCCACCTCTTCAGGAAAAAAATCCAAAATACTTGAACCCATGATATTCAATCATGTGCATATTTTCATAGAATCATAGAAACGTTTATGTTGGAAAAGACCTTTAAGATCATCTAGTCCAACTGTAAACCTAAAACTGCCAAGTCCATCACTAAACCATGTCCCTACACCATGTCTACACATCTCAAAAATACTTCCAGGGATGGTGACGCAACCACTTCCCTGGATAGCCTGTTCCAATGTTTGATAACAAGAAGAATTTTTTCCTAATATCCAATCTAAACCTCCCCTGGTGCAACTTGAGGCTGTTTCCTCTTTTCCCATCACTTGTTACTTGGGAAAAGAGACCGACACCCACCCACCTCACTACAACTTCTTTTCATGTAGTTGTAGGGAGTGATGAGGTCTCCCCTGAGCCTCCTTTTCTCCTGGCTAAACAACCTCAGTTCCCTCAGCTGCTTCTCATAACACTTGTGCTTTAGACCCTTCAACAGATTCGCTGCCCTTCTTTGGACATGTTCCTGCACCTCAATGTCTTTCTTGTAGTGAGGGACCCAAAACTAAACACAGTATTCAAGGTGTGACCTCACCAGTGACAAGTACAGGAGGACGATCACTTTCCTTAGTCCTGCTGGCCACAATATTTCTGATACAAGCTAGGATGCCGTTGGCCTTCTTGGCCACCCAGGCACACTGACGGCTCATATTTAGCTGGCTGACAACGAACACCCCCAGGTCCTATTCCGCCGGCAGATTTCCAGTTACTCTTCCCCAAGCTTGTAGCTTTACATGGGGATGTTGTGACCTAAGAGCAGGACCTGGCACTGAGCCTTGTTGAACCTCATATAATTGTCCTCAGCCCATTGCTCCAGCCTGTCCAGATCCCTCTGTAGAGCCTTCCTTCCCTCAAGCAGATCAACACTCCGCCCAACTTGATGTCTGCAAACTTTCTGAGGGTGCATCCAATCCCCTTGTCCAGATCATTGATAAAGAGATTGAACAAAACTGTCCCCAATACTGAGCCCTGGGGAACACCACTTGTGAGTGGCCACCAACTGGGTTTAACTTCATTCACTACCACTCTTTGGGGCTGGCCATCCATCTGGGTTTTAACCCAAAAAAGAGTACATCTGTCCAAGCCATGAGCAGCCAGTTTCTCCAGGAGAATGTTGTGGGAAACAGTGTCAAAGGCTTTACTAAAGTCCAGCTGAACAACATCCACAGTCTTTCCATCATCCACTAAGCAGATGTCCCAATCCAATGTCGGGGGAGGTTTTGATATGATCCCAAGAGCAAGATTAAGACACAAACGAGGTCAAATGCCATATATCCAAAACAGGTTTTTATTATTAAAAAAGTGAAGAGGGGTAGCAATAGGAGACAATGGAAGGAAAAGACAGAAATAAAGCAAGGATGCGGGATAGGGCTGCAAGAATAGTCACCACCATGGATCCAGCCATGTCCCGTTGGTCCTCAGTCTTCAGTTCTTCAGTGGTGGGTGCACACGGATCTGGCTTCGATGGTGGATGCACACTGAGCAAAATTTTCTGCTGCCTTTTTAAGTTCATCGTATCTGCTGATTAGCATATCTGCTCACCTTTAGTTTTTTTTTTTCTCTGGTCCAACAAGTTTTGTTGCATCTGGCTTCAGGGCAGGAACATTTGCGTCTTATCAGTTCATTAGCAGTGCATGCATGGTGTCTGGCCTACACAATAGAGCCACAAATGGCTACAGGATGGGGTCAACTCAGTACACATCTGCCCCTTTTAGGCTTGTCTAAAGAGTCCGGACAATGCAACCGCAAAGAAGTGGGGGGGGGAGTGCATCCTTCAGTACACTCCTGCTTCTCTGGGTGACATCCCCCAGGCCAATTCACAGGCTGCAGCAGCTTCTCTTGAAGGTTTGCACAGACACAATCAAGCTTTGAGACAGTCATAGGACATTTCAGTCTCTCACAGCAGGTCACCTTGTCATAGAAGGAGGTCAGGTTTGTCAAGCAGGACTTGCTTTTCATAAACGCATGCTGACTGGGCCTGATCACCTGGTTATCCTGTATATGCCACGTGATGGCATTCAAGATGATCAGCTCCATAACCTTCCCTGGCACCAAGGTCAGGCTGACAGGCCTGTAATTTCCCAGATACTCCTTCCAGCCCTTGTTGTAGATGGGCATCACATTTGCTAACCTCCAGTCAAGTGAGACATCCCCGGTCAGCCAGGACTGCTTATAAATCATTGAAAGTGGCTTGGTGAACACTTCTGCCAGCTCTTTCAGTACCCTTCGGTGGATCCCATCCAGCCCCATAGACTTGTGTGTGTCTAAGTGATGCAGCAGGTTGCTAACAATTTCCCCTTGGATTATGGGGCTTCATTCTGCTCCCTGTCCCTGTCTTCCAGCTCAGGGGCTGCGTACCTGGAGGACAGCTGAACTTACTATGATAGACTGAGGCAGAGAAGGCATTAAGTACCTCAACCTTTTCCTCATTCTTTGTCATTTTGTTTCCCTCCACATCCAATAAAGGATGAAGATTCTCCTTAGCCCTTCTTTTGTTGCTAATATATTTGTAGAAACATTTTTTATTGCTTCTTTTTATGGTAGTAGCTAGATTAAGTCCTAGTTGGGCTCTGGCCCTTCTAATTTTCTCCCTGCATAAACTCACACGATCCTTGTAGTTCACCTGAGTGGCCTGCCCCTTCTTCCAAGGGTTATAAACTCTCCTTTTTTCCTGAGTTCCAGGCAAAGGTCTCTGTTCAGCCAGGCCAGTCTTCTCTGCTGGCTCATCTTTCAGCACACGGAGATGGCCAATTCTTCCGCCTTTAAGTTTTCCTTCTTCAAGAATGTCCAGCATTCCTGGAGACCTTTGCCCTTCAGGACTGCCTCCCAAGGGACTCTGTCAGCCAGTCTCCTAAACAGGCCAAAGTCTGCCCTCCAGAAGTCCAAGGTAGCAGTTCTGCTGACCCGCCCTCCTTACTTAACCAAGAATCAAAAACTGTATCATTTCATGATTGCTATACTCAAGATGGCCCCCAACCATCACATCACCCACAAATCCTTCTCTGTTCACATCCAACAGGTCCAGCAGGACACTTTCCCTAGTTGGCACACTCACTGTGTCAGGAAGTTATTTTCTACACACTCCAGGAACCTTCTAGACTGTTTCCTCTCTGCTGTATTGTGTTTCCAGCAAACATCTGGTAAATTGAAGTCCCCCATGAGAACCAGAGGTAGTGATTATGAGACTTCTCCCAGCTAAGAAATACAAGAATATAAGAATATTTCATCTGTCTCTTTATCCTGGTTTGGTGGTCTATAACAGCATCCCACCAATCTGCCTTGTTGGCTTTTCCCATGATTCTTATCCATAAACACTCGACTCTTTCATCACCATCAAGTTCCAGACAGTCAAAACATTACCTAACATACAGGGCTACCCCACTGCCTCTCCTTCGTTGTCTATCCCTCTGAAGGGTTTATAGCCATCCATTGCAGCACTCCAGTTGTGTGAATCATCCCACTGTGTTTCTGTGATTGCAACTATATCATAGTTTTCGAGCTGCACAATGGCTTCCAACTCCTCCTGTTTGTTTCACATGCTGTGTGCATTGGTCTAGATGCGCTTCAGTTGAGCTATTGATCCTGCCACATTTTTGGGGAAGAAGCATTAATTCCTATGTGGCTGTTCCCAGACACTTCCGTGGTTTCTAACACATCAATAACCCTTGTACCCTTGTGTCTTTGCTGCCATGTGGATCTCCAACCCCTACCTCCACTGAGATAGCAGATGGAAGGACCTCGCTAGCACATCATCCCTCGAACATTGGTGTGCTGTCCTCAGGCTTACCTCTCATGAGCCTGGTTTTATCCCTTTCCCCCTTCAAATCTAGTTTAAAGTTCTTTCAATGAGCCCCACTAACTCCTGTGCAAAGATCCTTTTTCCCCTTTGAGACAGGTGTACCCCATTTGTTGCAAGCAGGCTTGGTGTCATGTAAACTGACCCATGATAAAAAAAATCCAAATTCTTCTGGTCACATCAGGCTTGGAGCCACGTGTTGATCTTCTGGCTCTTCCTGTTTATTTCCTCATCATTCCCCGCAACTGGAAGGACAGAGGAGAATACTACTTGTGCTCCTGATTTTGAGCCTTTCCATCCCATATACCATTTGCGTGTCAGATCTAAGTAGAAAAGTACATTGCTACTGATTTCAAAAGCATTCTCCAACCTTCAGATTAAGGTGATGTGCTGTTTTTGGCTGGAATAGAGTTAATTTTATTCATAGTAGCTAGTATGGGCTATTTTTGATGAAAACAGTGTTAAGGATACAGGAATGGTTTCATTATTGCTGAGCAGTGCTTACACAGAGTCAAGGCTTTTTCTGCTTCTCACACCACCCCACCAGTGAGGAGGCTGGGGGTACACAAGAAGTTGGTAGAGGACACAGCCGGGACAGCTGACCCCCACTGACCAAAGGGATATTCCATAATATATGACATCATGCCCAGCAATAAAAGCTGAGGGAAGAAGAAAAAAGGGGGGAATGTTTGGAGTGATGGTGTTTGTCTTCTCAAGTCACCATTACTTGTGATGAAGCCCTGCTTTCCTGAAGATGGCTGAACACCTGCCAGCCGATGGGAAGCTGTGAATGAATTCCTTCTTTTCACTTTGCTTGCATGCACAGCTTTTGCTTTACCTATTAAACTGTCTTTAACTCAACCCATGAGTTTTCTCGCTTTTACCCTTCTGATTCTTTCCCCCATCCCACTGTGGGGGAGTGATCAAATGGCTGTGTGGTGCTTAGTTGTTGACTGGGGTTAAACCACAACAGATGATAAGAATTCTTGAAAAATGATGAATATGTTTGGGACATAACAACCAGTACAGGTGTACTGGGTCTGGTTGAGCCACAATTGGTTTTCACCTATAGCAGCCCTCATGGTGCTGTGTTTTATGCTGGGAGCTGGCAGGGTGTTGATAGCACACTGGTGTTGTGGCTACTGCTGAGTGGTGCTTACACAGCACCAAGGCTTTTTCCAACATTTTTCCCCCTCAGTGGGACGGGGTGGGCAAGATCTTGGGAGGGGACACAACCAGGACAGCTGACCCGAACTGACCAAGGGGATATTCCAGACCATATGACGTCTGCTCAAGTATAAAGCTAGGAAAAAGGAGGAAGGGGGTGGGGTCACCCTTGTCCTCCGAGGCAACCACTACGCGTATTGGAGCCCTGCTTCCTGAGAAGGCCCGACATCGCCTGTCAATGGGAAGTAGAGCATAAATCTGTTTTCTTTGTTTGCTTCCACGCGCAGACCTTTGCTTCACTTTGCTTATATTAAAACTGCTTTTTTTTTACCCACAAGGGTTGGTTGGTTTTGGGTTTTTTTCCTCTCATTTTCTTTCCCCTCTTTGCCCTGTTGAGAAAAAAGGGGGAAGGGAGGGGGAAGTGATAGAGCGACTTGATGGGTACCTGGCATTTAGCCAAGGTCAAACCACCACAACAGACCAGCTTGGTGGAGAAAACAGAATCACAGAATCATCAAGGTTGGAAAAGACCTTGAAGATCACCTAGTCCAACCATTAACCTAACACTGACAGTTCCCAACTACACCATATCTCTAAGCGCTATGTCAACCCCACTCTTAAACACATTCAGGGATGGGGACTCCACCACTGACCTGGGCAGCCCATTCCAATGCCTAACAATCTGTTCTGTAAAGAAATACTTCCTAATATCTAGTCTAAACCTTCCCTGGTACAACTTGAGGCCATTACCTCTTGTCCTGTCAATTGTTACTTGGTTAAAGAGACTCATCCCCAGTTCTCTGCAACCTCCTTTCACGTAGCTGTAGAGGGCGATGAGGTCTCCCCTCAGCCTCCTCTTCTCCAGACTAAACAACCCCAGTTCCCTCAGCCGCTCCTCGTACGACATGTGCTCCAGACCCTTCACCAGCTTCGTTGCCCTTCTTTGGATTCGCTCGACTAATTCAATGTCCTTTTTGTAGTGAGGGGCCAACAGTAAAACAAGAGCCATGGTTCTTATCAGATTGATAATACTTGCTGGTTATATTTTATTGGTTACAATTTGAATTGCTTACACATGGGAATTCTTTTTTCCCCCTTTTTAAAATTATGTGCCACCGGTGTATATTTTAGTCATACTTCGGTCTTTGGGAAAAGAATTCATGTTTCTGATTAAGACATGTAAATTTCTATGCTTGTAATTAAAGAAAACTCTTTACAAACTCCATGCTCCTGTAAGTCAATGGAAGGGATGTTCCTGTCAGTCAGCTCTGGAAGGGGGAATATTTATCAGGTGGATAATAAAATTTTATATTTTGTTTTCTTTCTTTGTTTTCCCCCCTTTATGCTTTACATATTTGTTTTGGTTATGTTTTGTCCTCAAATTTTGAACTTCTTGTTTGATTTTTCAGGTCCTGACCATCATTAGTCCAAGTATATCACTGTGATATGTCTGCAACCATGGAAGCACAACTGACAGCTAAAAGCAGGAATGTCATGGGTTAATTTAGCACCACAAAGAAGTTGGCAGTACAGTTAAGAGAGACAAAAGGAAGCTTTAGAAATATATCTACATTAATTTTAGAATGAGGCTGAAAGCTCATTTAAGAATACAGAAAAAAAGCATGGAGGAAGATTAAAATGATTTACTGCTTTATTGGCCAAAAAGTGTACAAGTTTCTGTGCTCTGCCCCGGTCTTGATGCCATTGTTAAGAGTATGCAAGTCCTTGGACTCTGAAGAACCTGAGTTAAACCCAAGCTTTTATAATGTTGTTAGGATACTTCTTGACTGCAGAAAAAGGGGGAAATATGTTGTTTTATTCATGCTTTTAGACATCATAAGCATCACTTTCCATTTGCTGAAACTTGTTTAGTAGGCCCTTTTAAATAAGCAAACCAATTGGTGTTATAAATTGCCGCATGCCAGAAACTCCATTAGCAACAAGCTTGTTGAAATAATGATTGGTCCATTACAGTACTTCTGGGTTGTAATACAGCAGCTTTGTGCTGTCATTGAAACACATGCATAGAAAAAAATAAAATAAAAAAATACATCCAACCCTACAGTACTGTATTCTGCTTTCATTGCTCTTACTGATACAATTCTCTGGAAAAGAGTTTTATGTATGTTTCAAAATAACACCTGATACTTCAGATTAGTTGCCAACATTTTCAAAGTATCCTGGAGACTTGCATGCTTCGTGAAGAATCCTGAAAATATCAAATGCCTTGGTTAAGGGATCTGACAAAACAGTAAACAAATTAAAGTCAGAGACCTAGCAAGCATCAGAGGAGCAAAGATAGGTGGCTGAACCCTAATAACCTTATTAGTTAAAACTTTATCAGTGAAAATTAGGGCACAGACTCAGATGATCGTGAGACTGTCAAAGGGAACCAATTATCTCTTTGTAAGAAACCCACCAAGAGCAGTCAACCAAAAAAACTCCCCAGAACACACGCCAGACTGAAGGGGGTTAACATGTAAAGAGATTTAGGATTTATGGGATGCAGGGGGGAAGTGCATTTCAGGACTGAGTAAATCTTATTATGGGATGTTTAGGGGAAGGACTAAAGGCAGGGAAAGGGAGGGATCAAGGTGGATCAGGGAGGAACAAATGTGTAAAAATAGAGGGAAAAGGGAATGAAAGGGACCAGATGTGTGTAAACAGGTGCTGGTCAGTACGCTTGAGTGAGAGCCTGCAACTGGTCAGTGCACTCTGTCCCACTTTCTTATCAAATCCTAGTCCTACCTCTCTTCTGTGTTGCCCTGTCTATTCCGAGAGTGTGTGAACACTCATGAACCTCAACATGGACAAGTCAGCAAGTAGGAAAGGAGGTATGAGCACTGGCTGCTGGAGTAGGATCATGAAACACCCACAGCTTGAAGATCCAGGTGCCAGCAACTGGAAGAGAGCAGTACCTGGGGCCAGGTGCTAGATAGACTGCATGTCAAAGACCAGCTCCTGGAGAAATGTGTGCATGCACGTGCGCGCGTGCATGCGTGCGTGTGTGTATCTGTGTGTGTGTATGTGTGAGAGTCGACTTCAGTCCTGATCATACAAAGAGGAAAAACAGCGCTACAGCATCTGTGTTGTTTCTGTTTATGTAGATGTCTGTAAAGGTGCTGTTCTCTGCCTGTGTTAACTTTGTGGTTGGCTGTGCTACTGCAGTGTGTGTGGGTGTGCGTGTGAGCGCATGTGTTAAGACTGCTCACCCTTGCTTCTGGGTGGACCTGGAGACATGGAACTGCAGCAGACGCATTTGGCCAGGGACAGGTGAGCCTACCTTTGCCCCCAGCCCCTTAACAGTTGGCAGCTCCTAAGAGTTTCCAACTGTATTATATTACTTATTATAGCTATTATACATACACTATAAGGCTTCACCAAAAAAAGTAAACTAAAATATAAATTGCTAGTTTGCAAGGCTAAATGCTTGCATAGTGTTATTTAATATGAGGATTAAAGAAGAGGAATAAATACTGAAAATCATAAAATCATTTCAGTTTTCAGTGCTGTTTCAGTATTGGTCAAATTGCAAAAATAAAGGTAAAACAGTAACAATATGGTTACCTGTGGAGATTGGAAGAGTATATCAGGAGATAACAAAATGAGTTAGCCAGGAAAATGCAAAACAGTAGAAGAGAGATAACAAAAACAGAGATATGTGAAAGGCAAGAGAGTCTAGAAAATTATCTAGCGATAGTGTAAAACACTGTAGCATACATATTCAAGCAGCTGCAGCAAAGTATAAGACATCGTACAGAAAATCCTGTGGAACTTTGGGTTGCAAATGAGGAATCACACAACAGTTGCATCAATGCAAAGAAAAGATGGATTCTCTCTTTACTGAGCAAAACTTGTAATGTACAAGATTGGGCAGCTTAATATACAAAATATACACAAGAAATGGAATTAAATTCAGAGGGCAGCAACTCAGAAATCAAAAGACATTTGTGATATTAGCCTAATATGATATTTCATTTATCAGTTATTCAGAACAGAAAATTTTCCATAACTGGATTGTCTAGGATGTATTTCCTATATACCTTGTTCTTCCCAAGACAATGTTTTCATCACACATGAGGAAAGAAAGGGATTATTACCAAGTTAAATCATTTTGACTGCAAAATGTATTCTCTTGTTTATAGGTCACTCTAGACATAAAGAGGTAGTTTTCATGTCTTGTCATCTTTCTAAACTACTCTGATACAGGTATACCAGCTGTATTTTCTGCTATGATTGCTATATGCTTCTAAAGGTGTAAAAATTTTACAGTATACATAAGGGATAGAAATGAAGGGAAATATTTTTTCATTCCAAAGTGCCATAAGAGATTCTTATAGACTATGTGTTTTACCTAATACTTTTAATTTACATACATAAAAAAAATGTTTTTCTGTTCCACAAGAGCATTAATTTTTGAATGGCATGATTAGAAAATCACCAAAGTATTTATAAAAATTGTAAATATTTTATAATACATGTTTATTATCATATATACATTTGAGTAGTGGCTAAAGGCCACATCCAAATCATAATGGCACTATGAAAATTATTATACAGAGATCTAGTATGGTATCCCTATTATAATCAAAATCCTGAACTCCTGTTTGTGAGAGTTCCTTAAGGAGTGATTATTAAGAAGTTCAGGAAAATAGCTATGCCCCAATTAAATTCTGCTAGCATCTTCAATATGATTCAAAAGTATTTGAGTAAGATATTGCAAAGGAAAAGGGTGGAATTTAATTTTCAGACTTTTGAAATCTCTATGTCAATAGAATAGACTTCTTTTGGGGAAGGAGGGAGAAACTCAAGACATAAAGACCACATTCTCTCTCATCTTATCAGATAAAATTTATTTGCTTAGTCTTTGGATACAATAATTCGTAATGAGCAGTTTGCTAACCTTGAACTTATGTGACACTTTGCATACTGTAGGCTATTAAAGATGTCTTGGATATCTGTATGGGACTGATAGAAAAAGTTATATTTCTTTTGTGGTTTGTTAACCATATATAGTAAACAGTAAATTTAAAAATCTTTTTTTTTTTTTTTAATTTGCCTATTTCTCACAATTCAAAGTATTCCATATAATCATACATCTGAAAAAAAAATGGTAAGCATATGCGGAAGGTGAAAATGTGTGCTTCACAGAGGTGATCCCATCAAGAACCTCTTTGGTGCAAAGGGAATAATAAATAAAGGGGGAAGTGATAAAGAAGAAGACACACAGGTATGAATATGATAGACAAGGGACAGCAGAGAGTGCCGAGGATGAAAAGTCTCCAGCCACCAATGGATGGATCATTGAGAAACTCCAGCGTAGTTTTGGAGAGGAACAGCCTATGCTTTCTCACTCATAACAAGGGGGGAACAAGGAAACAGGGATTCGGGATATTTGAGGGGAGTGTCAATGGGACTACTCAAAATTTAAGAGGGAGCCTGTGGGGGAGGAGGATGGGGAGGACCAAAGGGGTAAGAGATGGACAGGGCTGTGCATAAGAGGGTCCGTCTGTGTGCACACCGTGGCTGATCAGCAGGCTTTTCTGACCCAGCTCTGTGCCTCATGCCCCAGTTTGGCCTGTCTTCTCCTTAAGTCCTGTGGTAGCTCTTCCTGTGCCTCCTCCCTTGCTGTCCCTTGCAGGTGTGAGTGCTATAGGGATGAGGTGCCAGCTGCTGGCGGGGCGTGAATGGATTTGGGGTCGGAAATCAGCATCAGACAAGGGTGCATGCACCCTGAGCTGGTGGTGTCAGCAGGCTGGGATGAGCAAGGTGAGTGAGGGTCTCTGTGCCGGCAGCTGAAGCAGGGCAGTTGACACAGCCTGAGTGCCTGGTGTTGGCTGCTCGCAAGATATGATTGTCTGTATCTCCCTAAAAACAGGTGTGTGTGTTGTGTACATGTGTCAAGTGCAGCAAACCACGCTGGACCTGCTGGCAAGCAGGAAGTCCCAGGTCTCAGCAGGGACACCAGGGAGGCAGAGGATCAGCTGCTTACAACATCCCTTAGCAGAAAATATGGCCATAGGTGTCTCTTTATTATTAGTTGCACCTATCATTATTACTTTTGAAAATGATCATTTGGAGGAGTGGGAACAAAAAATTTACTTCTGTGTAAATTATGAATGTTAAGCCCTTTAATTCTAGCACTTTAGGGGAATTCATTCAGTCTTTTGTGGTTTTGAAGTCATCTATTATAAGATTTATTAGATTACATTTTAAGCACTAGTTGATTTCACAAGATCAGATGCATTACTAATTTTAGTCTTTCATTTCATCAGGTAATTTTAGATATTTCAAAGTCAGAAACCAGCTTCATTTATTCCAAAACTCCCATCACCCAGAATATTTTTCTAATGTTATTTTACTCTTATATACTAACCTTTTACAGAGGAATTAATTTCATTTTCTAGACATAAAAAAGTCGAAGCAGGAGCCCAGGGACCATTCAAGTTTATTCTAGAACAACTAGCAGGAGTTTGCCACATTTGCCAAATGTTCTGGCAGCAATTACAACCTAATCTTACATTGTTTGAGCAAATCCCTTGAATTCTCTGACCGAGCCTTTCCTCACATGAATCTGTTCAATATCCATAGGCACCTAAAGGGCAGACAGTTTGCCAGTAATTTTATATTGTTTCATAAGGAATTATGAAGTTATAATAATTTGCACTGCTGTAGTGTCAAGGAATCTTAGTCTCCAATGATAAATTATTCCTGCTAAATGCTACACAAATTTAACAGGTAGAGATAGTCCTTGTCTCAGAGACTAAAATATTGGTATAAATAGAAGATGCAATGGATTGGTGCACACTGATCAAAAAAAGCAAGAAAACATTAAGATCATTGACATAATGTATTACACTGGTAGTTAGCTAGTTGTCAAGATTAAGGGGCATCATAGAAAGACAGAACTCTGAAATTTCAGTAAATTATAGAAGGAACAATCCAGTGGGTGTTTCTTAATGAGAATTATAGCTTAGTAGATACTTCAGGGCCTCCCCATCTCAAGTAACACTAAATAAAACTGTGAGTGATCTAGTGAATTATTCCTTACTGAAGTTTTACCACATTAGCAAAGAAGCATGTCCAAAGCTGTATCAGTTTTCATCCTGGCACAGATTTCAAGACCAGAACTTGTTATTCCTTCTAATGTTTTTTATTCTAACATTTGTTTCTACAAAGAACCATAACAGGAATCCAAAACATACACATATCTCTGCATGACCTATTTTATTTACCAGAGCAAACAGACCTGAGTGCTTTCTATCTACCTATTATTTCTCCTCAATCTATTCTTTCTGCGAAGGTCCACAGATGTCTTGATACCCACAACATGCATACATATAAATGACTGTAAGTATATAAGTATAAATAAAGATCTTATGTTGGGTTTTTTTTTCAAGGTACTTACCTTTTGGGGGAAAAATGGAAGTTTTAGAATGCAAGTTTTTGATCCAGATATGCATATGCAGATATGCATATCTGAGATACAGGCAAGATTGTTATGTGCACTGATTGAATTCTTTTTACAAAAGTAGGTTTCTCTCTTGTAGCTGGACTCAAAATCCAATGATTTATCTGTGCTTTCTGAATTTATCTCAGAAATTAATCAAGATGAATATATAGATACCTTGAATCTGGAACAGGAGATGGTTTATCTTGTTTTGAGAGGCTTATGCCTGTATCAATAAAATTATTAAAAGCATCTGAAATATTAGTGTTGTACTGAAGAACAGGGAGAACTGGGTTATTTAATGCATGTAGCTATCTTTAAAAAATGGGGGGGGGGGGGTGTTTGCTGTGGTTTTTTTTAAATCTGTGTCTCTATCTGTCTTTAGATTTCTGAAAATTAGATGATCATCTTAGACTCCCTTTAAAGTCAGCATGAGGAACTAAAAAATTATTAAGGGTATTAACCTCCATGATTACATGTACATATTTTAGGAAGAGAAGAACGGCTTCCTGGAAGTGGTAATTTCTTGCCACTATTAAGGGAGTCTATAATGATTCACATACATATGTCATGTTTAGCCTCCCAGGTTAGAGGTAATAAATCCCATCATTATTTTGCTGTATATTTTCAAAGCAATTTATAGGTGCTTTAGCCTTTAGCATATTATCTTCAATTATTAATTACAATTTATGTGTTCTCTAGTGTTCACATTCTTTATTGCTATGAACTCTATAATTTTTCTTATGGTTCTCTCAATCAAAAACTTTAAGTAGACAAATTATGTATTTTTTACTGTTTCCAAAGAGATTTAGTATAAAATATATATAAAATTTAGTAGAATTTCCTTCAGTAGACTTCTCTAAGTAACATTTGTTCATCCACCATCTCAAGGAATTAATTGCTCCTCTACTTTCCGGTTTTAAAAATAACCTCTGTAAAACTACTTCTCTTCTTATGAACCCAACGGTGTGTAAAGTTCACAATATATTTACATTTCATTCTGTTAATGTAATTAAAATGTTAATAAAATCTCACCCAAAACAATGTCAGAGAAAGAAACACTGATTTGATTTTCATGGAGCACGCTGTAGGCCGCTAATCTTCCATTCTAGCAATAAAGTAAAGGATATGCATTAGAAGGCTGAAATGTTTGTGGATTTATCCACCCACAAAAACCTCAAACACCTCCTGATGTGCATTTTAATGAGCTTTTCTATATGCCCTTTTATTTTTATTCTTTTATTATAATATCACACTTTTGAGGTACAGCCAAATATGTTACTTAGTAGCAATGTTATTGACAGCAGAGATACATGGAGAAAATAAATATTGAGCATGAGACATTATGATTTGATACTTTTTCCTTAACAATACAATAGGATAAAGAATTTTCCAGACCGCTCATGTTTTTTCTGTTTGGTTAGTTTGTTGGTTTTAAGGTGGTTTTTTGGTTTTCTTTTGCATGTTTTTTATCTCCTGGATTCAAGGCTAGTAGTAACAAAATTCTTGATCTCCTGGTGTGGGATCTTCATTTCCTAGTGGCTTTAAAGCTGACCACATGGCCATGTAAAAAGGACAGGAAGTTAAAAAAGAAACAGGGTTTGTTTTTAATAAGAAGCTTACCAGGCAAAACAGAGGACAATGATGTGGAAGAAGGAGGAAAGAAAAGACACAAGGTCATCAGACACAGAGAGTGACTTTGTAACCCTCACAGCAGTTTCCAGACTTAAAGTAAGGAAAATTAAGTGTCAGGTTAACACCTCATGAAAAATAAACAATTTGCTAAAGGAAGAAAAATTTAAAAGTCTTGAAATAGGAAAACAACTTTTTTCCCATGCAGTTGTATACTTCTTGGGTTTAATCTGTATCTAGTCATACCAAGGATAAAGAATGTTTTGATAAGGCTCCTATTCTCAAGATAGACATCCTCCAGTTTGTTATTTGATTAAACTGTCTTACATCTGCAGAAGGCACATTGTAATCACAAATACCTAAATGCGGGAAGTCAGCCTAATGTTTGGGTGGGAGACCTCAGCATAGTTTGTGTTTAGAAGTATTACCAAATAAGGACTCTAGAGGTAGTAGCTGGATACTGTTAAGAATCAGTATTGGGGTTTTGTTTTACTTTGCTTTTTGAATCAACATTTAAGATCAACAGCCTTAAGCCAAACAAAATAATACACTATGCAAAAAGCTGTGACTAATAGCGAATTCTTTAGTGCCTTCAAAAAAGGAAAAGTCAGATACCAGTTTAATTGACACGTTATTTTCCCCCTGATTGTTTTCTGTTTTTCCTGAAAACACCCTACCTACCCTACCTCTTTCCTTTTTTTTTTTTTTTTTTTTTTTTTTTAGTATTATTGCCCATGTCTCTTGTGCACAAATGTCTTCCAAGGAAAATTGATATCCTTATCTGTGTTCATGGCATCTATGACATTTTTCTTTTCCAGTGAGAATTTGTGTGGAATTTTTTGGCTGCCTGGGTTCAGAAACGGGAATATCATCATTTTTAGGATAATCTTTCAACATTTCTAGGAACCAGACTGAAAAAATGAAGATCTTTCCTTCTAAGTTTTGTTTTATTGATTGCTTTAGCCTATTAGAGCTACAAAAAAAAAAAAAAAACAAACCCAAACAAACCCAACAAAAAATCCCAGCACAAATTGGAGGACTCTTATGTCAGAAATACTGCTTTTAAAGAATGCATTTTTAACCTAATTTCTGAAAGCACATCAGATTTCTGCCTGCTCATTCCGGTGCTTGAGCAGTTAATCTCTGCATCAATAATAAAATAATTTAGACTATTTCTAAAAAGATGGTCACTTGACCCTCTACCATGAATTCTAGTTGAATTTTGCGATTCAGTGCCTAGTCATTTTTCATTGTAAAACTTGGGTACATAGAAGAAAATTAATACTGTCTTTATAAGCACACATAATCATTTCTATGTAAATGTTATACAGTACTCCTACTATTCTTAGCTTATTTCTTCACGGAAGCATGGTACGACCCAAGAAGGTGTGGACTGCTTTAAAAGCATGGACTTGAAGAGCTCCACATTTCTGACTCTCTAGGTATGACTCAGATGGCACTTCAGAGAACATAAAACCAAACAACAACAGAATTTTTGTTTTTTCTACATTGCCATTGTTTTCACATGTATATTCCTGCATTCTACAATTTTTTATTCACCATGAGAGTGGCAAAAAACAAAACAAAGTTTTTTCCACCATTGATTGTAATCAGAAATTTCCCAAAGGAGTCTAAGTGAGAAATTTTTTTATAGGCATACCACCCAAATTTGTAAGGGAGCCTTGTACAAGACTTGTCTTTCCTGTAAGTTTAGAAGGCAGAACAAACCTGATATATTTTAGAACTGTTAGCAAGTTACATGCTGAGTATCCATATTTGCTGTTCCTTCAGCTCTGCAGTACATCTTGCCACACCTAAACCAAATTATTCTTAAAGGCATAACAAAGACTTGATTTATCAACTAGTTGCTTTTTTACTTTTTCCTTTAAGCTTTTTATACAGAAATTTGCTAGGACCTGCAATCCTTATTCATAACTTATTTAGCACCTCTTTCTGATGGTTAGAAAATAATTAGTCCCCATTCAATGGAAAATGGAAATGGAAAACCCCCAATTCACATGAAAAAAAAAAACTAAAGGAGTTGGGGAAAACTTTTTCAGTGACTGAAGACTGAAATTCCTTGGCCAAGAATGCCTGAACAAATCACAGAATAAGGTAGGTTGGAAGAGACCAGTCAGCAAGCACCTTCCTTGAATGCCGTGATTGTCAACCTTCAAAGATGATGGTAGCTTTCCAATGTCATTATCCAGACCACCCAGCACCTTGAGTGTCCCACTTCATGTCCCATGAACTTCTGGCTTGTAACATAAAGGTAACATAAGGGTGGTTTATGGCTTCTGATGTATGCCTTGTAAATATTTAAGTACTCTATATCCATGTCTTCCTCCACAGTAGATTGTTTGGGGGTTTTTTGATTTGTTAAAGTCCTACTTCTACATATACATATATAGCTAATATATCCATATGGGAAGAAATAAATTTCTATGACTGACTACAACTCATTTTTTTCAGTGTCATGTTTGGTGACTCAGGTATCATTAACTCTTTTCAGTTAAGCTGACAGAAGAAGACTGAATATTCTTAATAACTTGATATGATAAACCATTTGATAGATCATTAATTTTCAGGTATGCTTGTTCCAACAGTGAGGGTATCATGTTCTGTCTGGAAACCCAGTTTTTGGTCTTCTTACTCTTCTTTATGTGTTTTAAACACTTATGGAGACTTGATGACTATTTATAAAGTGACAGGTGCTCATTCTCTTATGTTGGATGCCTTTGTTTTAGGAAAATATACCTTTGTTATTAAAGCTTAATATATTGCCTATCCTTATATTCAGCAGTCATAAAAAAATTTATTTCACACTATTAACACATTTTTACAACAAAATACTTATTTATTAATATAGTAAATGGAGAATGCAAAATACATGAGAGAATAATAAAATTGCTTTGCTCATATTTCTCTGTTTATTTTTAGCAAACTAATGGTGGTTTTGGTCATATTTTTCAGTTCAGAAATTCAGAAGATTGAGCAACTTATAGACAAAGTCATTTGGACTTTCAATTATGAAATTGAAAAGAAATTTTTATTTGCTAGAGGATATTTTTATTAAACATGTCCAGTAATTAATGATTAGTTTCTAAAGGGTTAACCTTTGAGAATATTCATTATCCATCACTTTTAGCTGTGTTAGCTACTGCGATCACATGTCCTTCAACTTCAGCTTCTTTATATTTTCCCCAAGAGCCCTTCTGCAGTTATGTGTTTCTTTTCTTCATCTCTTTATGTCACCTAGCAGCTATCCTTTACTTTTGTTCATTTAGAAATTGATGGCTCTATAGCAAAATGCTGGATTCTCTGGAGAACTAGCTACACAGCTGTTTCCCTATAAATACACAGTGTAAAAGGTGGGAGGTTTTCTTTGGTTGTGTTTTGGGTTTTTGGGGGTGTGTGTGCTTGTTTGTTTTGTTTTTTTCCCTCAGAAATAAACCTGTACTGGATTTTGTGTTGTTTTTTGAAAAAGGTTCTTTCACCATGTCTCTAACACAGGTAGCATCCCCATTTGTCTGAAGTTTTTTTTAAAAAATATTTACTAGCCTGGGAAATGAGCCTCATATATCTTAATCTCAAACTGTTTAAATTGCTTTTGAATCTGTTTGCATTTATGGTACTTTTTTTCTCTTATCCTTGGTTATTACTCACAGATTTATTAACTGGGCTTTGAAATCAATTGCTTACGAAGATGTCATTTTGCTTTTCCTTTATGTGGTTTACCACACACATGATCTATATTTCATTTGCTCTGATGATAGAAAAAAAGCTTTCAAATTACCAGTATTGTATTATTTTTCTTGGAAAAAGAGATGCCATGACTGCCTATCAGCCCGCCCCCAAGAAACAGACTAAATTTTATAACTTTCTTAAGGTTAGCAATACTTTGGATCTGCAAGGATTATTAATAAACTTACAATTGGCTTTAAACCTACAAAGTGCTGTATATATCATAGTTCACCGTCACTGTACCCATGGGAACAGGTTGATAATCTGGAGAAAATGGTTACCCATATCAAAAAATAATAATCAGGGAAAAAAGAAAAGCCTTCCAGTCAAAATTAATGAAGTTACTGGTTTTTGAAACTAATTTGGTTTGTCTACTGTATATTTCTATGACAACTGTTTATTTAAAATCTAAAAAGAAGCAAAACTTTGGGAGATAATGGTTTGCAAATAGTATGATAGTATTTTTCACTCTTCCAGCTATCAGATCATCTTGAGTGTGTTGGACTGAAGTTGGGTGATATACACTGATCACAGGCTGGGAAATCACTGTCTGGAAAGGACCTAAATTCAGGAGACATTTTTAGTTAGTAAAACACTGGAACTCATGTTTAAGAATTCATGCTGTGCTTAACTGAAAAGGTCTAAGAATTTGTCCAGTGGTTTTCCTCATCTATGTTCCAGTAAATTTCACTTTCCAAATGCTAACGAACTGCAGCCTTCCGGTATTACATATTAGTTTAGGTCCTAAGGTGCCTTAGTGTGAAGGAATCTATACCGAAAGCTCATTAGTCTGCTTACATTCAGGAAATAAGTATTGGTGTGCAGCTCTCTAGATTCATATCTCAATACATCTTGTGTAACAAGACCTAAATAATCCATGCAACATAGAGAAGAAAAGAAAAAAAGAAAAGCACCCTCCATTCCCAAAAAACTGAGATTTAGAAATGTTGCTGATATCTAACTCTTCATACAGTGTAAAGATATCTAAAGCTATTAGAATGTTATTTTTTTTCTTGCACCTGTATAAAGCATTGTACAATGCCATCACCTTTTTTACAGACTACTAGAAACAAATTTTGTGTTTTTTCAATAACATATGTATAAAAGAACAAATCAATTGAAATACAACATTTAGTGATTATATCCTGGCAGAGCTATTTTGTGAAGATCAATATGTTCTCTTCCTTGATAATTTTGAAAAAGGACAAATTCAGACTTGAAATACAGTGAAGATTTTAAAAAGTGACAGCTATTAACCATGGCAGGTATACATTGTCAATGTTGCATTATCAGATTTTGTGGTGCATCCTCTATCAATGATAAATTTAATATAATGAATAAATATTTTTCTCACATTCTCACTGAAGCAAAATTTAATTCAGGGATGACTTTTTGTTTCTGTTATATAGATCAGATCATCACAGTAAACACAGGTAAATTACATATCAACAGATAAGAAAATGCATGCAGTTGTATCTCAGAATATAGTGCATATTCCACTGTTAGTCAATGAAAGCCTTGTTCCAAGATATATAGTAAATAGATGCATTATTTTTTTAAAAGAGGTTTTAGCTGTAATTGTAACACTGATATAGGTGAGTCAAAAGATATGTGAATGAAAAAGAAAAAACATAAACCTCATTCTTTGGTAAAAATAAATTCACTATCTCCAACCTTCTATAAAAACATCTGTGTGTTACATCTAGTGGAAGTTGGCATTAAATAAAATAAAAACAATGATAAAAATGGGGTCAGTGCACCCATATCAAATGCAAATCTTCACATAATGTACTACAGCAACATATCATTATAATTTTAGGCATAGAGTATTCAGAGTTACCAAAGTAATTAGGAATTATGGTGTAATTGACCATCTCTTTAGAAAGGTATTAGTCTGACTCTTTAATAAAATCTGCATAAATTATATTGCAAGAACATCTTAAGATGCATGTTGTGATTTTAAGAATATAATCATAATTTATATAATAAAACATATGACCACTAATTATTCTTGTAAGAAATTATCAGTACAGCAAAATTGTGTATTGTGTGAACTAGAAAAGAAATAATTCTGTATCTGGAAAAGCTGTGTTATTCAGGTGTTTGTTTTTCTGTTTTAAACGTAAGCAATGGGATTTGCCCTTTTTCTGAACTCCTTAAAGAATTAATTTTATAAATGACCTCTGATAAAGATGATAATGTTATTACTTGCCACAGTTCACTGGCAGATAGTCTGCTTCCAAGCCATAATTTAAGAAACAAAGATGACCAGAATTTCATCTCAGACTAGTCAAAAACTAAGCTTTGTTCAGAGAGAGAGTTATCCTCAAACATAGTAATTGAACTAAGACACAAAGCTCTGATCTAGGATTGAAGTGCGCTATTAACATAGGTAAATCGTATCAACTCCAAATACTTGTGCACTGATCTAAAATCAGTATCTCGGATTGTTAAAAACTATCTGCTTGCTTCTTGGAGAAAAATTGTACAAATCTAAGTTAATCTTTTTGGAAGACAGTCACCAAATACCATTCTGTGAGGAAGAGGTCTTAAGTTTTCCAAGATAAAAGGCCATTAAAATGAGAGCAACAGAAATCATGTGTTATTCAGAAACATATTCCTTATGGTTAGAACAAACCTGTGACATATCTGACTTTTTCTAACAGAAACTGTGAAGGCATTTTTTAGAATAGCGTGTAGTAAATTACAGTGGTTTGAAAATCACTTAACAAACTGTCTAGTGAATATACAACCTTTTTTCAATACAAGAAATAATAGAAAGTAGTTGTTAAGCTATCTCTTTTTCTTCCTTCTCTCATGTGCTATATGACTCATAAAGAAGCTTCTGTTTTTGTCAGCGAAAGTAAAGAGTATTGATGACATTGGATAATGATCTCGTTTAGATGACCACCAGGAAGACCACATTAGTATTTCTGAAGCAGTCAACAGTAGTCAGTATCATGAACAAATTAGTTCAGAGAAGTGGTAAGGGCTACTGTTTAATTAATGTGTTGAATGAATATCTCATCTGCTTACTTTTGCAATGGCAGTAGGGATGAATTGATTGCTTCCCCTTTAATGTAATTTCTTCTCCTTATAGTGAAGACTCTTCAGTTTCTGCTTCTCTGTTCACAAGCAAGAAACAGGCACTAAGCCGTTCTGTAGCCAGGATATCAATGTCAGCTACTAATCTTCACTGGAGATTGAAATCAACAAAAGGAAGACAAGCAATGAGGAAGTTTTAATCCAAAAAAGGGTACAGCAGTGATTGATTCTAGTGGTACAACAAACCTTGAAATCTGTTGTTAATGACTAATCTACACTACTTTTTGAGGAATACTGGTAATCAAACAAAGTTTCTGAATTTCTCTGCTTTTGGACAGTATGAGATATCAAAATTGCCTTCTTTCACTGGTGTTTGGTGGAAATGTTTTTTATCCTTTCATTGTTTAATGACTGGGTGTCTGCTTCTTAATGATTTCCTTGCTGAGTTTTTGCAAGTCTTTGTACTTTCAATGTACTTGTACGTATGAGTAGAAAGTTACTTAAAAGTCTCTATTGATTAGTGGCCTCGATTTCCTTGAAGAGTTGCATTTTACAAAAATGAAAAAATTTAGTGAACGTTTAATGAAAACAGGACAAGTCCTAGACGTCGTGATCGTTAGAGCAGAATCTAAAATATACTTATTTATTCTTCCCAGAATACAGCAACAGCAACAAAAGGAAAAGCTCAAAACAGAAATACACACTAAATAAATAAATAAATGAATAGGAAGAATGCATCTCAATAACATTTTGGAGAGTAGGGATAAATACAGTTCACTTGTTCAGCCTTATCTTAAAGTTCCTTTTTATAAAGCACTCAAATACAATAGTGATGTTTGCTTGAATAGAACTCACGTAGACAGATTTGAACTTTTCTTGAAGTGCAAATGATTGATGATGTCTGCTATTACATGAAGGATGGGTAAGCGGCTGTGAATGCTGTTTTATTGACAGTGCTTGAACCTTGACTGATCTCAGAAGAAAAACAATGGCTATATAATGTCACTTCATCATACAAGGAGCTTTCAAGACACTTCATAAATAATCCGTAAAAATGTTTTACCACATGAATTTCAGATACTACTTTACTATTATTTATTTCTTGTATTCAAATGCAGATAAAGGTAATTAAGCATTGATTAACTATTCATGTTTATTTCTTAGAAAATGAATGTCTTTTGAGAACAAATACCATATATCATTGTTTTAATATGTACATCATGGCTGATGTTTGCAGCCATGACCACTACCAAGACTCAATCGCTTTTTTACACAAAAGCCCTTTGATACAATTCTGACAACATTAAAATGGATTAAAGTGAAAATTACTTTAACAACTTCTTAGGTGAAGATATTACCTCACCAGTGGTATAAATGTTACTGCAATCAAAAAGAAGACTATTGTTTTATTAAGGTGGTCGTGCTGCTTGTTGCAGTACTATTTCAGCTATTAGTCATGACTGAAAAAAACTTATTAGAAAGTTACAGGAACCTTTTTTAGGTAAGAACTAGGCTGTTCAAAATTAAGTACCATATCTTGGAGCTTCTGACAATGTCATGCCGTAAGTTTATGCCCTCCACCCATCCTAAGCTTCATTTGAATCAAATGCTAAGCTGTTTAAATTTCTCTTATAACCTTTCAAAGGTCAGTTTGATTTTGCTTTGTCTTATTTTTTTTGTCTTAATTTGTCTTTAGTCTGTGCAGTGAACTCTAGTTGTCAGAAGCTTATCTACGACCAAGTCAGCTGTCCGTGAACCAGAGAATGGAGCAGATGACTGGTAGAGAGGTAACCTTCTCAATGCTCTTGAGCTAAATGATCTTCACTCAGCAGCCAGACTCTTAACTGCATGTACAAACGGTGGACATACAATGTCAATTCCTGCTTCATATCATAAACACAGTATCTGGCACTTCTGAACTAGTAACGTTATTCCTAATATAGTCACTGCACTTAAAAGTTCATCCACAGAAGGAAAACTTGTTTCAGTTAGTATCTTAAATTTTTTAATGTTATTGTTTAGGATTTTTACTTTAGCCAGTCAATTAATTTTGATGAGAAAATGCTTAGTATTTTGTCAGAAAGTCTTTCTTTTTCCTTCCTTCCTAATTCATCTCACTGATGGACATTTACCCCCAATTATGTCAGGTATCTGGTAGACTTTTTATTGAATAAGACTTTTGGCTTCAATTTTAAATAAAGTTTTCATAAGATTTTAATCTTTTGATGTCACTAAGATTTAATCTGCAGACAAAAATGCTTCAGTTTAATATTTGTTAAAGCTGTAGATATAGATCCCTACCTCACTCCTCCCCATCTAATCTCTGGCACAGTTTTGGTTCATGCCAATGAGCTCTCTCCCAGACAGTACATGAGCATAGTTTGGAGGTTATTATGGGCCAAATGCCATTCTTACTAAGTAGTACAGATGACACCACCTTTTTTCTTCCTAGTTAGGAAGCATGGTGAGAGGGAGAATGTAGTGCATTTTATGAAAACAGGTGACTCTGGCTCATTTCTAGTAATGTAGATGTAACCTATAGGAGAAATTAGGAATTTAACATCAGGGAATTTATATAAAACATTCTTATTTTGACCTTGAAATGAAACTGTGTTCTAGATAGTGACAGTTTTTACAGTGTATGAGAATTCAGGGTTCTTCTGACTCTCACTCAGACTTTTCTATGGGTTTTTGCTCAGTATCAAAGTGATCAGGTTTTAGGGCTTTTTTGTTTTGGTTTGGGTTTTTTTCTTCTTGTCACACCTATGAATTCAATCTGAGATTAGAAAATTGGTCTATTCTGTCTCCTTTTTCCTGGACTCTCATCATCTGTAACATCGATTCTTGAATCAGAATCAAATACAATATCAACAAAAACAATATGAAATGGAGTAAAATCCAATGTCTTCTTTAGCTGAATTAGTACTCTAGTGTTGTCTATTGTAAAAGCCTACTTTAGACAGGAAAGTAGTCATGATTTACATAAAGAATAGCCAATATGTTAAATAATGAGTTCCACATTGACAGCCACTTTTCTGACTATAACCACAGTTTTCAGCAGTCCATTCTAACACTACTTCTGACAGAAAATTCACCTAGCAGATTGAATTTAATAAGGCAAGAACATTCATCTTATTCTGAAAATATCACTTGCAGTGCCAACAGCATTCATGTTAAAGTGTTAGCAGAATTCTGCCTCTAATAGCATTTCATTGTATTTCACAGTACCCAAAATACCCAAGAGGCAGGATTCTGTGAGGTTCACAGACATAGGTATAGGCGATCAACAAAAATCAACATATTCATGAACACCTGTATGAAAAGGACACAGGTTTTACCTTTGTACTCTACTGTCCCTGCCATAGTCCCTGGTTAGTGCTAGTACCTGAGACTAAAGCATCTGAGCAGTTGGTGACTCAAAAAGGATGATGAGGAAGAAATTGGGTGACTAACTAACTTACAGAAGTTTTGGTTTATAGCACCTTTGCTGTTTATTACATGACATGGATAGCACCTGACACAGCCTTTCCCCCCCTGCCCCCAGTATGAATAATCCTAAAGTGACATAGTTTTGGCATCCTCAATCCATTAACCCAGATTCAGAGTGAAGAGAATGGAAAAAGTGTAGCACCATATCATATAATTTGAGGCAGGGTACATGGTGGCTGCCACAGTTGGATTACTCAACAGACAATTCCTGTACCTGAGCAACAGCTTCTCCATTGTGCCCTATATTCTGTGAAACTCATTTCTTTTCCAACTTGAATATCCACTGAGGGTTAGGAGAGTGCTGTTTAAAATTCATTTATACTAAGAAGTTTTCCATGCTCTCAGTTTTCGAAAACACTGCAGGCTTGAAAGGAAATAATTCCGTTTTATAAGTGGGTTTATGCCTCATTTTATGTATACAGAGTGTTGTTAGAGTGTTCACCTGAAACACAGGTGCTTTTTTAAAGTGTCTGTTTTAGTGTCTTGCTGCATGAGTCTTGATACATAGTACTGAAGAACTCCTTTTTTTGGAATGTCAACCACAAATTAGATAAGAATTCATAATGCTGATCTTAACTGAACAGCTTTCAAGTCCTTATTTATAAATTTGTCATTTGTATCCCAAGTGCAAGGAAGATTGGTAAATCAAAACTTTGCATTTAGGATTTATTAGTGTGATTTAAAAATGTGTAGTCAAAAATGCATTTTACTGATTTATGGAGCTAGGTTTTAACTAGAGATTATGTTTAAAATAATAATTTCTAACTCAAATTCTTCTCTGGGTTTTAGCACGATGTTTTTATAAAACCTACAGAAAATATATTATTCAAACTTTTTAAAGTTTCCATTTTGGGTATGCAAAAAAAAATCAACAGGAAAAAAATTCAAGTGTCTATGATGTTCATTTCCCCCTTTATCTGGCCAATTTCTGGGAATATTTTTTCATGTTTTACAAAATCTTTTACATAAGAATTAATTAGCACTGCAAACACTGGCCAAGTTATGGCTGTCTGAATTAGGGTGTTTAAGGGCAATCTTATGAAAGCTACATTTTAGAGACATCCACATGGTTACCAGTTTTGCTGTTCAGCAACCTAACAAACTAAAATAACCCACAAAAGATTAAAAATTCAAATTCTGTTTCCAAATGGTATGCCTTCCTATCCTAATTAAATAATCAACAAAGTAGTAAGAAGCTGCTATCTTAATTACAGCTTTCAGTGTATCTTAATTGAAGAATACAATGAGTTACACTTCTGTTATGCTTTCTGATACCAATGACAAAGGACTGATGAATCTACGTTTTTCTAAGAAGATTATACAATAATTTGAATGGCACATTAGGAATTCACATTTTCTAAATGAATGTAGCAAAACTCCCACATATACAGAAAAGCAGTATAAAGCCATGTCCTACACAAATCTCCTTCTACTTTAATATATTTTCATAGGACTATATAATTATATAGTTGTTAAATCTCAGTAGTATCAGAATGAATTTATGAAATATATATTGTCTCTTACTTTAAAAAAAAAAAATCATTGTCGTAGTCAATGACTAAATATTCCCAGATCAAATCAGCAGTCTGAATACCAGCTTTAAAAGAGGTTTTTTTTCTGACTGTAGAACTAAATCTAGTATATAGTAAAATGTAGAACATTAGCAAAAGAGGTCTTTAATTACTTCAGCACTTTTCTTAGGATTTCCTAACGATCTTGCACTGTGATCTTGTCTCTCTACAAAGTCTTCTGAATTCCTATAAGTAGAAGATTAACTTGTACTTATTCCAAATAGTAAGTCATAGTGTCATAGAATCATAGATTAGTTTGGGTTGGAAGGGACCTTCAAAGATCATCTAGTCTAAATCCCATGCCATGGGCAAAGGCATCTTTCAATAGATCAGGTTGCTCAAAGCCCTGTCCAACATGACCTTGGACATTTCCAGGGATGGGGCATCCACATCTTCTCTGGACAACCTGTTCTGGTGTTTCACGACACTCATTGTAAACAATTTCTTCTTTCTATCCAATCTAAATCTACCCTCTTTCCATTTAAAACCATTGCCCCTTGTCCTGTCACTACAGGTAAAAAGTCTCTCTCCATCTTCCTTATAAGCCCCCTTTAAGTACTGAAAGGCCGCAATAAGGTCTCCCCAGAGAATTCTCTTGTCCATGCTGAACAACCCCAACCCTCTCAGCCTTCCTTCAGAGGAGAGGTGTTCCAGCCCTCTGACCATTTTCATGGTCCTCCTTTGGACTCGCTTTAACAGGTCCATGTCTTTCTTGTGCTGGGGACCCCAGAGCTGGATGCAGTACTCCAGGTAGAGTCTCACAAGAGTAAAGTAGAGGGGGAGAATTACCTCCCTCGACTTGCTGACCACACTTATTTTTATGTAGCCCAGGATATCACTGGCTTTCTGGGCTGCAAGTGCACAATGCCGGCTCATATCCAATTTTTCACCCACCAGTATGGTGGACATAGAGTTCTTCTCTCTAGAGCTGCTCTCAATTCATCTCCAAGCCTGTATTTATATTGGGGATTGCCATGACCCAGATACAGGGACTTGCATGTGAGCTTGTTGAACTTTGTAAGGCTCACACAGTCCCACTCCTCAAGCCTGTCAAGGTCCCTCTGGATGGCATTCCCTCCCTCTAGTGTATAGACTGTACCACTCATCTTGGTGTCACCCACAAACTTGCTGAGGGTGTACTCAATCCCACTGTCTATCTCACTGATGAAGACATTAAATGGTTTTGGTCCCAGTACGGATCCTTGAGGGAAACCACTAGTTATTGGTTTCCACTTGGACATTGAGTTGTTGACTGTAATTCTTTCAATGTAGCCATCCAGCCAGTTCCTTATCCATCCAATTGTCCATCCATCAAACCCATATCTCTTCATTTTAGCAGCAAGAATGTTATGGGCAGCCATACCAATGGCCTTAAAAATGTCCAGGTAGATAACATCAACTGTTCTTTCCTTGTGCTGGCTTTGGCTAGGATAGAGTTAATTTTATTTGTACTAGCTAGTATGAAGTTATGTTTTAGATTTTTGCTGAAACCACTGTTGATGATACAGGGATGTTTCCATTATTTCTGAGGAGTGCTTACGCAGCATCAAGGCCTTTTCTGCTTCTCACACCACCCCACCAGCGAGGAAGCTGGGGGTGCACAAGAACCTGGGAGGGGACACAGCTGGGACAGCTGACCCCCACTGACCAAAGGGATATCCCATACCGTATGACATCATGCTCAGAAATAAAAGCTGAGGGAAGAAGAAGGAAGGGGGGAATGTTCAGAGTAATGGCATTTGTCTTCCTCAGTCACCATTACCTGTGATGGAGCCCTGCTTTCCTGGAGATGGCTGAACACCTGCCTGCCAATGGGAAGCTGTTAATGAACTCCTTGTTTTGCTTTGCTTGCACGCACAGCTTTTGCTTTACCTATTAAACCGTCTTTATCTCAACCCATGAGTTTTTTCACTTTTACCCTTCTGATTCTTTCCCCCATCACACTGGGGGAGGGGGACAATGAGCAAGCAGCTGTCTGGTGCTTAGTTGTCGGCTGGGGTTAAATCACACCACTTGTCTACTGATGCAGTCACTTAATTGTAGAAGGCCACTAGGTCAGTCAGGCACAATTTGCCCTTGGTGAAGCCATGTTTCTGTCTCTAATCACCTCTCTATCTTCCATGTGCTTCAATATAACTTGTATGAGGATTGGTTCCATGATCTTACCAGGCACCGAGTTGAGGCTGACTGGTCAATAGTTCCTAGGGTCCTTCTTATTAACTTGTTTAAAAATTGATGTGATATTCCCTTTTCTTCAGTCACAGGGAACTTTGTCTGACTGGCATGACTTTTCAAATATGAAGAAGAGAGGCTTAGCAACTGCATCAGCCAATTCCCTCAGGAGCCTGGGATGCATCTCATTGGGTCTCATGGACTTGTGTACATTCAGACTTCTCAGGTGGTCTTGAACCTGATCTTTTCCTACTCCTAGTAAGAGCTCTCTATCCTTGCTGTCCATATTATTTGCAGAGTAGAACAGATTATGATTTTGGAGGGAAAAAAAAATGTCAAAGTACTTGCAGTATTTCATGCATTTAGTGATATTTTTTTCGCCTTTTCTGTACCATCCCCCCCTCCCCCCCCCCCGCCTTTGGAGCTTTCCACTATTGGGAAAGATGACAGCAATTTAAAAAAATGAATCATGGTTTATTTCTAACAGTATTTATCACACTAACTAGATCCTAAATACCAACCAAGAATGAGTACACATTGTGGTAGAAACTGTACAAATACTTCAGTAGTTTCAGAGTTGACATGTTGAATAGGCAAAACAGACCAAAATATAGGAGAGGTATAATGCTCAAGTAGGAACCCTAGTGTTTGAAGTGTTTGATGGCACTATGCAGTTATGGAGTGTAGGGAATTAGTTAGGAGGGGAGTAGTTATATGGAAAGGAAAGGGAAAAGGACATTCTAGGGTAGAGGAATATACCAAGGAATTACACCTTGGCATGAAGCTAAAATTCGGTTAGGAATATGATATTAACAAAGGTACTAGATTTTAAGCAAAATCAGAATTCTTAAACTTCTGTGTTTCCACTAATTGGAATAATTTTTTGATCTCCTTGATATGAGGAGGGGAAGTTGTTATTTGTGGGGTTTGAGAGTTAGAGAAGTCTTGGTAGGGAAGGAGATAAGTAATGACAGTTTGCTCTTAAGGTATACTGTGATTATAGACAACTCTGGCCATTTAACTAGCAAAGAATATTGAATTTAATTTACTCAATAGCCAGAGAGGCAATTAAAGACAGAATTCCATTTCAATATCTACATATAGTATCCACAAATATCCAGAGCAGACAATGTGTGGCCAGGTTTATGTCAGAATGGAAAGAACAGGTGTAAAAACAAGCCAAGAAAATTTCTTCAGCTTTACTTTAGTTACAACAAGAATATTGGAATGATAACCAATTGATTTGTAAGAAAATCAATACAACCAATGAAAGCTAACATGGATTTATTAGGACCTCTAACAAATCTTTTGAATAAAGGAGAAGCAGTAAAACTAGAGTTCATCTGACAAAGCACAGCTGATTCTAGGTTTCTTACTCAGTCAATAGAGTGAACTAGGAATTTGGGGGACAAAGTTTACATCCTAAGTGTCCAGTTCTGGGCATCAAACTTCACAAAAGATAAAGATGGTGCTCATCTGTTGTCCACAGTAGAGCAGGAAGAATGATCATAGGTTTAGAAATTATTACCTGTGAAAAGAAAATTAAAGACATATGTCTCTTTAGTTTACAGATGGACACAGACAGAGACAAAAAATAAGACAACTATGCAAACATGTAAAAGGCTACTGTCATAAGGTAGGGAATAATAAAGGGTAATGAGAACAAAGACTGAGAGGTTTAATTCACAGTCAGGGAGATTGATTTAATTTGAGAAAATCTTTCTAGTAAGAAGAACATCAAATTATTAGAGTGGATTGCCTGAAGAAGTTGTGGAAAGGTTCTTATCATTTACAAAGAGGCTGCATAAGCTTTTGTCAGGTATTACATAGACATGCAAGTCATGTCCAGAAGCAGAAGACTAAAGTGGATGATCTCCTGATGTCAGCCCTAGTATTCCGTGTTTCTACATTTCTCTATTACCTAATGATGAAGCCAACTGTTCTGATAATATTATATATTGAATTAGATATATTCTAATACATATTGAATTAGGGATGTATATCTATAAAATGCTTCCAGTAGTGAGACAGTGAGTTCTCTACATTAAGCTATGAAAGCTGGGACATTTAGGTATATCTGAGCCAAACTGAACTGAATCTCCTGTATCTCACACTGAGCCGGTCAAGAAGTCTGTTCTCTGCATTTTTCTCTCCCTTCCATCTCTGTTCATTCTACCAATTAAAGCTTCAGTGAAAGAAAATACTCCTGATGAAATTTCTGTGAGAAAAGTTTTGATTTAGATTGATCCATACTTCCTTTTCAAAAATCTTATGTTGGAAAATTCCTAGCCATTTCTGTCTACAGGTTAATGTAATCAGCTTCTGCTGTTTGATTTTTGTAGGAACATTTTTATTGTACACTTTCCTGAAGGAGAAAATACACTGAAGGAGAAAGAAAAATACCCTGTCTATAACAAATGTCTATAAACATTTTTTCATCTTTAAAGATCTCTGAATTATTTAAAATGTGTCTCTAGTCCTGAAATTATTTATGTATTTCCTAAGCCTTGTACACTTTTGTTTAATGAGGCTAACCATACATGTAATGCTAAAGCTGTGTAAAGATTTATGGAACCAAAATCTACTATCTATTTTTAGTTTATTTTTAAAGTTTCTCTTTGCAATACATTATGTACCTGGAAGATAATATGAAAATACAATTTTTTTCTATTAATCTGCAAGTTAAATGCTTCTAGTTGCACTATTATGAGAAAAAACACAGCCTACAAGAACCCACTTAGTTCTTGGATATTGGAATGATGAACTGTAGAATCATAAGGGCTTATAAAATTTTAAGTGGCCTCAAAATCTTTAACTTCTCAGCAATGACCTAAAAAAGTTTTGTGACTTCGTTTTAAGGCAAACGATATTATTAACCTTTCAGAAAACAAATAGTATTACTTTCATTTTCTCTGTAGGAAATAAGTTTAGCAATTAATAAGACTTTCTTGAAAGGAAAATATAAGAGTTGAAAAGTCTTTAGATTTTAACTGATAGGAATTTCTCTTGAGAAAAAAAAAAATAATATTTTGTTAATGACTAAAAATCTTATTAATCAATACCAGCCTCCAAGTAGGAGAATTGCAACTAATTTATATTTACAATTATGATAATTGAATATGTAAATTAATTTATCACTTCAATTAACAAAGTAGGGCAGTTCACAAACTGGTATTGCATTTACATCTCATTATGTTGAAGAATATATATGATTTTAGGAAACTCAGGTTAAGGCAGCAATCATAAAATATTCAGGAGAGTCTAACAACATACATAGAACCAATTTATTTTCCTTTTTTTAACTGTAGTTGTAATTCAGTTGTTGCAGTTGCTTCTTTCAAAAGCAGCAGATATATCTACCATTCTTCATAATTCCTTAACAGGTACTCTGATTTTACCCCCAAAACAGTTAACACTTGTCAGAGTGTTCACCTTGTAATTGCAGGAACCTTTTTTATTGTCTGTACAAAATGAATTTTGAACATCATAGGTTTCTTAGAGGGAGTTGGAAGTGGGGATAAAGTAGCTAAATGACCTTGCATTCAGTTGCCACAGCACAAATTCAGGAAGGTTTTATTCCAAACATTGCAAAAGTCGTCTATCACAATTTTAGGTGTTTGCACCTATTCATGAATACAGCAAGACCATGGTGGAAGCTGGCCCACCAATATCGTTTTCCCCAGTGAAAAATATCACATAATTATTATGTTCAGAAACCAACAAAGTAAAAACCCATCTCAAAATACTCATTGATTAGAAGTGTACCTTTAGCCAAAATGGATGTGGTCAGGCTTTTCACAAACAAAGTTTACTCTTTATCCATCTCTCTGAAACAGAGAAGTCTCTCTATTAATAACCCGATATGGAAGTTTAAAAAACAGGGGCACAGAAAGTTCAGAGGGCTTATCCCAAACTACTTCAGGATTCTCTGTTATATCCAGCAATTAAATCAGAAACTGGCATCAAAGTACGCTTCCATAACTGTAAATCTAGTCTTCTATTTTTGCTCTTAAGGAAAGATATTTCTCCCTTATCCTATTGTTATCTTCTATGAATGCCTTGTCAACCTTTCCATAGTGGATTTTTTTTTTTGCTATATTTCTATTACTTGTTCTTTTACGTCTCGGAGAAAAAACTGCTGCCATGACCCTGAGGGCCATTTTGTCTTTAGGATTCACAGGTGGAACTGTCTCTATCTCTCCTCTTGATGATGAATATTTCAGCTGTTGCTGAATTTTCTCTTTCTTCTCTTCCAGAAGAAAAGTAGCATATCCTTACCAAGGCATCCTTGAAATAATGTGAACACATTATTCACAGCTTTAATTTTATACAGATAGTAAATGCATCATTTTGGAAATAACCTAATGGCACAATAAAAATGTTTAATTTTAATGGCTATCTGTAGGTATCTGATTACCCTCTGTAAAGTATATGGTAAAACACACAGAGCACATGACAGATATAAACCCTCAGTAACTGCTGCAAATGAATTTGCTCTATTTTAAGGGTTAGAAATTTTATTAAATATGACTTAGGTAAGCCTCAGCAAATTATTTATTGGACAATAATCCTTAAAACGAATTTACTTTTGCTGGTGGTTGACCAGTTATAGCTGTTTAACAAGCCATTCATAATAAAATAAGTACAGGCATAAATGCTGCATAAACACCAACCAAGCCATTTTAAATTAATGTAATCATCTGTTTATAATACTTGGTTTGATTCAGTGATTATAGCAGCCTTTTGCAAGAAAAGAAAACCAGCCAAGGTTATTTTGTTTGGTTTTATTTCGTATATCTACTTCTTGTACATTTGTGGGGAAAATATTGACATAATAATAATAATGTCATGCAATGAACTTGTAAATCACAGATTTGATGTGTGCATATTTTTGCCCAAGATAGTTATATGTTACAGATGTTATTGGCTACTCTTTTGAAATATGTCTTTGCAAGGAGGGCCTTTTCTTGGCTTCCAAGAGGTAGCTCTTCTCAACTTTCACATGACCACTGTGGACAGTGAATCCCCAGCAGCTGTGGTGATTCACTTACCTAATACAAATTTTAACTATTTTTAAATTTTAACTATTTTTAGTTACAATCTGTTGCTAGGTCCACTGAATTTGCAATTTACGTTAGAAAATGTCAGATGGTAAGGTAATGTTCCACAACACTCTTTAAAATCCTGAATTTTAACCATTTTGATGGATATTTTTCATGACAAACCTCTGCCTTGGGTTGAAAGTTTCTCTTGAAAAGTTCTGCTGAAAATAATTAGTTTCTTGATCTATTGCTGGTGTTAACTGGTTTTTTTTAAATTGCCCTTGAATTTTGGAGTTGGGATTTGAATTTTTTTCAATTAATTTTTCCCTTTAGAAATTTGGGGTGTTCTGTCCATTGATATCTATCACAAAATTCTCTAAAACTTTGTGCTTGCTCACATAATTACCTTTTGTGTTCAGAAAAGACTAACTGGAGCAGTTGACTTCCAGATGAGAGCAAGGTAGGAGGGAGGAACAGAGCTTTGATATAAGAAAGGTTGATCTTGACTAAAAGACAGAATAAAATTACAAGTTTTAACTTCTCCATTATGTTTCTTTGATTTTCTTCAGCCATCACTGTGAGAAGACTCATTGGGGATGACAGGCAGGTATAATTCATTTTTATCAACAGAAAAACTAAGAGATTGCAAAATTGTGTTTGATTTTAAAAACAAACAATCAACAAAGAACCCCCAAACAAACAAATCCACAGACTTCTAATATGATGACTTCTGAATGAAGCTGAAGTTACACGTTCTTCTTTTCTTCAAAGACTAACTCATGCTTTCTCAGGGACAAGGTGCTCTGGCATACAACAAATGCTTTTATTTGGGACAAGGACAAGGTGCTCTTGGCATACAACAAATACTTTTAAGGACCACTGACTACATCAGTCAGGGTCAGATGGAAAATAATAGTCCACTTGGTCTTCCACAGTATAGAGAAGATGTTAATTTTGTAATGGTAAGCTGCCAAAATACGTGAGTATTTGTTTCCTCTGGTGCTTCAGTTTTCCCTAAGTCTTGCCACTATATGTTTAATAAAGTTATTGTTCTATAGATACTGAAGTTCATTTAATGCATAAGATTGTAATGCAGAGGAGACAAAAGGACAGTTTAAAGTCTTATGGCTTTCAAACTGAATAAAAATAAATAATAATAAGCTTTTCAGCCATTTAGGTAAAAAGAAGAATGAGCATGGTATTATGAAATAAGAAAGATAATCTAGGTATAATTCCAAAATAAAATTGAAGTGTTGTCACCTTTGAGGATACAAGCACTGTGCATAATATGAAAAAATTGCAGGGAAAAATAAAACTAATGATTACATGTGAAGTAGAATGAAAAGAATGCCATGTGCTCAAATTAGATTAAATGGACAATAACCTGTCAGGATTTTGAAAGAGATGGTATTTGAATACTCAGGTTATTCTGAGTTTCATAACATGAGTGACTTTAGAACATTTTTTTCAGAAAAAATTATAAATGTAAATGGACACATGCAAATATTTTATCCATCCAAATGTTTTACCAATGGCAAATTATATTGCTGTAACATGGTATCTTTCTTTAAAATGACTAGTTTTCCAAATGAGGTTAACAGAGACATTAATCCTGAATCTAGACTTCAAGTTATTTGATATGGAGGCACACAGAATTTACTAGTTCATCTTGAAAAGAGTAGCTGATTAATTAGTACGAAATTTTTATTCATGCATTCTTTGACTAGAGAAGATTCAAGCAGGTTTTGATAAAGAGAGTGTTTAGAGTGATAAAGGTTTGTGATTAATCTTGTGTTGGAAAGAGGTTTCTCAAAGATCACTTTAGAGTTGATCATGTTTAATTTTTTTACCCAACACAATAGCTAGGAGCATGCTGGTGAAATTTGCTAATGGCACACTCCTGGGAAGGAAACAAAAGGTAATATAATCTGGATGCCTGTAAGGGAAGAAGAAATCTGCTTTGTGAGAGTAAACAAGTTTGGCTTCTGTAGCTTAATAAAATGGAGGCTGACAGAGAATATCTTCATTTTCTGTGATGATAGTGAACCAGGAAATTTTGATGATGGAATGCATGAGTTCAAATGGAGGCAGGTCAGAGCTCCCCCTTGTTATTGCTGAATTGTAGAGCTGTTGGGAAGCTGGAAGCAAGAATAAGGAATTATCAAAGAAATTACCAGAGATTTTGCTTTTTGCTGACACCACCGACCCCAACACTCATGTCTTTGTCTGTTGTAATAAGTATTGCATAGTCTTGTCTTGTTTGTTTTTATGACTTATTATGCTGAAATTCAAGAGAGCTTCACAATACCCCTAGTTTTGTCTCACACATCATAGGTGATGTTAGGTAAGGCCGTTCACACTTAGGAAAGAACTGAAATCAGGGTGTGTCAGCATTGTTATTAATGGTGGCTGCTCTCACAGCAGGAGTAGCAGTCATACCACATCTCATTGCTAGATGCATCCCATTAGAACACCTCATCTGCCCCTACTCCTTGCCTCCTGACACTTCCCTTTCAAGAATAGAAGGCTCTGTAGTTTCCCATTATGTGCTCATTTATGAACCAGCATATATTATTAAATTGCAGGAATCACATGTCACTTGATTAATGTTAGGTCAATTATTAAGATTACTTGCACCTTCTGGCATATGTCAGAGGATATCTCTAGTTTGGTCCTGTGATTCTGTCTCTGTTAGTTGTACTACTGGCTGCAGCATACTGCTGTTATCAGCTTCCAAAAGACATTTTTTCCCCAGTTTTTGCATCACATGTTTTCAGTTTCATAATTACTTAGTATTTTTCTTTCTACAGCTTGCATTTACAGTAAAAATAAATGCAAACACAGACCACAAGTTAAAAAGTTCATACTCACAGGTCTAGCTTTACTTCAGTTTCATGAGGATTTCTCATATCCTTACATACATATTTAAATACTTTCTGAATCAGAACTCTTTAGGATGATTGTCCAGAAATGCTTATATCGCTCTTCAGTTTCAAAAGCAATGTTTTAGCAAGTCTGTTCATCTGGGAGTTAAGTGCCCCTTGGACTACATAATTTTAAAAAAGGAAAGGTCAGGAAAAGAATATACTTTGAAGGCAGAAAAGGGGCTCTTTCTTTTGCTATTGGATGAAGTGAAAGGTATTAGAACTTGACAAAGTTAATCTGCCATCTCTATCATGAAAATTAATAGAAACATTTTCACTTCAATACTAGGTGGCTCTTCAAAGGCTTGACTCAGGTAAAGACTTAAAACCAAAACAACAACAAGGCAGCAATAAGTGAATTTATCTGAATGGAGGTAGGAATAGTCTAATCTCTCTTACAGATCTAACTTGTGGTTAAAATTACTTTACTGAAGCACCTTAAGGTCTCACTGTATTCACTGCTTTGTTATATTTATCCCAAACCTTTTCCAACATTTGCACATTGGTCATACTGTGTATTGTTTTCTTTGCAGAAAGCTTTCCAGCAGTAAAACGTATGATTCCTCTTTGGCTTCTATCTTGAGTAATCATTTGTGTCTCTAACAAAGTGATGTAATATGAGGAGATTAAAAAAAGTCTGCTCATCACCTTTGCAATGTTTTCTGTGCATGTATTTATTTTAAAGCAAGTAACTATGTCTTTGCCTTAGTATAGTCTGTGAGTATGCTATTAGGAAAAACCCTGGAATGCTGTAGAATAAAAGGTCTAAATCTTATGGTTAATTTAATTTAACTAATTTATTTACATGAATTAGCTGAGTTTTTAATCAGTCTCCTAAGATTTTATCTGAGATCTTGCAATACTTTTCACAGCAAGAAAAATAGCCAAAGCAAGCAGGAGATGATCATGCCCACTAGAGCTGGAAAAGATTCTTGTAGAAAAGGATTATGCATGCCATTTCATTTACTTCCACCACTAGTTTAGAAGCATCTGTAAGGAAGTCAACAGAGATTTGCTAATGCAAGTTAGAGCACAATTGGATAGCAGTTTTTGTAGCTGTTAGCACAGTGTGTAGAGTACAGTATAGTGTTTTGTCTCACTGTCAGACAAGTTGTCCATGAAGCATGAAGAAATCCTGGAGCAGAGCGTGATCTTTAGCAGAATCATCTCTAGTGCAGCAAGCGAGGAGACTCCCACCCATCCTTTTCTGACCCCATTTTCTTATTCTTAACAAGCTGAACTTCTTGGCAGAAATCTTCAGAAATCTTTTAGCCTGCCTACCCTGTTGATGCAAAGTTGCCAAAATCTCATGCTCCTTCTAGAACTGTAAGATGAGAAGATGGTGCAGACATCTGAGCTGGCCCTGCCTTAGGTCTGGAAACAGAATGGCCGCATTCAGACAGTGCTCTACCTGATTAATAAATGGTACCTAGAGAGACTATGAAGAGGCTTATAATAAGTAAGTGGAATTATGGGTATACTGGATTAGGTCAGTAGAAGCTCACAGACACGTACAAGTATGATCCAAAGTGTTAACAAATCCATATGTATATGTGTAAGTGTATATTCAGTCCTAAATAAAAAGGCATCAGGTCAGTGAAGTAATACTAGAAGTACATTGAGTTTATAAAGTTCTAAGAGCAATCCTGCTGCCACTAAAAGTACCATCATGTTTAGAAATTTTATACAAAAATTGCATGGAAGTTAACTTATATGCTCAACACTAATAGACCATCAAATTTGTGTGGGGGAAGACCAGCTGGAAAACAGAACAGGATTAAACTTCTTGTGTGGAACTGGATGAATGTAAATCATTTAGAAGAAATATTGATATTTCAAGAGGAAAAAATAAAGAAGATGTCCTAAATTATTATAAATGTAAGTAATTTATAATGACTATACTCTGGACATGCTTCAAACACTAGTCAAAGATTGAAGGTGTATAAATATAGCAGAAGTCTTCCTTGACTGATTTCCAGTGGTAACCACTGGAGGGAATATTTGATGAAATGATAAAGGAGTTACGCAGTTTGAGTTTTGTAATGTTTTATTAAATGAATTTTTATTAAATATGGGTAATTCATAGTTCTGTATGTTAGCATGTAACATTAATTATACAATGGCAACTGGACAAAAAAAAAGGAAAGAAAGGAAAAGAAGCAATTTTTCTGTGAGATCAGTCCTTGCAGAAAATTACAGTGAACAGTTACTATAATGCAGATTTCTTGCAAATTCCTCACAGCAGGGACTTAGTTTCCGAAAGAATAGCAAAGTGGATAATGGAATCAAGACTGTGAAGAAAGAGCTGCATTTTATAGTTTTAAAGTTATCTCTTTTTATTTTGGCTTTTTTTCTAGCACTCAACTAAATATAGACATGTTTAGTTTGCGACAAACTTTTTCCCTACAGTGACTGCTCTGGTTGATCACAATATTCCATTTTCTTCCCTGAAGACAAATCTGAACTTTAACATAAAATGAATCCTGTCATAGAAATTTCCCTTCTATATTTCTGTTTGACATCTAACATCCTCACTGTAGATAACTGTGAAACCCATCCATCCTTCACCGCAGTTAGCATACTCCTCTTCTGTCCACTAAAAGTTGTCCCTGATGATAATGATTGTTTCAGCTTGTGTTCATTTGCCTGATGGTGAACAAAGATAGACTTCCATTTCTGTTGTTTTCACAAAGTAATTAAACTGTCCACATTGAAAGGGAAAATCACACTAAATTGGTATCTTCACTGTAAATTATTCCCATGCAGTCAAAAGAGAGGGAACATGCTCTTAAAATTCAGGGGGAGTAGGGGGGAAGAGCCCTTCAATTTACCTATGATTTACAGTAAAATTCTATTCTATTTACAGGATCACATCTGGGAAGTTAGAAGGATTTAGGAATAATTTTTGTCTGCTTTCATTTACAAGTCATCAGCCTCTGCTACCCGATTTACTGAACAAAAGTACTAAAAACATCTTGTATCATTCCTAGTGTTCAAATTCTGTCAAAAAGTCTGGGACTGCTTTTGCAGTTCCTACCAGTGCTATTTACACACCCCAAAAAATTTGTGGGTTGATATTTTATTTTCTTGAAGAGCAAGTTTTCAATGAGATTAACTATCAGGAACCTCTAAGAGTTTTTGAAAGCTCTTGTTATGAGACAGAATTCTGTTCACTTTTGATCCCTGATTGTGTCACATTTTGCTTTTCTAGTTCAGATTTCTCATAAGGTCACTATAGGTGGTGAGCAGAAGTTGGCTTATCTCCCCTGTATCATATAGTAATTTTTGTGTGCATATTTATGTGCATAAGAAATAAAACAAAATATATGTTATATTAATATAAACATGTCTCTTCTCTTGCTATGAATACATAAGTTTAAAAAGAAAGAAGATATAGGGTTATTCACTTTTGTGACACTGTTGTCTAGAATTACTTATCTTGGTTCTCTGCCTTGGTTTCACATCTCCAAAGAGAATATTCCCTAGATGCTTGACATCAAATTTATGTTTGCAGAACAGTTTAATTTAAGTTACTCTTTAAGCACATAATGAGCTCTGCATGTTTTAAGAGAAAAAATATAACAATGTGCCTGTTCTGAATACTTTACATAAGAGAGGAGTGTATGTACTTTGAGTTAATTTCCACAAGGTATACAGAGTATAATACATACTAAAATGACCATTTTGGTCTATTTTTAAAAGCCACTGTTGTCTGGAAAGGGCAGTAAGCTCAAGCACAACTCCAAATATTTTAAAGGTCTCTTGTAGAATATAGACATGAAGAAATTGTATTTATATGGCACGCTCAAAGTTATCTTTGCTACAGACAATTGTAAATGAGTTGTTTTATTTCTAAATTGAAAGAGTAATTTTGTCTCCTTTTATGTATTGAAACAACTGGAGACAATAACAAATAAAAATAGCAGTGGTTAACACCCATAGCTTTGCAGTGCTCAGCAAGGCCTGATCAGAAGAGAAAATGCAAGGCCTGTGAGGTCTGCTCTTTGCAAAAAAATAGGGGTTTGGAACTGTTTGGGAAACTGGATGAAGAAGATGTGCAGCAGAATTGCTTAGGTACAGAATATTCTGGAGAGATAGACTCAACAGTACAAGTGAGGCAAGTGCCTGCTTTTGGTAATTGTATATCTAGGGAAACAGGGTTTATGTGCATAGTTTTTGCATGAGGTACTTTATCAGTTTTGCCTATTAGAACAATCCTGCTAGACACCAAATATTGCTAATCATTATGGACAAAGGAACAGTCATGTACAAAGGGTAAGTTTAAAAGGGCGTTGATAGTGAATACCTTTTACTGCCCGCTTTGCAATGCTAGCAGTGACATTAAACTTACAATAACAAACGTGATACATTTGTATTGTAATCTGCCATTAGATGGAGAATGATTTCCTTATCCCTCTATGTATATAGCTTCTAGTGGAATAGAGCCCTTATGAGCACCAATAAGCACCTCTGTGAAAAGAATGACTATTGTCAATCTGTAGCTGACCTGAATGGCTGTTCATGAGCCTGATTCGGAGCTCTTGTATACAATGGAGGCAGCCAGCTTCTGTATCCATGTGAAAGTGGAATTCAAGGTTCTTGTATTTTCAGCCTTTGATACAGGTAACAGTTTAATCTTCTCAGATATTGTCTTTATCTGTTTTGTGTACTATTTAGGAAAAAAGGAAAGTATTTAAAATGTTATATTTTAGAATATGTATGTTGACAAACAGGCAGATTTAAAGCCTCCTGAGTACGCTTGGGGACATAGTTGGAGCACTGTCTCCATGTTCTCTTTTTAGCAGCCTTTAGAACTAGGGCTGGTGACACATCGTAAGACATTCATTCAGAGCAAATCCTCTTTATGTGTGGCTGATCAAGAATATATTATATGGCATTAATAATAAGCTTGTGTGGGAATGCTGCTCCTGGGCTTGTGAATCTGGTTAGGTCCAGAAAAAAATAGGGGAAAATAAATTATTACTTTCTTTAAGCAGTTTTCATCTGACATTTAGGTCAGATAAACCAGCTGATTTTTGCTGAAGAAAATCTAGTGGTTTATTTACTCTTTCTTCAAGGATTTGATATGATTTAATATAGCTCTTAGGATAAAAGGAAACTTTCATGCTGTACCACAGAGTGGCAAAATCTTTGAGCAATGCTTGGTAACTCACCAGATGCTTCATAATAAGTTATAAACTTCATCCCAATAATACATAATAATAATAGAGTAATAGAGAAAGAATTAATAACTCTCTGCTTATCTCACTTTTCAATGAAAACAGAAGAAAAAATATTATGGGTCACTGCAGAACACGTTTAATGTATGTGGCATTATTAACAAGTATTCTGTTAGTTCCATGCTAGGAATAAAAAGGTTCAGACTTCATGGGGCGGGGGGGAGGGAGAGTGAAGCTGTAGAGCAAATACCTGCAAAAAGCATGAAAAATGGGAATGAACTTTAAGAATGGGAATAAACTTTCAGAAGAAGCTGACTTGTATGCAGACTTCCCTTTCACAGGATATACAGATGAGCACTGAACAGGAAGACAAAATCCATCTGATTCCCAAAGAAAGCCCTACATAAAAAAATTATCATTTGCTCAAAAACGAAAAGGGAGAGAGTGAAGGGGAGGGGTGAGGAGGGAAGCAGTCTGCTATTCCTGTCAGTATCTCAAAAATAGGCTTTTATTTCTTGATTGTACCTTACGCTGACGTGGATAAAGGAAGCAAAAATCATCAAGGCAAAGATTTCAAGAAACAGTCTACATCATTCAGCCTTCCTGTGAACAGGAACATGGACAGAATATTAAGAAGAAAAAATGCTGTCATTAATAAGCTACAAGGAAGTACATGCATACAGAGTACTTCTACATTCACTCTCTGACCATGAGGATGTAAAGGCTTAAGTTACAATATTAAGGACCAAAGAATCTGTCCATAGATGTTGCTCAGGAAGCATGACACTGAATGGGGGAGGGAAGAGAAGAGAGGGTTGTTTCTCTTGGGGGGGTGGGGAGTGGTGGATGTGACAGAGAGTGTAAGTTTTCAAAGATGTTACAGCTAAGTAACTATGCTCAGCGCTTTGAAAACATACCTGCTAATAACACAGTTTAATGCTCAGGTGGATCTGTGGTGTCCCTAAGCTAATTCGTATGAAAAATAATAAGCATTTTAAGCCTGGAAGAATGAAGAAGTAGTAACATGGCATAAATCATGACACAGCAAGCCACCGAAATCATCTACTGTGAGCACACTTTGGAGTTTATTATCCTGAATGCAAGTTTCATTTGGTTTCTGTGTCTGGCTCTAAACACTAAGGAAAAAGAGTATTTAAAAAAAAAAAACAAAAAACAAACCAGCTTTTAGGCAGAGCTTGTATGGAAGTACTCAGTTTGACAGGTTTAGCAGCAGGTGACAACAGAAGATCTTATAGCCATATGAACACCTAAGCAAAGCTTACAGTACCACGCCCCTGAGAGGAGGAAAATGGAGTTGCCTTGGTTTTTCTCCCAATATTTTTTTTCCTGTTTTGCTACATCTATCTAAAAGATTAATTAAAAGAAGTTTTAATACAAGGCCAATCATTGCAGTTTTAACAACACAGTCATATGGAGAAAGATCTTTGAAGACATTTTTGAGATGAGTTCTCAGAAATTTGTTGTTTCTTACTTTCTGAAGAAATAACACTAGTGTTAAGCATCCTGAGCACTTTAGATTTTGTAGTAAAAATTATGTGACCTTAAATGGGTACCCTTACTGTATTAAAAAAGTTACAGCCTTTTCCTCAGGGGAGAGTCTTTTCATTCACATGCAATTACTCTTATACTTGTTTAGGTTACAGACTTAAAATGTTCACTGTGAAATCTGTATCAGCAAGGAAACCGTTCTGGATTCACTGAACAGACACTAGTAATCCCACACTGTAATATTGCTGTATCTGGCCAAAAATATTTCAGCTGGCAAGATCAATGAATAGCATTTAGGCTAGACATAACTTGAGACTTTTTAAAGTAATAAATTGTTATTGTGTTTTCTAGCAGAGAAATTCAGGTTTATTGTTAAAGAAAAATCTGATGTATTTCTTATGTTTCTTCAATAGAGACATTGGTCTATGTGTTTAAGTGTTTGTAAGCACTATTCCCTCTTCTGTTGTGGTATATCACTTAATTTTCTTTGCACTCCTTTGCTTCAGGACAATTCTCCTAAAAGAGCTGAATGAAATGCCTTGGTATAGCAGCTGCTGATATTTATACTTTAATAGCCTAAAAGATGCTTTCCACGCATTACCAAGCTAGTGACAGGTCAGGGACTTGCCTTGCTTTTTGCTGCTTTCAAGAGCAGTCTAAGGCTGTCTCTAACCTGTCTCTTCCATTTTGTTGTATTTCTTACATTCCAGAAAGAATGTGTTCTATTTATTTATTTATCTACTTATTTATTTATTTTGCCATGAGCAGCAAGAAGCTCCCCTACATTCAAGATGAGTCTTGCATTTTGTGTCTGTACTGGCAAGTGGGGGTGGGGGGAAAAAGAAGCATTCATCATGGAAAGAAATAAAGTTTGGCCTTGAAGAAGATCTGTCTGTTTCACACTTCTCTCATGAACACTCCTTGAATGAAGAGTAATAGATCCACAAAACATTAATGGCCAGTCTGGGGGCTTTGTGTCCTCCCAGCCAAGCTGGCATGGAAAGGCTTGAAGTAGAAATAACTCAGAGCTGCTATTCTCTCTTCCTAGTGGAAAAAAGTTAATTCAGGTTTTGTGGTTGCTAAAGAGGAAGCCTAGATAGACATTTTGTATTGAAAGGAGACAAGAGAAGTATGTATAAAATTCTGTCTTGTATGGGCGTATTTTTAAACTTCATTTTCTCAGCCTAAGCAAGAGTAGGAAGGAAAAAAAATGTGGTAAATAATATTTATGTTGTTCATTTCACACATTTCGGGGATAACCTTTACTTGAAACCAAGGAAGGAGCAGCATATGGCAAAAACTGTACTGATTTCCTTTGGCACTACTATATTGATATCCAATGTGTCTGTTTAAATAGCCACACTCCTTGTACCTGTATGTTTGTTGTAAAGAAATTCAATAATGAAATTTTTGTAATCAGTGTTTAGCACATCTTATGAAACAAAAGGTGCTTTAATGCAAATTGATTTTATACTCCACATAATGAGTTTCAAAGATATTAAGGTACTAACAGTTGGAGGACTTCAATGAGATTTACTTGTCAGAGTTTCCTAAATTTCCCTTATCATGGCATGGACTGGCTCTAGAAACAGTTTAGAAAACCCTGCCTGGATAACACTGGGTTGTTTCTGGATTTTCTTTCTATTAACAGTCTGTGAATAAGAAACATGACTCTGAAGTAAAACAAAGTACTTTGAGAATCTCAGAGCATCCATTGTCACTATAAACTCTTAACTTTTAGGGTCTAGAACTGGGTTGCAGGTCTGGATTTAAACAGCATTTTAGTCATAAAAATGTACTTTTCCAGATGTTTATTATCACCTCAGGACTATGAAATGAAGTAGCAGAGGCTCTGTAAAGTCTCGCTTTTTGTTCATTTAAATGAGGAAGCTGATGGTCTCAATTGAGAGACAGTGTTAGTTCTTTTTGCTAACTATAGGCTATGTAGCAAAGACAAATGCTGTAAACCTAGAAGGAATAAGGAAAGGAAAAAGAATACATAGCAGAGGTAGCTTTTGTTATTTATATATGGAAAATATGTCCATGGACATGATTGATGTTTATACTGTGATATGTCTCTTTGCTGCTGCTAAGAGCAGAGAATTGTCTTTGACCATAAGGGAACTTCCAAATTTTTTTTCTATTTTTTTATTTCAATCATATTTCAAAGATTCGTTACACAATTCTAGGTAAGGTGTAACACAAAGAAATATATAATTACTTAATGCTGCAAATAGGAAATTAAAATGATGTGTTATGTGTGTCATCATCCTTTTAGAACTAAACATACAAAAGAAACTGTTGATCATATAAAGGTAACATCAGAAAACTAAACATAATTGTATCATGAATTGTTTGAAAGGAGGAAGAATGACTGGTGAATGGCTTCATCCAGAAAGTCTGTCACTTAGGCTAAAACAAATAAAAAAGAAACCCCCACTTCCCAAAACAACCAAACACAAATTGACACATCTTTTATTTTGCTATGCCTGAAATTGCTGACCAGGAGGCAGTGTGGTGACCTCTGCTCTCAGCCGTGATCATGGCATCAAAAAGTGTCATTGTGAGAAATTGGAAAAGCACAGAAATTCCATCAATGACTGAGTGGACACACACAATACAGGATGTGCTTGTTATGGAAAAAATTGATACATTACTTATAAGATAAATGCAACAACAAAGCTACCACCTGGTACCTTGCTTTTTCCAGTTTTATCTTTTTTTTTTCTTTTTTTCTTCTTTTCAGATGATGTATACCTTCTAGTAACCAAAATTTGAACAGTTTTAAACTCTGAAAAGAATATATATATGTATAGGCTAACACATATGAAGAAACTAGCTATATGTGCACTGCTAAGACAACGACTTGTGGGCTGCACTGGGGCTGTCCAGCACTATTGCTCATTTATTATTGGATAGTGTGCTGTAACAGCAACTTAATTTACAAAGAATAACATATCAGGGACAGCCAGTTGTGGTACTGACAGTGGTGCACAAAGATTTCATTTACAATATTAAAACACAGTATAAATTGTTCGTTTATTCCAGGAAAAAGGGTTGGATGACATATTCTTGTTTAGGATCACCTAAGAAAACCAAAGGGTTTTGAAATGGCATTTTAAAGTACACATTATGCTAATATTTGTCTTTAATTTGTGTTATACAGCCACAACATTTTTAGGTGTTAGCTGATATCCTATTCTTTTCATTATTCATGTCCTGAATGTTCTCTCTCAAAACTATAAATAAGTTTGTGGTAGTGGTCTTTAATGATAATTACACAAGACAGATGTTAAGTTTTTGAGACAGGATTGTGAAATATGCTTTTCTGAAGAATGAAAGTGTAACTTAAAGCACTCTAATCCCTGTTAGTAGTTTTCACTGCACCTCTACCTCTTATGGTCTGACACTACTTTGCTCTGTAACCTTGTCAGAAGTATAAGCTGACTTTCTTTTTTACTAGTAATGTATCTGAGGTATAGAAGTACATTAAAAACATATACATCTCAGAAGACTGCTAGATGAGTTCACTGGTGAAACTCTTGTTCTGTAGCTTAAACCAGTGTTTAAGGAGCATTGCCACAACTCTGCAGACTGGAACTCTCCAGTCACACAGAATACAGGAGAAGGAAATACTGAGGTCTACTTTTTGCAGATGTAGCTCAGGCCACTGTTGCTCTGGTTACTAGTAAAACCAAAGCGATTATAGCAGACTGAATATAGTGTATATAAGGAAAGTCCTTAAATAAAGCATCAGAGCTTTTGATACCATGAATAATCTGTCTTATTTTATAGAACTGTATTACGCGGAAATACTTGGAGAACAGCATACCACACCATGTACATGAGACTGATTTGGGTCTTCAGTCATATTTACAGGTCATCACAATACAAGTGTGACTCACACATGGTATAGAAATGGCTTTGATTAACACAGTGTTGTGACAATAATCACTTTGTTCAGTTTCTAGATGGAAGACGAATCAGACAGGGTTTGTTATTATTTGATATGTTTAGTAGTATTAAAGAAATAGGAATACTTGCCAAAGGAGGCACCCTCCAGTCTGAGTAAGTGTACTGTAACATATGCTTTGCATTTGGATTCAGGATATCCAGTCTGTAATAACTTGATATATTAATAAATAATAAATCAGTAAATAATAAATTGATAAATATCAGCTTTATGTTCCTATTCAATTTACTTCTACTGTCTGTTGTCCTACACAATTGGTAGGGTCATGAAATTCTCTTGGTGGATAAGGTACAGTTTAACTTGTCAGATTTCTGAGAGGACATTAGTTGGAGGGGCATCTCCAAGGAATTTTCCGATCTTGTGAAGTCTGGTCTTGCAGAAATATTATTCCGTCTAAAGACAGGGAAAGGTTCCAACTGATTTGACTGATATTTTATTTCCAAATTGTTCCATTCAGGACTATATGATTACTAAAAATTACTTTCAGAGTAAAATACTTCTTATTGTAGATTACAGCATGGGAATTTGGCCTATATTCTTAATATTCCTCCCTTTTGATGGGAGGGAGGGAAAGGCCATAACAAGGGAAAACCTGACATCACCACTGTGATATTTCTTGTGGGAAATACTTTCTACAGATATTAATGTCTAAATGGTGAATCTAAAAAATTTCATTCTTCTACCCAAACTTTTCAGCATTTGAGTGAGATATGATGCTCTTTGTCATATTTTGGTGCATAATGTGACTTATTACACTCTTAAATAGCTACATAGTCTGCCTTCAGAGCTGTATTTCACTCACACCAGGTATTATGTCAGGTGATTCCAGAAGCAGTGAAATAAGAATTACTAGAAAAAAGCAGAAAGCTAGTCTGTTTCTCTGGGTTTTTTTCATAATCATGCACTAAATCTTTTTTGTCAGATATACAAGACAGCCATTGCTTGCACAGAAAAGCAGTGGAAGCTGAAATACACACTGGGAGAAGTGAGTGATAGTCATCCACTTTTATCACTCACTTGCTCTGTGACCTGAGGAACCCCCGTTCTGTACTTTTAATCTGCTGAATGAAAACCCTTTAACAGCTGATGACAGCTATTGTGCGCTTCATACTTGCACTTAAACAGTGAGAAACGCAATACTTCCATTGTGGTTGTATGTTACGGATATGAGTATTATTACATATTTTGTATTAAATATTATATATTTTGTATTAAACAAAACAAAACAAAAACTTTAAAAAGCCTCTGAGTGAACTGGCAAGAACTGATTATATTGTAAAACTAAAGTTTTCCTGCAAACCAAATTTAACTGCACTGGGAAATTCCATCAGAAGATTAAGTGATCCCTGAAAAGATAAAACTGGGATTAATCTGGGGTGAGCTAGTCAGATGGTTAGGCTGTAGCTTATAAATTTGTCAAAGGACTAGAGATCAACATGTGATGTCACACTGGGAAATACAGCAGAACATGCAGTGTTGGAAGTAACAATTTATTCCCAAGTTTGTTGATATTTGCCTTTAAATAACATTGATTTTGAAGTGGGATAGTAGTTTTAGGACAGATATAACTTTACATTTCCCCCAGAGTTTCATATGCATAAATACCACCCCGCATGCCAGCCCAAATGTACGTTCATTTTTTAATAACACTGATTTTTTGCAAACACAAGTTTCTGGAGAGACTTGCATTGAAACTCTGAAAAATTTGGGATAAGGATATTCCCATTAGTGAGCAAAGAAATTCGGATACTGGAGTTTCTAGATTCTTGATGTGGATACTTGCTAGTATTGCTGGTGTAAACAGTTTGTCCGACATTGTCTTGTGTTACAGGTGGGTGTGTCAAATATCTGACTAACAGATCTTAGTGGCAAACAAACTAGGAAGCTTCTAAACAGGAAAGTACAAGCATCTGGGATAGGATAGGTCACCAGTATCCTTATAAGTGTGCAACTGCAATTCTCAACCTTTTCAAACTATGATTAGTCATCTAATTGTGCGTCCAAATTTAGTTGGTGCATTTTGCATGCATAATTAATTGATTTCCTGAAGATCTCTCCTAATTTTTAATTACTGCTGAAGCTAGCGTTAAATATGGAGTGAGCCAGTCTGCACACCAATTTCATTTAGAAACTGAATGCAGACAGCTTGTGACAAGCATGAGTATTCGTGGAATACAGAAACTGGCTGCTGTCTAGGCTGGGATATGTGAACTTGACCACAGGTTCAGGTTAATTCACTGTCTGACCGAAGCGAAGTCATTCAGTCTTAATTGGTTACTGAGTCATTGCTCAAATATTGGCATAGGAGGAAAACTTTTTACATTTAAAGAAACTCTTCTGATGCTCTTGCCGTTTACACCTGCAATTATATGAAAATGTAAAAGCATAATACAGAGTGACAGAAACTCTTATCCAATCTGATTCGGTGCTGAAATCAGAAACTGAATGATAGTGTATCATCTGCCTTGTTCTGGTGTATATTTCCATACCTTGTTACTCCAATGAAAACCTCTGCATGCAACAATTATCTGAGCAGCAACACCACTGTGACAAACAGGAGCTTTGCACAAGTAACGACTTAGTGATTTGGCCCCCTCTTTCCTCTAATCCATGCTGCTTTATGAATATGAGGAATTCTTCCTTTAGATGTACATCCCAAAGCTCCGCAGTTCAGTCAACATACACTGAAAACAGTAGTAGCACTAAACTGATGCTCTTTGTGAAAGAGTTTTGCATTTTGCTAACAAAAAGGTCACAAATTTGCTGAATATGTCCCTATTAGCAACACCCTATTTCACTCCCCTTTCTCCATCATCTAACAATGAATGCCTTTAATATCGGCTTTGCTGCTGTGTCCCAATTTTCATCTCAGTCTCTGCTCTGCTTCTGTAGAGCAAATCTTAACAAACCAAAAATGGAGGTCCTAGCTTCGTTTTCCTTTTGTTCTTTCTTGCCTTGTTAAGCCAAACTTGAATATGCTTCACTAGCCTTCTCCAAAGCAAAGGGGTGGTGTTGATCAAACAGGAGATCACAGGAAATAATATTTTCCACTTGTATGGCTTCTTCCTTAACATCCCAAAGCACTTCACAAAGCTTGACTGCGTTAAATCTCTTGCATTGTAGGGGCTACGGAGAAGGAATAACTGATCCTATCATCTGCAGGAGAGCTGTAGTTAAAGTTTAATTCATATAATTACCAAATGATTTACCTATATTGTATTTTCCCAAGACTGAGATTTCTGTATTGGGATGTATTCAAAACAGACTTTTCTGTTACATATTTTCTCACTACAATCAAACATGCATTTTATTTTATCGCTACTGTGGTGGTAGATATTATCAGTAGGGTCATAAAGGGGCTAGACAAATTCTTGTGCAACAGATCAATAAATGGACATTGATAGGACCAGTCTGGGGTGTCCTGCCTAGCTTTTCTAATGTAACAGGTACAGATGCTGGGTGAGTACAAAGGGAACAAAACACAGAAAGTGACCAAGCTCACGTGTTTAAATAGGGTTTCCTATTGCTACTGCCAGACACAGATATTTGGCCACACAGACTATTGGGCTGACCCAGTAAGGCATTTCCTCTGTTTTATGTATAGTTTCTTCCTGTTGATATGACCAGCACCAATCCTTCTGTTCTAAGGAAAAAATCTGACTTAGGTATTACAAAAAATATTAAAAGGAATTTTCTTTCCTTCTCCTTTCATGAATGTACCACATATGCTTGTCACTTAAACTTATCAAGTATTCTAACTTGACTTTTGTTTTTAAAGAAACTGTGAAGTGTTCAAACAAAAACTTCAGTAAAGGCTTACAGGTTTTGTTTTGTTGTGTTTTTTTTTTTTTTAAAAACTACATCAGGTCTTTAAGTGAAAGAAAATCCCAATCTTTAAACTGAAGACTGATACTGTTTTTTAGGTGAATGCCTCATCATGGCTCAAAATTATTTTTGGTCATATAGATGTGGCTAGTAAGTTTTTCCTTCCACTCATCTCTTGTGTTGATCTATGTTCTTTTCACTCTGCACCTCACTTGGACACTCTCCTGTCTTTAAAGAAAATTATATCCGTTCACAGTTAACTATATGCTTCTAATAGAAGCCAACCTTTAAAAGAAATGGAGACCTCCTCTGAGCCACTTTTACCTTGTTCTTCAAACTGTAAAATCTCCTTTGTCCTTCCATGGAGTTTCAAAATTGCAGTAACAATTATTGATTATTGACATACTCTTCTATAATTCAACCCTCATTCATGTGCACACTATTATGCTATTCTTTTTGATCTTTATTTTGTTGAGTATTTACTGTATTCAGCTACCATATTTATGCATTGGTTTATAATTTAGCAGAAAATGTGCAGGGTGGTATATGCCCTCGTAACTCCAATGATGAAATATATACCATATAAAAAAGCAGTATCTTGTACTGATATTCCTCAGTCTTCCAGTATGACCAAGTATATTTACTATGTTTTTAGAATCTGCAGTGTCAATTCTAATCGACATAATAGTAAGACTGCTAATATATCTAGAGGATAACATAATAGTAGCTCCATCAGAAGTTCTGTTAGTTCAAAGGCAATGTCTTATTCAATAAATGCCTTAAATAATAAAGAAATTGTTAAAAGTCAGTTTCCTTGTGTAAAAACCCAATAGTATGACATGATTTTTGTTGAACTTCCTAAATATTGCAGTAGAACTAACTTGGGAAAAGTTCATACTTGAAGTCAAACTTTGCCTGCAAGGTTTGAAAGTTTTTCCACATATCTAATAGATATAACTATACGAATTTCATCACTGGCTTTAGATACCTGACTTTAACTGGGTAAGAACAGGGACTTGTCCAGGTGTTTGATGTGACTGTGGGGTTTTATGCTGTAAACAATAAAGTTTGTCTTGCTGTCTGGTCTGACTTGCTCTCTTAAATTCCAGAGAAATTCTAGTGCCATTTTTCACACAAAATACAATTTTACACCCAGCAGTGTGTGGAATTTAAGTTGATTGGTCCATCTGGGCTTCCGCTCAGTGCAGTTATGAGATTTGGGATGTAGTTCTCTATGATGACCAAAGAAGGGATACTGAGTAAGAACCACCTTTCTTGTGCATACCTATCTTTGCTACAATTTTCAGATACACAACCCTTGTTCTGAATTTGCAGAGAATCCTTCTGGAATTAAATCACGTCTGACTGATGTTTCTGTCGCCATAAATACCATGCGATGTACGAAGTATAGACTTTAGCAATGTTTGCAGTTACAATTTTTTTGTGGTGTCTTCTAATTTCTGTTTCTAGCATACAAATCTATTAGTGTAACATCATGGAAATGTTACTGAAGGGAAGTTTAAGAAATGAATTGCAAGATTTTCTTAACAGCTACTGCTGATTACACAGCTCTGATTCTGCTAAATTAGGAGAGGATTATATGTCCTGCTAATAATCTTCATATGACATAGAACAGTAAGAACAGGGACCACAAGTGTTCATAATATTACTGACACATAAGATACAGCACCAAGTATATGTGTATATGTGTATATACATGCATATTTGTCTACACTTTTGCTTGTTCAATTCAGTAATAGATGGAACATCTTTACAGGCAAAATTTGCTTGTTCTTAACCTAGCATGTTAAGGAACTCAATTCTGATCTGCAAGCTCCTTGTGATAATGTAATATCACAAGGTTCAGTCTTGTCCTGAATAATGTTTTTCTTTACTTTTCACCATATTCTATTCATTATTTTGAGGGCTGGGCAATATCAAGCCAGCCTGTGCTGAAAAACCGTGACCAAGGGAGAACCCTCTGCTCTGAAGAGATAGCTTATAATGTAAATAGAGAAACAAAGAACATGTTCTATTATCAAATAATGGAATGACTCACAAAGTTAGTATTTATTTCAGAGGCATGCCCTTAAAGAAGCCATTTGACTTCACAAGGATGTTTCCATGTACTTAAGCTAATGTGTCAGAATGGAGGATTCACACTGACACGAAGTTGCTGGCAACTTTAGGTTGGTATTTCTGAATTAGGAATCAGAAACATGCTATGGATTCTGTAATCCAAACTGAAAAGTCAGCAGTTTATATTCTGATACAGCTGTAAGAGAGAATGGAAACTGTCTTGTGTTTGCTTTTAATTTCTGCACATTCTAAACATTAACAATGTCCCGTACACTCTATGTAATAGTGAAATCTTGCAGTAAATGAGATTCTTTCATCGGTGAAAAACATCTATATTTGTCAAACAACTTCTAAAAGCTTCTAAGAGTTATGATTAGAAATGCAAATATTTCAGAGTATTTTATTTTTAATATAGTGTAAATATTTTTACATACACACACAATTGTATACCTGGATGAAGATACACAAATAGTGCAACATTTTAGTTTTATGATGAAATATAGTATAACCCTCTGATAATGAGTGGGCCAAATAACTGGAATTTTATTTTGTCTCAGGATTTTGGTGATATGCACTGTGCTTTCATCTGTAATGCCATGGGTACTACATAGATCAAAATTCTCAATATCTACTCATCTAAAAATGTCATTCATATTTGCTTCCAAGACTAAGATTAGGTGATGAAATATGTTCATTGCTTAAATCTGGACTCCTGGGGCATTTAAAGAAGGACATCACAAAATTTCCCATGGGTATATTTTGGCAAAGAAAGCCTGCAGTATTGGAAACATATATTGAATGATAGTAACAGTCATGAACCTTCCTCTATGATTTCCTCAATTTTAAGTATGATGGCCAATTAGCAGAGACCAATCACCAAAATTAAAGAAACAAAAGAAAAAGTATGTTTCTACAGCAGAAGTCAGTGAAAGATGGTATTTTATGATTTTTGATATTCAATTCATAACAATCATTAGCCACAGCTGGGATCTACTGAATGGATGTGACCATGCTACTGTTTGATGCCCTTTGCCAATACTTTATCTGAGCTTTTGAAAAGTTCTCAGAAAGGAAAAGATTACAGCTGAAAACTAAAAGACAAAACTTGTTTTATGTGCTCAATAATTATAGAATTATCTTTGACTTCATTAGGTGAGCATTCCAGAGAAAAGACCTATGGATCTTGGGACATATTTAGTTTCAGTATCGCAAAACCCCTATCATTAATATTAGTTGATCATTATTGCTTTTATTTTTTATAAAATGAGTGATTCCCATGATAAAAGCTTTTTCAAAAGGTAAGAAAATATGCCTGGTGGAAAATCATTTATTATACCCAGAACATATGATAGTGCATTACAGATACTCATTTGTATATTCTCTCTTATTTTTTTCTGTAAAGAACTATTATATATTTTTACAGTCACAACAAAAGAACAAGTGACAATATTTGAAGTGTTATAATTATTCATGACTTAGGAGGAAGAAAGCCCTCTTTCTCTTTCCACGTTCACAGGCCCTCCAAAGCATGTACCATTGAATGATCAAACATTCCAGTCATACTTAGGGAACAATTTAATGTGTGCTAAAGTCAGTGGGAATCTTTCCACTACTCTTCGCATTAGCCTGTTAGATCATAGAATTTTTAGGATAAGGATTGTCTTTTCATTAGGCACAAACCATGCAAAGCAAATATGATCTCAATCTTGATTACTTAGTACAGATACAATTATCATAGAAAATAGTAGTGGATTTTCTATGTAATGTGTCAATGTGTGGCCTATGTGAGGGGAAAAAAAAAAGAAACAGTAATCCTTTAAAATATTTCCCTTTTTTCTTCTTGTTTTCAGTACTACGTGAAATCCCAGCCTCCTTTACACTAACTTGCCTTTGGTGATGGCTTTAATAGTGCCAAGACTTTTCCCAAATTATCAGTTTTACAGATAATACTGCATGATTCTATTTAAGGTAATCTGATACTATAACATTCTTCATTATTTGCTAATTGATTCTCATTGGCTACTTTCTAACAAATATTTGACTAAAGCACAATAAAATAAATGTTAAATATTGAAAGGTAGATGAAATTAGATAAAGTATTTTACAATACTTCAGATTTGCAAATAATCCATAGGTATCCTATAGGTTGGAGTTTATTTACTGGCTAGCAGCAAATGCTTACCATAAGGTATATTGTTAGTTTTCTTTTTTTCTCCATACTCAGAAGTATAACCTATCAGAAGAATATGCCTTTTGCCTGGAAGTGTAGATATTTTTAGGTCAATTGATTCACATCTGTTGCTTACTGTGTGTTATGAGGTTAGTCAGCTACTGACAAATGTAACACAGATTCCAAATAAGATTATTTTTATATCACTGTTTACAAATCTGAGTTCTCAGCTGGGACTAGGGAGATTAGAAAGCACAAACCATTAAAAAAAAAAAATCATGGAGATGTTTTAGCTTGTGGCAAATCAGCAAATCTCTTATCATCTTTGGTTATCTTGTCTGTGTTTTGAACAGAAAAGTTGCCTGAAATTACAGTAGAGACAAACAGTAGACAGACATGGCACATCCATACCATGCACAATGTTCAATGTACAAATTGGATTTGGGTGCTAGCTGGATCCAGCTGGCCTCTAGCACAGCCTTAGGGCTTATGTCGTCTTCACTGACAGATGGAAATGCCCAGGGAGCTGCTCTGCCAGAAAGAATCACTCAGTGCCCACTGCTCAAGCCCCTTCCACCTCTGACATACCTTTACAACATCTGGACTTGGCAAAAAGTCAATGTTTGCTTGCATCAAGATACTTCTGCCTGAAGATATCGTTCAATTCCTTTACATTGCCAGACTGATGCAAGTTGTATTTTTGAGGGGCAAAGCCTGGATTCCAAACGATTTAAAACATGTCTGCAATAAGAATGTAATGCTCCCACAGCTAATAGAGTCAAGTCCAAAGGGACTTCCATAAATGGGAGTTTTTTGTCATATTCACTTACAGCCCAATGTGCAAAGGTAAACTGTTGTAAACTGTTGTTATAACAAAATTTGCCACTTATAATAGTGAGTGCTTGTCTCAGTTAACTGAAAAATGGTAAACTGAAAACTGAGAGGCAGATATGCTACCCATTCTGTTGACCTTTCTATGGTATGGCAGCACCTCACAGATAGGCAGAACAGAGGCAGGCAATAACCTCTTGATTAATCAGATCTTGCAAGCCAGAACACTTAGAAACTGCCTTCTGAGTACACCTAAACAGCTGCTTGTATTGTTCAAATGTAGCAGCTGCTGTTTGAAAACTTGCTTCTTCCAAACCAAACTTGCAGGTGAACACACATTCTTTTCAATTTGCTGTGACCTTACCAAGTCACACCTCACTTTATGTAACTTCATGGCTTTAACTTGATAGGGTTTGATTATTTATTTATTTATTACTCCTGTAGATACCTAAAAATCCAGCTATGCTGACTTTACTCTGCACGTTAAATGGGAGTAACGATGTAGTCTACTGAGAGCTAAGCCTCGGCTTTCTTTGGAGTCCTCTCAAATTGTTTGATGATAATACCCATTGCTGACATAGAGTGACACTAAAGTATTACCTTATTCACTATTTTATCCCAAAGGTCAGCCCATGTGGATACACAGCAGCAACAGTCTCAATGCTAGCTGTTATGCCACATTTCAAGGAATCCAAGTTTAAGAAATTAGTTATGTAAATTATCGTCTTTAAAAATAGCCATCAAAAAAAGCAGGAAACAAGCTTTTTTAAAGCATTGAACCAACAATTATTCAAAATATGTAGGAAAATTACATGCATACTCTGTTAACATTTGCCAGAATACAGCATTTCTTTCCCATCTTGCTTGCTTGAATGACTTAGTTGAAGTAAAGAGGCAAACCACAATTTTTTCCACCTTTGGTGAACTTTCAGAGGTAGGTTACAAAGTGTTTTGTGAGTCATGTCAAATAGTGATAGAAATCCACCACCTCCACCTTGCTCTCTTGAGTCCAGTGAGTTATCAAGGGGTGCTGAGAGACAGTAACTGCATTTGATCATAGCAGGTTGTTTTCACTCACCCTGATGGCTGCATGGAATGACTGACAACCATATGAGGAATAGTAAGTGTTAAATGGGGCAACGATATGTTGGGAGAAAGGAAAAGAGGAGCCATAAATCGCTCTTTTGTTAAAAATAAATTTGTAGGTGATGGTTGTGATAGTTGCTTACCACTTTCCAAAAGTGTTTTTACTGTAATCTTACGCAAATCCACTTCTGCCTGCTGCACCCACCTGTTGCCTCCCCTATTAAATACATGTAATAAGGGCTTCAATGTAGACACTGCCTTTTTTATGTGTTTGTACTAAGTCTCATGGGATGAAACTCTATAAATATAATTGTTAATACAAATAAGATAACAATTAATATTACAATTTTATTAATAGCATGAGGACAGGAAGGGCAGGTGATTACCAGTTAAGACTGTCATTAGGGGTGGCATTTTCACACAGGTCACCTTTTTTAACAGGATAATACAATGCAGCTTTTTTTTACAGTCATGTGGAGTACAGTCTGTGTTGTTGTTTGACAAAGAATTACAGGTTCTTTTTAGATTGTCTAGTCTTAGATATATCCTTCCCCCTCTCTTTCCCTGGCTGTCACATGTCACATATAAGACAAAGAAACTAAGCAAGCTTGACTTTTCATTACTTGGCTTGAATTTAACACAGCTTTTAAGTCAAAGCAAGCAGCAGAGCCATAAAGCTAATGTAACATTTGGTTAAATAAATGTGCTTAGTTACATTTGTTACATAGCCATATTAGTTTTAAACGTGTACTGTGATGGTGTCCAAAGACCCCTATCAAAGTTAGGACCTGAGTGGGGATAAATAAGAAAATATCTCTCCCAGTGAGTTTATATTCTAAATGTCACAAGAAGATGATGGCTGAGAAGGGTATGACCTATAAATAAATGAACATGATCATGACTGACACAGTTTTATTTATTAAGTATGTTTGTTGTTGCTGCTTTTCCCTAGATAACTCATCCTGAGGAATTATCTTACAAACTTGCTGAAAATAATTAGCAGAAAAAATATCCATGGCAGATGAGGCTTTGAAAGCTTTTGATAGATCCTGTCTAGGTCAGTGGAATATTTTGCCAATGAGGACTTTGATAGCGCTAATGGAAGTCCACCTGAGCCCCTACTGATGATAATACTACCAGCAGACACACTGATAAATTATAATGGGCACAGCAGCAGCAGCAGCCACTCCAGAAACATCCTTAAAGTGAATTTCCTTTAATGGCTGGGAAGACAAATGGCTCACATTTTATCATTGGATTTCTCTTCTTTCAGAAAATTGCCAATAAACTTCCTGTTCTTAGCTGAAGATTTGGCAGCGACTTGGACATAACAATTTTAACCCATTCAGTGGCTTTCATCTGTTTATTTATGTCAGTTATTTGTTCAAGCTGTTCTTAAGCCAACCGATCTTATGTCTTTTGATATCTGAAATTAAGATAATTTGTTTTTTAAATGGCTCACAAACTGAAGTAGTGATTCTGAGGAGGTCAGACTCCTGTAAAGTTGTTATACAGAAGTGATTGCTTGTACTGTATCTAAATTCACAAGGTACTTCTCATTTAGATTTGGGAGTTTCTTGCTGGTCTCCCCAGACCTGCTCAGCATGAACAGCTTGTACCTAACTCTTCCTAAACCCAGTCAGAACCCCAGAGCATTAACTGTGGGCACACAAAGAAATGTCACCAAATTTCTGTGGCTTAATGAGCTACCTCGCATTGGCTGAGCTTGTGTGCTCTGTTAGCACTCCGATTTTCTGTCACTTAGCAAACAGTTGCAACAGCCACAGTTTGAGACATTATTTCCTCATCCCAAGTTGTTTGCTCTTGTTCTGCTGCTGAAGACCATCCTTGCAGTCAGCATGGCATAACAACTCTCTTACAGGTTAAACTCCTATTCACTGCTCATTTAATCTAGTCTGTTGTCTCATACTAGGTGGTTAACACATATGCAAACTTTTCTTCTGCTGACTTAATTTCAGCGAATGATGATCTCTGGCAGAGGCATGGCACTAAAGTTGGAGCTAATTTCACTAGTGCTTGTCTATAAATGCCTTTAGCTCTTTTAATTACCAAGTAAAATATATAATGCGGAACCTGTGTGAAGGAAATTGCCTCACATTTGGGACAGGCTAACAACATGCTGATGAACAGGTGGCTCAGCTGACAGGCAGAACATGACAGTGTTCTCATAGCTTGGGGATCTCACATTCAGGTCTGGTAAGTGGCTTGATTTATGCATACCCAGATCTTCTTATGAAAGTCACTGTCAGAGACATTAATGTTTCCAGAATTGCCTGGTCCCTACATAATAGCTCTTTTTGCTCAAGCATTCAGTGAGAGAAGTTAGGAGACTTGGATTCAATGCCTTCATCAGTCTGTGGAGTTTCAAAAATACATTCTCAAAAGACTGTAGTACAATAGAGGTTAGTTTAGGTAGAAAGCAATCACCACATTCCGGTTGAAACTGTACTTTGGGTAGCAAGAGAAACAGGATTATTTTGACCAGGAAAAGCATGAGTGATATAATCCAGTGAGAAGGGCATTTGGAAATAGATATCACTACCTACGACTGAGACCATCTTTTATGTAATTATTTGGCAAAGAGGAAAATAATTCCAACACTTCTGATCTTCTAATTGTCTCTGTAGTCCGAAAGCAGATTTTCTAACTTCCAAGAATGATTTTTGCCTTTTGAAGTTTGCAGCTATACTGTTCTTTTGAAGTCCACAGGTCCGTAAGCAACATCTTAGAGATGACCAGTTGTCAAAGGAGTTACCTGCGGAGCTACTATGTTTGGTTTTGAACATTCAGACCCTTAATATTGTGGCTGTAGATGAAACCTATGTTGCTGAAGAGAGCTGACTTATGAATGAATGTGAGCTGTGACATTAGCATTAGATATTTAGGGACTGCATTTCCTTTCTCTTTGCTTTCATTTAATAATTTCATTTAATTCTACTCTCCTTCCTGTGCTATTCAAGTGCAATTAAAGTTTAAGATGCACATACATACTGGTAAACTGTTTTTTGTTTCTTATATGGTGTTAGGCATATGCTTTTCTGTAATCCTTAAATTATGCTATAAATAATTCTTTTTAATATTAATAACATATCAGTCTTCATAGCACTTTAAAACTAAAAAGGTTACACAGAGCTTGTGAGGTCTTACTCCAAGGCACTGTGTGTCTGTTTCTAATCTAAAATAGAATGGAAGCAGGGGTGGATACCTAGCCTCTGGTTAGCTCAATCTTTTATATCAATGAAAGTTAGAGACCACATTTGTCAAGATCAAATCAAGATTTCTATGGGTATGTAGGGCAAACTGCACTTTCAACGTTTATGTGAATGGTACATGGAATTCCACCAAAAGTATTAATCTGAATAAAAATCTAACCATATAAACTCTTAAAAAATATAGCACAGGGAATAAACATGGAATCATAGAATGGTTTGTGTTGGAAAGGACCTTAAATGTCATCTAGTTCCAACCCCCCTGCAGGGGGACATATTCCATCAGGTTGCTCAAAGCCCCTCCCAACCTGGCCTTGAACATTTCCAGGGAGAGGGCATCCACAACCTCTCTGGGCAACTTGTTCCAGCACCTTGCCACCCTCACAGTAAAGAATTTCTTCCTTATAGTTAATCTAAATCTACCTTCTTTCAGTTTAAAACCATTACCCCTTGTCCTATCACTGCACTCCCTGATAAAGAGTCCCTCCCCATCTTTCCTGTAGGCCCCTTTTAAGTACTGGAAGGTTGCTGTAAGGTCTCTCTGGAGCCTTCTCTTCTCTAGGATGAAAAACCCTAACTCTCAGCCTGTCCTCATAAGAGATGTGCTCCAGCCCACTGATCATCTTTGTGGCCCTACTCCAGACCCGCTCGAGCAGATCCATGTCCTTATGTTGGGGGCTCCCAAGCTGCACACAGAACTCCAGGAGGGGTCTCATGAGCGTGGAGTAGAGGGGCAGAATCACCTCCCTCGACCTGCTGGCCACACTTCTCTTGATGCAGCCCAGGTTACAGTTGGCTTTGTGGGCTGCAAGTGCACATTGCCGGCTCACACTGAGCTTCTTGTCAATGAACACCCTTAAGTCCTTCTCCGCAGGGCTGCTCTCAACCCATTCCTGGCCCAGCCTGTATTTGTGCTTGGGATTGACTCGACTCATGTGCATGACATTGCACTTGGCCTTGTTGAACTTCATGAGGTTTGCACAGGCCCATGTCTCAACCCTGTCAAGGCCCCCGTATGTGACTACATATTTAGGTTTATTATTGAAGACATGGTTTTGTCTGTCTACCTGTGGTAGGAGCTTTTCTAATGCTATTAATCATATTAACTACCGTGGCACTCAAGGAACCTGATTGCACTGTACCTGTATAGTGCCTAATTCAGAAGATATAAGGGTCCGTTCTCCAAAGATATAGACCTAAATGGCTACAGCGACACAGGCTGTGAGTGTGCATAGGGATTGTCTTGACTCACTATAGTTATAAATATCACCTCAGGCCTTGTGCTGTGTTGATTAGATGCTGTGGTTTCTGGGCAAACTGCATGGGTAGAACAAATTTTCAACTGTCCAGAATATATTGCGCAGAAATACACCGTTAATCATTTTTGTATGTTTCCAAACATGCAAAATGAAAATAACCATTAAATTAATTTCATGATTATTTGTGTCTGAGTGATATTTTGAAGATTAAAGACACTATTCTATAGAAATGATGCTATTGTGTTGTTGTCAGATATTGATCAGGAATTTGACTCCTTAATTAGGTCTAAAAGGAAGAACCTTGTTTTGAATGATCATGAATGCAAAGAGAGGGTATGCAAGAACAGGAGTCGGTTTCCAGTCCAGACAAGTACATTGATAGCTGAGGGAGGGTCTTCACACAACAAGTATTAACTTTTTTCATTATTATTTTCTTTTTCTTGTGCAGAAAATAAACAAAGGCAAAGCATGTGCGATAGTAGTAAGGATCTCAATGAAAACATCAAATAATTGCAGGAAAAGTTTGCAAATGCTATCTATAGTGAAAAGTACCAATGACAACCAAACAGTTTTCCATACATGTTAGAAAACATCTATGCACTGTAAACTGATCTCTTTATAGAATGATAGTTGTATTAAAACTGAGAACATAGGTCACACTTTAAGATGAGAGAATGCATTTTTGTAAATCAGGGAAAAAATGTTGAAATCACGATTAATACCCAGGAACATGAGTTACCAGCTTACATAGAGGCCAAGACCAAATGTGGTCCTTGTGAAAATAAAAATGAGAGTTCTGAGTAAAATACTGCATTAATATGACTCCAATGACAATTCCATATCCTATTCCAGAGTTTACACTTTTAAAAGGATTTTGATAAATGGTGAAGGTTGAGAAAAGCCTTGCAAGGGTGAATCATAGTCTGGAAAGCCTGCCTTGTAGTAAGAGACTTAAACAGAATCTAATTATTTCAACAATAAGAAGGTTAGAAGGTTGACTAATCATGATCTGTAAAGTTATGTAAGTTGAAAACCGAAGTTAATACTAACAGGCTCTTTAATTTAATAGACAAAGCCAAAGTGAAGTTCAATTTTGTAAGACTACAAGTCAGGAACATGATTTTGACAGTGAGAGTAATTATGTACTGGTAAAATTTACTCAGATGTTGTAGAATCTGCACAACGTGAAATATTTACCTTTTCTTTAAAAAAAAAAAAAAGTCCCATACTTAGTTCAACAGTAACTAGATGGCTTTATGAAACAAACAAACAAAAAAAAAAACCCAAAAAACCCCAAACCTAACAAAAAAGCAAAATGATGAAGCACTTAGTCTAAATGATATGGAAGATCTCTGTAGATAATTATAATGGTCTCTTCTAGCTTTGACTTTACACAAGGAAGTCCAGAGCCCAGCAACTGCTTCCACTTTTCCAGGACTGAAACATTGGCTCTGTTAAAGTCAATGTCTGTACCCCCCTCATGGAGTTTAAGGTTGCATCTCAGAAGTTGTATAACTATTAATTCCTGTGTTTTGCTCTCTAAAAAAGACCTAAATGGGTGAAGTGGTTTTTCTGTGCTATTATCTGTGTGTACAACATTTGGGTTTGGACCTTTCTGAGAAGGAGAAAACACCACTAAAAGTTTTAGTTAAAAATACTAAGGAGAATGAAATTAGAAAGTAACTAAAACATCAGGCATGTTATCATGATATTTTATCTTTGGAAAGCTCTAGTGAGTATTAGTTCTCACAGTTCACTACTCCGAAATTATCGTATTGGCCATGCAGGTGGGACACTACAGTATATTTTTGATTTATCTGGCATGTAGCATAAACAGCAGTACAGTAGCATTTCATTTTACCATAAGTGAAAGATTCTGAATTGGAAAAAATATATGCGATTTTTCTGGGTGGTATTTTTGTTAATCTGTGTAATTTTCTGTGAAAATAGTTACAGATCAACTTTTTCTTTTATCAGCAATATATATATAGAAAATAAGAAGATAAGCCACGTTGGAAACAAATTTATTTCTTGAAATCTAGGAAACAGCATTTTGGGGCTACTCAACTATTAAACATTTACTGTTTCCCCCAGTTCTTAATTTTCTGCATCTTCATTTCAAAATCATCTCTGGATTTTTCCTGTTTACTTGGTGGACCTGGTGGACTCATTCTATTTCCTTTTAATTCCTTTCTGTTATGCAGTTTGGCATGAATGTCTTCTGCAGTTCTCATTTACTTGAAGTCTTACGAAGAACTATGCCTGCTGTGTATCATCACCCTTGTACCCAACAAGTGAACTCATCCAGTGACCTGAGTAGGAGATTCATTGTGGATTTCAGTCCACTGAAGATGAGCCTTTTGCACCATGAAGCTAGTGAAACATCCCATTCTAACCACATAAAGTATATTAGGACCATACTGGCTCATCCTTGAGTAAGAAAACCAAGCAGACAACAGGGAAGGGTAATGACTCAATTGCTTTTCATGCAATTGTATAAAGCCCTTCTTGTCCTGCTTCAAGTTTGCATTTTGAATATGAATTGTTTAAAATTCATAACTAACCAAACAAACAAAATCTGAGAGGCACTTTACTTTTTTTAGACAGTTATATTTTCTTGCTATTAATTCAAGCATCAGTATGCAACACACTATATCTGATTTCGAAATGAACTTGTGGAAATTTTACAGAGACTGGACATGGGAGACCAAATCATGCCTCAGTTTGACTGACACAAAAAGAAGTTACATGGGATAGAACCCAGCAGAGTTTGGCCTGTCTTCAGTCAGACTATCATGTACTGTGATTTCTTTAGATTTCACTGTTTACAAGTAGAGTCAAGTTGGGTTAATACCAGAATACAATGCCTCCTTGTAAGAAGCGATGGTGTTACTTAGCAAGTGGCATTCTTCTCTCTGAATGATTGCTCCTGGAGTCCTACTTGCTGTTATAAATATGCAGTGGATTGCTGCAGATACCCTCCCAAACAAGCTACACCTTCCAATTGTACATTTAGCTTTTTGAAAGTTGTAAGAGGAGAAAAGTGCATTCTACTCTTCTGACCAAACACCTTTTACTTAAATCCTTTGATTGTATACTTGTGTAGAATCTTTGGAAAGTTTAGCTTTACTGCTGTGTTTGAGAATACTTCGGTTGTAGTTGCAAACATTAGTTGCAAACATTAGAGATGATCCTTTGGTAAACTATAATAAATTGCCTCCTGATATTACAACACAGGTGGGAAATCATTATTCAGATTAACTAGTGCATACTTTAATATCCTCCAAATTTATCTTGTAAAATGCATGACAAACTCATCAAAATAAAGACTGTCCTGCAAAATTTGGGACAGATGGCAGTGCAAGATGACATCTTTTCTAAATGTGTCAAAATGTTCGCTCAGTCAAGCAATATGATTGGTTGCACATTCTGGGTGCGTTATTAAAATAACAAAAGCAGTAAAATTCACTTGCATGAACACCTGCTGCTAGAGTCACTTAAAGTAAGTAAGGCAAAACATATAATTAATATAAAAATAATTATTTCACTGACAAATAAGTTAACAGTTTAATGTAGCTATTGTATTGCTTAAAACGTTTGAAATCAATGTATTACACCTGTACTTAGATTTACAACATTCAAAACCAAAACATGACTTCCTAAGACAGTAGAAAGTATGCTTCATACTATATAACAAAACACTGTATAAGAACAGACACACAACAGGTCTACTGTTGTCTGCTAGATGATATCTTTAAATCTGACAGTATATGTTCCTTTACCACTTGAAATAGGAGAACATAGAAGTGCTTGATAAGCCTGATATCGCAGCCAGAATTCAGATTAGAGAAAACAAAGCACTACCTGCTCTCTTCTGAGGATCTGTGGGGTGGTAGAAACAGAGCATCTAGAAAAGAAGAGATGATTTATTTATTTTTTTTCAGCATTGGAAAATGTCAAAGACTCAGTTTATGAAGTCTAATTTAAGTCTTGTGACAGAAATTCTCACTGAGGCATGGATATGTTTTTGTTTCAAATTACGGAAAGATCTTCAAGACCCCTTTATTTTGTTCTCTGCTTTGTTCTCAGAGAAGTCGGCCCATCCTCACCTGGTCTCAGTACAGGGTCTCACACTCTGGGTAACGTTAAGTGCTGTTATTAAACTGATCAAAGGAACATGCTGTGGAGTGAAACAAGGTGTATCTGTTGGAGGCCTGAGCGCACATTTGCTACACCACCCTCGGTCTGAAATGATACGCAGGAAGTGAACCAGAGACCCTGTGTTGTAGTACTTAGCAATAACCACAGGGCCCCCTCTTCAGCCCTTATGCTTGACCTTCACAACAGTGGTTAGATATCTAAAATAGGGACATTAAATAACTGATCTGCTTATAAAAAAAAAAAATCTCTTTAAAACGATCGGGCACTGGGCAAATGTCTACTTTGCTATTTTTGCATGGGAGGAAGGGGAACAGGCACAGAACGCTTCAGTAGCTGCTATGCAATTACACTGTTAGCTCCACGTAAATGCATATGGGTGAATATGGTAACAACAGGCTGGTACGGTAGCAACTGCAGCTGTAAAGGGTTAACAAGGTCTGCACTTGCTGTATCGGATCACGGAGCAGGGAGAGCCACACTCTGAATTGTGTGATCCCCCCGGCACCCCCGCACCCCCAGCCCTACTCCCCCCCCGCAGGTCTAGTTCTCCGTGTGCCGGGCGCCCACCTGTTCCGCCCCAGAGGCCCCGGCCAGGCGCTGCCACCATCGCGCGGGGATGCGGCGCTCCCCGCCCGGGGCCGGGGATGGAGATACGGTTTCTGTAGCGATGGGGCCGGCTGCGGAGAGCTATTGGCTGCCGGCTTCGGAAATTTCATTCAGTTTGGTCCAATAGCAGGAGGAGAGCGCCTGGTACAGCCTGGACCTCTCCCCCCCCCCCCCCCCCCCCCCGCCCCCCGCCCCCCCCGCTCTCTTCCCCCCCTCTGCCTCTCGCTCCCAGCTCGCCTTGCCTTGCGGATCAGTCTCTCCCCGGCTCGGTCTCTCTGCATAGGCAATCACAGCTCCCACTCGCAGACCCAACTCTCCCATCTCGCACTGCTTGCAATGAATTTTCTGCCTGAATGTAGGTCGCTTACAACCGAGAACACGAGTTTCCTTCAAAGCCAGTGTTGTTGTTTATCTTGTTGTTATTTTTAATTTTTTGCCCCCCTGCCCCCCCCCCCCCCCCCCCCCCCCCGCCGTGGTCGTTGCATTCCTTTGGAGAAGCGAATCGCGTTGGATTCCAAAAAGGAGAGCAGGAACCGTGTGTGAATAACCCCCGCTGCATGGTAGCCCGAGAGGATTTTCTGAAAGAATCTGGCTGTGTATAAAAGACCCTTACGCTTCTGCAGCTATTCCAGTGTTAAGGTAGGAGTACTGAATTTACCGTTTGAGTGTTCATTTTATTTTTTTCTGTTGCTCCCCCCCCCCCTTTTTTTTTTCGGCGAGGGTGGGGGAGAGAGGGAGAGGTGTTGCAGTTGGTACTCTGGCAAAGGGCGAGCAGTTTGCTGCAGTCGTCTGTGCTTTTACTTTTCCCATCATGATAAAGCGATACTTTCTTTCTGCTATCTCCACCATCATATGCGATCTCGTTGTCACATATGCATATTTATGCAAATTTTCTTTCTTTTTTATCCGCTTCGGTCTCGTCCCCTATATCCCCCTTGCACCATAATTTGTTTGGAGGCATTTTGCTGCAATCAGCTATTTGGAAAGGCTCTGGGGTTCTGTGTGAGATGTTTACAAAGTAGCTCTGCCTTACAGCCAAATAAACAGAAGAGTGTGGAGGAGAGGAGGGAAAAATATCTGCAGTACAGGCAGAGCGAGAAAGGAGCGAAGCCACAGTTCCCTGCAAGCGCGGAGAGGGGCAGGAGCGGTACCTCATGCTCTGTGTGCGCCTGTGGTCTTCAGGGGAACACAAAACCAACACGTAGGGTTTTAGTTCACCACTTCCCTCGCCACCACAACCACGAAAAAGCAAAAGGGGACGGGGGGGGGGGGAGAACAAGGGAGGCGGCTGTTCAGAGGAAATCTTGGCTCGTCTTGGATTCCGCGGTTCGCCCGCTTTGGCTTTAGCTATTCCGTGGTGGTGGGGGGGGGGGGGGGGGGGGGGTTTCCCGTGGGTTTTTTGTTTTTTTTTTTTTTTTTGGTCGGGTTTGGGTTTTTTTTTTCCTTCTTTTTCTTTCCTTTTCTGTGCTCGGGTAAATGCCCGCTTTTGCGGTGGGCATGGGTTTCCCCACGTGATGGAGCGGGGACCGGCACCGGGGAGAGCCAGCGTTCGCGGAGCGGTGGTGGTGGTGGGGGGGCAGCAAGAAAGAAAAGAAAAAGACACGCACCACCACCACCGCCCCCCCCCGCCCCCGCCCCAGCTCGACAGTAAATCGGCTTCTCTGCAAAGCTGGGGCGGGGGCGGGCGAGGCGGGGGCTGGCGGCGTGAGGCGCCCCGGCGGCCGCCGCGGCTCTGCCCCTTCCCCAGGGGAGAGGCCGCCGCCGGCCCCCAGCGCCCCTCGGTGCGGGGACGGCCCCGCTGCAGCCGCCCTGAGGGACGCCCGTCAGACAGCGGCGGGGGGCAGCGCGGGCGCCGGCAGCCGCCGTTCAACCCACCCGCCCACCCAGACATTTCCGCGGGCGCGCAGGGTCGGGGCGAGCGGGGCGTGCTCCCGCGCCGCCGCTGCAGAGAGGCGCGGGGAGAAGTGGGCCGGAGCGGGTGTCCCGCCGCCGTGCCCTGAACGGGGCTAAGAATAGATGGCGGCGCGGCCGGGAAACTTGGCCGGTTCGGGCGCTCGGCGTGGGGCGGGGGGGCCGGACGGAGGGACTACGCGGGCGCGGCAACGGCGGCGCGCGGCCGCCAGGTGGCGATGCGGACCCTTCCAGCCGCGCCGCCCGCCGCCTCCCCCGCCGCAGCGCCGCGCGCCCCGCCGCGGGGCCGTCCCGCGCCCGGCGGCCGTGGGGGGCCCGGCCTCGTGGGGCGGCGGGAGCCCGGCGGGCCGGCAGCGGCTGCGCGGGGAAGGTCCGTCTTTATTTTGATCTTCTCTTAATGCGGTTGGAGGTGGGAGTGAGAGCGCGGAGGCAGGGGCGCGGGACGCCGTCCGAGGCAGAGCGGGCTGCGGAGGAGCGACCCGGCGCCCGGCCGGGCGGAGCGGGACCGGGGGTCCGGCCTGGCCGCGGCGGTGCGGGGCGCGGAGCCGGGGCACGGCCGTTTGCACCGGGGTGCAAGGTGCCCGCCTTCAGCTGTTTGCATCCGTCGGCTTTGGGGAGGCGCTGCTTGTCCTAAGGATGGCAGGAACGCGTATGCAAGTTCAGGTGTTTCGTATTTAAAACCAAACCACCACCAAAAAAAAAAAAAAAAAAAAAAGAAAAAACTGCCCTTTAGCCATGTGTTGAAAAAGAGCTCTTTAGCCATCAGTGTTGAAAGCAAACGCCTGTAAAATTCTAGACCGAATTTTGTTTTTAAACGATTAACAATGTTAAGGTCGTCTATGCATATACTTAGAAGTAGGATTAACTGGATGAATTCACAAGCAGTTACACCAAAATGGAAATCTCCAATATTTTTCTCCTCCTAGAACATAACTGCTAATTTTGGTACATAAATGGAAGGGCAATAGTCCACATCCCATGGGACACAATTTAAGTTGATTAATTGTTAGGTGTGTAAATCCTCTATTGGCATTAGCAAAAGAAAGTATTTTTCTGTAGCCCTAAGAAAAGAAGTCATTATTTCCAATAATTTAATTATTTCCAATTACTTCCAATTTTAAATCCTAGATAAGAACACAACTTTGCTTTGTGGAAGTGGGTTGATTCCGTATGTCAAGTGAACCCTGCATTTTATTTTCATTTTACTTACAAAATATGCATTTGATATTATATTAATAATCACCTATGTAGACTTCTATATAGGTAGCAGCTATATAGATATGCATTAAGGCAGGACATTTCAAATATTTTCTTGTACTGCTGAGTAGGGGGTTGCATGTATTGTCTTATGAATCATATTCCAATGAATCATTAAAGACTTAAGAACATGAAAACATGCCATGCAGTTTCTGGTAACTCAAAACAGTGAGATCTATGATGGCATGTACTTTTCAAAATTAAATTTAATTTTGATCTACTCATTTTTATAGTCTTGAAATTATTACCCCTTAGTGTATAAATACAGCTGCTATTGCTCGCTCTCTTCTCTATTCATATGCCTGTATATCGTATAGATGCAATTATTGTTAGTATGCTGTGTGCAAGTACAACCTATTAAGCTGTACCAGATACTAAAACTGAAATTCAGTTTGGCATCTGAAGTGCCTTGGTCCCCGAGAGGATTCTAATTCAAAGTTAATTTAAACCCTTTTTTTATATTGGATTTAATGACCCTTAGGTTTGGTCTGTACTGGAAAACATTTGTGTAGACAAGAAAATACATTTTTATCCTTCTGCATTTCTGGAGGGAGTGATTATTTGCCTAGTATTGTTTTAAAATGCAGTGCTATATCACACACATGTAGACTGTAAATTCAGAAATTCCTGATGTTTTTTCTTGATCGGTAATGTGGTCAGTAATGAAGTGTCATTTCTTTAAATGGCCTTTAAAAGGCATCACAATGCAAGCAAACAAAAGACTCATATTGTGAATGAAACGGGCCAACTAGATTAAATTAGGACAAGTGACAAAACCGGTAGGTTTGCTGGAGATGCCGTGCTATCTTTTCTATTTTTTATTCTTACAAAGACTTTATCTTTTTAGCAGATCCCATGCTCTTGGGCAGATCATTCACCTGACAATTTTTACATCCGATAAAAATGTCAATCTTTGTAGACATCCTTCAGCTGGAGACCTGTCATGTAGAGATTAAGGCAAAAGGCAGAAAGAAAAGCTGTTTAACTGAAGCTTTTTATTAGAGATATCGTACAGAAACGAGGATTTGTTTGGCTTGTTTTAAACAAAAGAGTGATTCAAGGAACATTTACTGACTGCTGCATAGAGGTTTGCACATTTGTTTTTGACAGGTTCTCAATACAGCCTCCTCTTGGCCTTTCAAACATACATGCTGCTATTTGATGGCTGAATCACATAGTGTAAAGAACAGCTCCACCTGGGTAGGACAGGAATAAGCATCATGCTATAACCAGCATATAATTTAGTCATTCTGTCAGTTGAAGACTTGTCATCGAGATTCAAGAGCTCTTCTGCATGAGTAAGATTGGTTAGCTATGTGCACTGAATTATAAGACTGCGAGTCTTTAAAAAAAAAAAATTAATAAAACCAAAGCATAAACATGAGCTGCACAAATCAATGTAAGTCTGTTATGTCCAACAGCAGCTATCCTCTGTCACAGTTCAACTCAGGTGCTCTCAAGCAATGTTTGTAAAGCATTTATGCTGTGAGTCATTTCGATCCTCACACCTGACAGGGTTATGTACTCAACTCTGTCACCTTTTAATAGTTCTCTACTTCGCATTGTATTTGTTTTAGTAGTCCCCAGATTGGATTTGAAAGGGGGAAAAAAAAAAAAGCGTACCAATAAAAAAACCCCAAACACCAAAGAAAAAAAACACCTTGCTGTCTAGTGGAGGAAAAACAAGTTTTATTGACAATATTCTTGGAAAATTATTTGCAATGAGATAGGACACAGCGATAATCAACTTTTCACAACTTGAAAATGGATATAAGGGTAGAGAAGAGAAAATTTATGGTCAGTTTGTAGTCGTTGAATTTAAAAGGGAGGAAGTTATTCTGGAGATGTTACAGGCAAACTCGTCCTTCTTTAACCCATGTAAACTAATGGGGATAAATTTTGACATTAAAAATAAGCTGTATATGAAGCAGGGTTACTTTATGGCTTTCATGCATAGTTCTCATGAGGATCTGAACAGAAGCAGCCCTTGTAGAACACTGGCTTTTCCCAAGATCTGCAGCGGGGCTTTACCAGTGGCACCACTAATTCAAACTAAATGCATGACCACAACTTGGAATGATCCCTAGCCAGGAATGCTCAGATTTGTACTGTAATAATCTAAAAATAAATCGTAGTCACTGATGTCACAATGTATGATTCTTTTCTTTTGGCTGTCTTCTGTACTGAGCCCACACACCACTCAGTGTCATAGGACGTATTTCAGTAAGTGTATGCCACTGACTAGCTTCACTAGAGGGTTAGGACTTTCCATGCTTGTCTTTCTTCTGTTATTTATGTGCTCAGTGAGATTTGCAACTTGATGGAGGGCTAAGCCTTCCAATAGAGGTAAGCTTTGAGAATGAAGGGCACTCTTACTAGAAAAAAACATTTGAGACAGTATCACAGCGGACTGATTCACTCTGAAAACTAGAGGAGTACATAGCTGTCATAATTTAACGTTATTCAAATAACTTCCTTTAAAAGAATTCTTTTTCATTGCTTATAGAGGGACTGTTTTTAAATATTGCACAGACTGAGGCAGAATCTTAGTAAAGAATGATTCTTTTATTAGGATATAATGTTTTCATAATGTAACTATGTAAGACATTTGTAGACTAAAATGTTTGGGTTTCTTCCTAGATTAGCAGTCAATTATAGCTAATTCTGCAGTGGCTGTTATTATTTCATATACAGACTGAATTAGCTCATTTTTATTTACTTGTATACAATTTCTTTTTTTTTACATAAATAAAACAATAATTTTGAGATTTAGTTACACAAATCATTGAGACTAAGCCAGTTCAATATTTCACCATAATGGGTGACAGATGAAATAGTAGTGGCATAATTTGATGTTAGCAAACTTCCATCTAACAGTATCTTTCAGATCTGCATCTGTTGAATGCATTAGACAAAAATATATAGCCTACTGCTTCTCAGTGCTTCTCAGAGGTAAGACGTTTCTTTTGTCCTCCAAGTGGAGGTAGTCACTGTCGTTTAGTAGTCAGTTGTCTAGTACGGCCAGAAGTGGAAGAGGACAATCATGAATAGGATTTCTGTTCCAAGGTGTTGCTTGAAGTGGTCTAAGTGGCTTGATTATTTTGCAAATGCCTATTGCTGTAGTGTCTGGGTCGGTTGTAGGCCCAGCACAGCCCTGGAAGGAACAGATTTTCAAACTTTTGGGACCGTGCTCTGTAGTGTTGCTGTCAAGTTAATGGTCTTTCCAAGTCAGACTGACCAGCTATGTTGATCAGTGCCATCATGTGGTGATCTTGTGATATTGTTGCCAGACATCTCTGGGTTGGTGATCAAGCTTCTTTATGTTTTAAAGTCAGTTTAGACCCTTAGTGAAAAAATAGATTAATGGGAACAAGTCTTCTTTCAAAAAAACTGTTTAGAAATACTATGGAGAGGGCTCAAATATATTAGTTATATTTTCTGTTAACAGGATTTCTTTTATGGTTTTGAACTCTGGTGGAAAGTAAGTGGACGAACTTCAATAACTCTTCTGTCCTATTTGTTCTATTCCAATAAATTGCATTATATGTCATACTTTTGACTTCTGATATATAAAAGACCTACTTCCTATCCACCCAAATGTAATAAAACAAGAGCAAAGCTGATAGACTCATTTTGAAATAAAGAGTTTGGAATGGAACCAGATTCTTACTTTTTATTTCTATATCTTCATTTTGTACTGACTTTTGTAGTCCTGATTTTATACCTAATTTTTAAGATCTCTATAAATCTTAAGCTTGCAAAGTAGATGTGCTAGCCAGTTTTTCTTCTGTTAAATAAAGTTGTTTGCAGACACTGCAGAACTCTGCTATTAAAAAGAGCAGGCAATTGCTCAAAATTTATCGATAGCATACTTATACATCTAAAATTTCTTTTCCTGAAAATAAATAAAATATTTTTTCCTTTCTACTGTTTTCCTTACTTTACACCACCAAAACATATCACTTATCCATGAAATAGCTCTTTCAAGCACTCGGGCATATACAGAACAAGTTACCTGAAAATTATATAGGGAATGCATTTATGCTTTGAGATATGATTCTACCTTTTCTGATCTACTGTGAACAATTTCCAGATCTGTCTTTGCAAATAAAGAAAGTTAGTATATTATTTGTAGGGGACCATATAAGATATATGCTGTCTAACATACAATAAATTTTTACTCATTTTCTTATTGGATGGGGCATAAACCATTAATATTAACAGACTTGTGTAATAGGACCGAGATTAACAGACCGTTGACAGATTAGTGTCATGGGACCAGGTCTTGTTGGATTCAGTGCAATGATTCCTTTTAATTTCAAAAGGCTTTTGGTCAGGTCCTATGAGTGATAGCATTTGGACAGAATTATATGGAGTATTTGCATAGAACTGGCAATGTCATGCAGCTTAAAAGTTTTCTCCCAACTTCATGTTAAATTCTGCTAATGGAATTGACTTCAAACGTTTGTTTGAAAAGTAAAAAAGAAAGCAGTAGGTTCTGGAAAATAATGAATCTCCATCCCTTCCTTGAAGAGCTTGTTACAGGTGTGGATGATTATGCACACTAGAAAAGTATCCTAGATGATATAGGAGCATGTACTGTCTCAATTCATGTTCTGTTGATGACAGTGTTTATAAAGACAAATAGTTGTACAGACTTGTTACTATCTGGGATTTCTTCCTGAAGTTTCTTGGATTTGCCTTTCAACAGAAGCTGGGTATGTGTTAGTAACCAAAGCGATGGAGTACACACATCCAGTTTGTACACCTTTCCATCCCGTTGTCTCATTAGCTGTGGTTGTGCTGAAGAGACAGTTTTTGCCTTATCTCCAAACTAGCTTTGAAGTACTGTTATGTTATCTCCCTGGATGTTCAGTTGTATTGGTTTTGGATCACAGATTTCAATATTATTTTATAGGCAATTGTGACAAGGGAAAAATCCTCTCCTGGATTCCAGAGGAATTGTGGAAGAAGAGATGAAGCCCATGTGAATCTTTGGTTCATCTGCTATTACCGAAACTCTCTGAAGTTTGTAAAGTAATAGGACTGTATCTGGATTTCATGCAATGTCTCAGGCAAATAAAGAAAAAAGATACCAGCAACAACCAGAGGAAGCAGATAGTGAGTTACTGCCATATGAAATGTACCCTTCACCCAAACTTTAGAGCAGATGGTTCAGTGCGGTACTTCAGGACAACATTCATCAGTCAGAGTGCTGCTTCTCAGTCCAGCACATAGTCACTGATTTGTTGGCTGGAGTCTCCCAAGTCAAACATATCTCTTATCACTAATGTAAATATTATAATGTCTGCCTGTTGCATTTTACATCATCTACATGAAAGCAAGATAAGTTCACAGTACACAATGGCGTGAGGGGAAGTAGAACTTCCTGCAAGTTATGCACAGCTGGACAGATGAGCTGTGGTGCCTGAGGCTGTGAATTTGTATTAGTAGAGCCATCAGCAGGTCTGCTGCCTGCATTAGAGATGTTCAGTGTGTGTAGTTTCCAACATGCAGGTGGTGAATTACGGGACAGATGATGTAGATCCATTGTTTCTGGCTGATTAAATAATAGCAGTTGGCATAACTGGAAGTTAATCGTGGAGCTGAAAGAGATCTCCTTAGGGAAGAGCTAGCATATTCATTTCATGCTTATTGTGATAATACTTTGCTTTAGTTCAGGTGCACAAGTTACAGTGCAGGATAGGTGGACTTGGTTCAATCTAAACAGATTAGCAGTTATTAAGAAAATACATTACTTGGATCTTACATTTGTTATGTCTTTTACTCAAGATCTTGTAGCTGAACTGTGTTTGAATTAAGGTTTTTGAAGATAAATGATTAGTGTTTATATTGGTTTGATGTCATCTCTCCGTAAAGATAATGTTTCAGATATGGTGCCTTAGGAATTTGATAATGCAGGCCAGCTGGTACTTATAGGTAAGGAACAGAGTAAATTAGAAGGGCCAGTAAATTTTTATACTACTAGATACTGAAAGGCATGCTGCACTGATTTGTCTGCCCTGATCTGGTACAGAGCTGAGATGTTACTGAAATGTAGTGGGTTAATGTGGGTGCAGTTAGCATGTACCATTATCTTATATTGAGTTGTTATGGTCATGGAGTGGCATACAAGCACAAGCAAAAGTAATTCCCCACTAGAAGAGGAAGAGCTAGCCTGTCTTCATTTGCACTATAGTGTAGAAAATATATATTTCTCCTTGGAATTGTCAGTCTATATTTTCCTTTCCCTATCTGCTTTGGAAATAAGATGTTCTAGTGAACTGTCCTCCTGCCCAGATCTGCCCTAAGAGTTTTGGCTTCAGAAAACTGCAATTAAAACATGTAAATAGGATCTTTCTTTTTCTCTATTTCTGCCTTCCCTGCAGGTTTTTTTGTTTGTCTGTTTTTTCTTTCCTGTAACTTTGTAATTTGTCTTAGCATCCTGGATCCTGTGAAGTGCTTTCTTCCATTCATGACTTATTAAAGGTGTAATATTGGTCAATATGATGATGATGATAGCTAAAGCAAAAACCCCATTATCCCTTGGGTGATTTCCATTAGCAGTTCTGTTATGCTGAATTTGGGTGACTTTTTGTAAAGGATTTCTTGTTCTGGCAATAGAAATTATAGTAGGAATGTAGAAGTTATATTATCAGTGCTGTAGAAAGGACAGGAGATGGGAGTCGACAGTGGTAGTGCGTTGATTTCTCTTAGCTAATAGCTAGATAAGAATGGAAAGCTAAATAAATCTTGCATTTGGTATATCAGTAAATGATCACTGGACCATAACACTTCACATAAACATCCTTCTGTGGTAGATTTCAGTTTCTGTTTGCCCCTGGAGAGTTGCCATTTGGTTAGGCTTCATACTTCACTGCTTTCTGAAACCAGTTAGAGCTAGTTTATTCAAGAGGAACCAAAACACGTAAAGTTGGAGGAGATACTGTCTGCAGCCAGAGGTGTCAACAAGAATGATGGAGAGATGGTCCGGTTCCATTTTGGAAGAAAATTCATGGGTTTCTCAACAGCAATGTAAGACCACTTTTAACTCTTAAGGCCTGAAAGCTAAGCACTGAGCATAATTATGTCTAAGATGAGGACACTGCATATTCCAGTTCTTACCTTTTCCTCTGTGCAAGGTGATTCTTCTTAAATGGCTCCTCCTTCTCTTATTCAGCATCCCTAACTTGTTGTGTTTTTTTCCATCTCCTACTTCTCATCACCCATCCTAGTCAGAGACTGTAAACAGGCAATGAGTTGCAGATAAATTACCAGTTTCAAAGGAAGGTTAACATGATTAGCTTTCACAGAAAAAGAATAATAATGGAGAAGAGTGAGTGGGATGAGGTAAGAAGTCAGTTGCAGTTTTGGCAGAGTCTCAAATACAGGGTGCTTGCTAAAGAAACAATATGATAATGTAAGAAAAAGGAATGTGGGGATGACACATAGGGATGGTAAACATACTAGAGCATAGAGAGTAGAGTAGTAAGGGGACTGGCAGTTCAAATACGGGACTCTGGAGATCTCACATATGTGTCAAGACAGACTTAGAAGAGAAGGCGATGCTTTTGGACATGAGAGTTTGGTTTAGTCTGAGAGGGTGCAATATATTGGAAGTAAGTTCACCATATGGATCAAGGTAAAATATGATTCTTAGTTTTATCATCACTCTGTAGGAATGTAGGTTTCACTCTTTGAAATTGAGTGTGTTTTCTTCTGAATAATCTTTTAAAGTATTTTTTATCCAAATAAAGCATTTATTAAAATATCACAATTTCATTTTAAGGAAACCATATCCAGTGGTATCATCACAGAATACATTTCTGTTTAGGATTGTTTGGGGTTTTTTATCCCATTTTTCCCAAGAATCATAATAAATCTTCTTTTCTGTTTCATTTCAAACACACTGATTTTTTTGGGGTGTTGGGTTTTTTTTTGTTTAGTTTGTTGGGCTTGGTTGTTTTTTTCCCAGTATGGCAATTTTTACTATTAACTTACAGTTCCTCAGAGAAATTAGTCTTGGAGAGAAGTGCATGAAAAATGTGGAGAAATTTATCTGGGATTATATAAAGGCAGGCTTAACAAACTATGTGGGTTTTGATGGTTCTGTCACTGGTACATGGGAGGATTAAAAAAAAATTAGAGTAAAATGCATCTTCATCCTACTCATATACATCACTCAAAGATGTTAATGTAATAGTTGATGAAAAATCTGTGCAGGGGATGTTGCACCATTACTTCATATCTATGTTATATTCCATAGTTACAAATCTTTTCTCTGATCACTTTTTAAAACAAAATAGAACTGATGTACCTCTGCCTAGCCCAAAATGTCATCATTTAAAATAGTAGATCTTTGGCGAGAAATAAAGCAGCCAGAAGAAATCAGTTCTTTCTCAGAGTATGCAGAGTACTAGCCTTCCTTCCATGTCCTTAATAAACAAGCTTCCCCTATACACATAGATGGACATAATGCATGCATCATCACTTTTAAGTGCCATTTTTCTTCACTTGCCCTGAGCTGTGTATTTAAAAGATTACAAGCATGACTAAGATCTCATTAACACTGTTTTACGTTGGTTTATACCATTGTCTTCAGTGGCACTGTGCCTAATATTTGAGTGCTTAGAAGTATTAATTTAGTGCTTAAAAAAAAGATTGTCAGGTTCCAGGATTTTTCTCCTCCATTTGCAGCTAACATCTCATCTTTTAATGTATTAATTTGGCAGAGGTCTCTTTTCAGCTAAGAACTTGTTCTCTGTGGAGTAAATTGTTTACCTGCCAGCCATATATGTTTGCCCTAGTGAATGTGAGCAAAATAGACCATCACAAATTTATGTGACTGCATTAACTTGACACTGACTCTGAAAAGTTAAGACAAGGATAGAGGTGAATGACAGGAGGTAGTGAAAATGAGGGTCTTGAACATGACACCCATTTTACTATGTGTGAATAGGTTTAGAATTTAAGCAAGTGATCTTTAGAGACAGAATTATCTTTTAAATTTGTCTCCTTCAGATGATTCTTGTTAAGCAGGAGGATTTTGTTTTATCAGAATTTAACATCAGGTGGAAATGTTTCAAAGTCTGAATCCAAGCTAACTTCTAGTATGTGCTTAGATTTTGTGTTTAGACAGGTAGAGATTTCATATACAGGAAGATGAAAAATCAAACAGAGGAGGAAAAAAAAATCCACTACAGCCTACTTTATTACCTTATACCAATTTCTTTTCCTGCTCTGACATGTACCAGGATTGATTATTTATAGTACATACTTTCTATGAATAAATAAGCACGGAATTTTATGTAAGGAGATATCTCAGCCCAGAAATAGTTTTCTAGAGAAGATTGATAAAAAGTTTGGTTGAAGAACTCAATTTTTTGTAGAACAATATTTTGTCTTTATTTGCAAAAAAAAAAGAACATTTTTCCACAAAAAAAAAATTAGAATAGATTAGAAAAAGATAAAGAATCTAGACTTTGTCTAGACTGTTACATGCTTTCCAGAGTCTTTCATATATCTTTGAGAATAGGGGTTTTTTTGGGGGGGGAGAGGAGCAAAGTAATTAATTTCTTGTTGTTTTTTTGTTTGTTTAGTTTTGATTTGGCTTATGTTCTGTAGGAGGGGAAATGATTTTCAGGTATCTAGACTGAGAAAACCCCAAACCTGAAACACTACTCAATCCTGCTTCAGAAGTGCACAAGATGGCCACTTTGGGAAGGAGAGGAGGTGCTGAGAATGTGAGCCTTGCCCAAGTACAGAATCAGGATATAGCTCCAGCACTCAGACTGGGAAATGCTTCTGGATTCTCTGATCTGGATGTAACTAAAGTCATATCAAGGGGTCACTATCCACCATGATTTTGAAGGTAGTAAATTGACTTCAGCTCTTTTCTTTTGACTGGCTGGCAGCCTAGAGACATTGGAAAGAATTCTCATTCTAGGTTTTCACAAGTATTGTAAACAAAGGGTGTTGGGACAGGCTTACGTACATGGAGTTTTATTAGTGTGGTCTAATGATGAATGTTACTTTATGCAGAAAATACAAGAAAAATATGAACTGAATGGGAGAGAGGAAAGAGGCAGACTGTACCCAGTGGCAGGCCAGGAAAAGCAGTGGCAATAGTCGGGGAGTCCCTGATGAGCACCTTTTTCTGCGTTTTTTCTCTGGTGCAGCAGGTGGAAATAATTAAGATGTCAAGGTTGATGATTTTTTTTTGCCATGCTTCTCCCCTCTCACAGTATACTCAAGACCATGTGAAAATTCCCACTGGTTATTTTGATTCTTGATGCTATCAGTGCTGATTGGAGTACAGTAATTTTTAGGTTTAAGTGTTGCACATTGGTTATTAAACTCTATTATTGGACAATTTTTACTAAGTATTTTAATGGCTATTATCTATATTTGGTTTTCTCTATTATAAACGGAAATCTACAAAACAAAAGTTAAGGAAAGATGATGCGGGAGGGTGGGCAAAAGAGGGACCATTCTCACTGTAGTGGCAGTTGTTTTCATGAGTGCCTACCATAGCAAAACTATTGGGATTTGCAGTTGCAAGACTGTGAGAATAACAACATAAGACCTAGAGTTTGAGAACATCAAGGGGAAAAGAAAAATACTTCTGTGGAGGCTCTGGAAAACACTGCCTCAGTGGCTTAGGGGAAAGCTTATAGAGCTGTGAAGTGCAGACCTTTGGTATTACTAAGGCTGAGGTGCTAGCATACTCAAGGCAAAACATACCTTAACAGTATTCAGGAATCAAAAATTCCTATTAGATCAATTAAGCTTAATGTCAGAGATATGAAAATTAGGATCATGTAGACATAGCTTAGAACTTTCTCCTAAATATGGCCTTTTCCTCAAAAAGGGAGAATAGCGAGAATTCCAAGGGTCTTTTTGTTTGGTTAGCTTGCTCTAGGTAAAGGCATAGCATAACAGTATAATACCTTTATTTTTAAACTATTTAGTGATCTGTCAAGACAAAAAAGTTAATTTACCTTTTTGCTATAGTCATATAACTAGAATCAGCACTTGTTTGTACACTGTTTCAAAGTATAAGGTGACTTTGTATCCCCTTATAACTTCTGGTATTTCATAATGTATCCTTTGGAAGGGAGGGTACCCTCTTCCTAAGACTATATCATTTATCAAACAATTGCCACGGTACATTTAGATGCACTATGACTTTGTAAATTACCACACGAATTGCCTGATATCCACATTACCCGATGCCTCAAGGTATTCTAAAATACAAAATCTAGCCACAGGCATTAACAACACATACAGTGATTGCTGTCATATCTTGGTGCTATTCCCAGAAATGCCACATTCAGAAAGCTGTACTTTGAGGAATGGTGTTGCAGGATCAGATGGCTAAATTCATTAGAAACTGAGGTACCACAACAGGGACTACAGAGTTATCCTTGATGATCTTGGCTTTTGTAGTGGCAAACAGCAATGCCCACAGAATTTCTTGAGCTGGATACCAACTGATTCAGTCTTCCAGACTAATCCCAACAGTGGCAGATTTTTTTCATCACATCTTTAAGCCTCGCTGCAGTTTTCTTTCCTGAAAGAGCTATGCATTGAAGGAATGCAAAAATTTCTTAATAGTCCAGGTAACTACTTTACATCATGAGATCACTTGTCCAGTGGCTGGCTCTCTCAGGCTAATTATTGTTAGAGGTTGGCTGATGCAAACTGAAGAAGCTGAGAAACTCTGACTGTGTAGATTCTGGACTGTTCTGATGTAAGAACTGGGGAAAAATCCCCCCCCACCCCCCCCCAACAAACAAACCCCTGAACCCCCCAAAAACCAGCAACAACCCTGCTTTATTTTACCATATTCCTCACTCACTTATTAGCAGTTGATGAAAGATCCTTGCAGGGGCTGCTACTCTGTTTTCCACTGTGAACTGTATATGTGTTCAGTAAGGCTCTTTAAACATTTTTATCAAACACCTATTGAATATCTTACATAAACTAGGAGAGCTAGGAAGTAATGCATTATATTTTTAGGTCTACATATTTTAGATAGTTCATTCTCACATGTGCTGAGCTGTAGGACAAAAATTTCATGCTGACTTTTTTCTACACCTGGTTCAGTGAAGATGACTTTAGCATGAGACACCAACAGCCTCTGGATTTCAGAGTTTTCCCTACTGGTGAATACTGTAGTGAGCATGTGTCTCTCAGAGATGTCTCTGTCAGGTCAGTGAGACCTCTATCTGTCTGCCAGTGCCCTTTACTTCCTAAATCAGGTTTTTATACCACTAGTTTAGCTCAGATGCCACTGAAAACCAGTACCATAGTTCTGAATCTTTTGGAGATTGGTTTTGGTTGTAACTAAGAAAAACTGTAACTAAACATTTGTTACTCTTCCTTCACTCTAGATACTATCAGATGCTGACCAGATTAACTGTCTAGTAGGATCATTAAGGAAAGACCTTGCTTGAGTCCCCTGTGGTTCATATTGCATACCCCAGAGGTCTGTAGACTGTTGTATGCAAACTAGTTATTCTAGGCTCTCATTGCATTTCCTGGGAAGAAATAAGAACTTTGGGATGCAATTTACCTTTTTTAAGGTCTTCTTTAGGATGAGATTAAGAATTTGTGATTAATGTTTGCAAGTAATAAATTAATTTGATCAGATGAAACCCGATCAATGAATGTAAATCTGATCTTGGTCAGTTTATGTGGTTCCACAGACTCTATGCTGTTGTCTTTCCTGTTCTAAAGCCTTGTCTGGGATACTTGTGTTATTTCTGGAGCAAAGGTCCCTTACAATTGTGCTTTATCATTATTTCTGTTATATAAAGTTACAAGTCTCCTTTTAACATAAAGGACTACTCTTTTCATGGCAATACAGTTCTTGGCGTTTGAACATTTGTGTCATTTTCAAAAACACTTTCCTTATGAAGGTGTGGGATTGTTGGATGTCGGATATGCTTGAATGCCATTGATAGACTAGGCTCTAGCCTTAATTTGAGGGTATTACTGCACATATCAGAGGCCTGAATGATCAGACTGTTATCCTTTTTGAACTTTTGCATGCTAGCAGGTTTTTCACAGTTTTTTGTGGGTTATTGGTGTCAAGAAACTTCATTCTTCCATCCAACATTGTCATTCAGTGGTTTTAGTCATATATGAAAAATAGAAGCTACTCAGTTATGATGGATGCAGGTCATTAAGGATGAGAGTATTTTATATGTTCTTTATCTACAAGTACATTCTGTGTGAGACATACTCTTGAAAAAATGTGTGGAGGTGTTTCATAGGGTTTTCATTCTGAATTTAAAAGGGGTGAAAAAAATTTATAGCAGGCATAGCATCTGTTGGAAATAATTATAATGGATATGTTTTACTGTGGCTGAGGTTTAAGGATTCAGACTACCACCTCTTATTCCTTTGTGAGTTACCATCTCTTATTCCTTTGTGAGTTTTGCTAAGCAGAAGACAGGGGAGATGAGTGAATTTTTGGGGGTGGTGAAGTGCAATGTAGAACACTTACATTTAGAAGACTAAGTTCACAATATAGTCACTGGAAATTTCATAGGTATTTCAGAAGGAAAATCTCCACGTGAGTTGCCTGCCTAAATGTATTAACACTGGACGTAAAATTTAAACTTCCAAAAGTAGCAGTAAAGCCAGCAGTTTCCATTTCTAGCCAATCCTCAATGTTCTAAACCCCAAACTGTTTTGGAATTATGAATTAGTTGTGATATAAAAATTTGGAAGCAGAAGACTAGCTTCATTATTTATAATCATGGTTGAGCATGTTATATAATTCTAATTAATGACAAATACTTCAATTCTCTTTTAAAACTTTACCAAAGGGTACCAATCCAGGGAATGGCTAATATAGCAGTTGTTGCAGTACAGGTCTCTCAATTCAGCAGCGAAAGTTAATATTCCTCACATGAAAATGGCTAAAGGATTAGACATTTTTGGATTTTTAAAAATTGAAACTCATGTTAAAAAATTATTTTTTAAATAAAAAATTTTCAAGATTCATGTATCCACTTGATAATCTTGAATGACTTATATGAATAGATTTTTTTTTGTTAAATGAGTGATAAAAAAAATTGAAATTCTGGAAAAAAAAAAAGGCCATCTGTAGTGGTTTATTTATTGTGAACATCTGTCTTTTGAATCCCAACTAGGGAGGTTTGTTTTTCTGAGGGCATACATTCCAGTCAGATTCTTTAGTGAAACAGTGGTATTTCTTTGTGCATAGAAAATCAGAGTGACAATTTCTGTTTACGTGTTTGGAAGTGATTACATAACAAGAACCTCATTTCAAAAGAGTGTGATCTGTGTTTTCTATAGATAGGATTTTTTCTCAATATCTCAACTTCAGTTTAAGGCCTTCAGTTTAAGTCCTTCCCTAAAATAATGCAAATTTAAGAGCTCTATTAAAAAGCAACAAGTTTTTGCCATGATGTCCTATTGTTTACTGAGGAGAGTTAATAATTGAATTGTTAACAAAATCCAGTTCATGACTACAACAAATTATAGCATCATAGAATCATAGAATGGTTTGGGTTGGAAGGGACCTTAAAGGTCATCTAGTTCCAACCCCCCTGCCATGGGCAGGGACACCTTCCACCAGACCAGGTTGCTCAAAGCCCCGTCCAACCTGGCCTTGAACACTTCCAGGGAGGGGGGAGCCACAACTTCTCTGGGCAACCTGTTCCAGTGTCTCACCACCCTCACAGTGATTAATTTCTTCCTTATATCTAATCTAAATTTACCCCCTTTCAGTTTAAAACCATTACCCCTTGTCCTATCCCTACACTCCCTGATAGACTCCCTCCCCATCTTTCCTGTAGGCCCCCTTTAAGTACTGGAAGGCCGCTATAATGTCTCCCCGGAGCCTTCTCTTCTGCAGGCTGAACAACCCCAACTCTCTCAGCCTGTCCTCATAAGGGAGGTGCTTCAGCCCACTGATCATCTTCTTGGTCCTCCTCTGGATTCGCTTGAGCAGGTCCATGTCCTTCTTATTTTGAGGGCCCCAGAGCTGGACACAGTACTCCGGGTGGGGTGTCACAGAGTGGAACAGAGCGGGAGAATCACCTCCCTCTACCTGCTGGCCACACTTCTCTTGATGCAGCCCAGGACACGGTTGGCTCTCTGGGCTGTGACTGCACATTGCTGGCTCATATTCAGTTTTCCTTCCACTAATACCCGCAAGTCCTTCTCCGCAGGGCTGCTCTCAATCCATTAATGGCCCAGCCTGTATTTGTGCTTGAGATTGCCTCAACCCATGTGCAGGACCTTGCACGTGGCCTTCTTGAACTTCATGACGTTCACATGGTCCCACCTCTCCAGCCTGTCGAGGTCCTTCTGGATGTCATCCTTCTCTCCAGTGTCAACCACACCATGCAGCTTGGTGTCGTTGGCAATCTTGCTGAGGGTGCACTCAATCCCACTTGCCCACGTCACCATCAAAGACATTAAACAGCACCGGTCCCAACACCGACCCCTGAGGAACGCCACTTGTCACTGTTCTCCACTTGGACATCAAGCCATTGACCTCAACTCTTTTGAGTGTGACCATCCAGCAAATTCCTTATCTACTGAGTGGTCCATCCATCAAATCCATGTCTCTCCCAATTTAGAGACAAGGATGTCATGGGACAGTGTCAAATGCTTTGTACAAGTCCAGGTAGGTGACGTCAGTTGCTCTTCCCTTATCCACCAGCACTGTAACCCCATTGTAGAAGGCCACCAAATTTGTCAGGAACAAAGTGAAGCCATGTTGGCTGTCACCAATCACTTCCCTATTTTCCATGTGCCCTAGCGTAGTTTCCAGGGGGATCTGCTCTATGATCTTGCTGGGCATAGAGGTGAGACTGAGTGACCTGTAGTTCCCCAGGGTCTTCCTTTTTTCCCTTTTTAAAAATGGGGGTTATGTTTCCCCTTTTATAGTCAGCAGGAACTTCACCAGACTGCCACGACTTCTCAAATATGATGGATAGTGGCTTCGCCATTTCATCCACCAGTTCCCAAGGACTTGTGCACTTTCAGGTTCCTTAGATGGTCTCAAACCTGATCTTCTACTACACTGAGTGGTTCTTCATTCTCCCAGTTCCTGCCTTTGCCTTCTGCATCTTGAGCGGTGTGGTTGGAGCCTTTTCTGGTGAAGACTGAGGCAAAAAAGTCATTGAGTACCTCAGCCTTCTCCATATCCCAGGTAACCAGGTCTCCCATTTCAGAGGCGGCCCACATTTTCCCTAGTCTTCCTTTTATCACTGGCATACCGATAGAAGCTTGTCTTGTTGCCCTTGACATCCCTGGACAGATTTAATTCCATTAGGGCTTTAGCTTTCCTAACACTTGTCCATCTATGAGTCTCAATTCCATCTTAGACAGGTTAATAGAAAAAAAGAATTAAAAAGAACCGCAAACTGCAATGCTTTTGTGTGTTTGTAATACAGGTTATGTATTAGTGGAAGATCTAGTCTATTTGCAAAAACTTCAAATGGTTACTTGCATGCAGAATATCTTTTTTAGCATAGTTGCATATGGTGAGAAAATTTTCTACAAATAGGCAGTTACTTTTTGAAGAATAACATACACAACATTTGGAGTTTGCAGTGCTCAAGAAAGACAAGGATTTTATTGCTGCAGTAGTTTGACACCAGAGGGGTCTTCTGAGGTATTAGTTCTTCAAAGCTTTTGAACATCAGGCAACTTAGCTGCCTGATGTGAGCTTACACTTAATCATTATCCTCCATATTAATATTGACTGCACATGTAAGTTTCTGGAGTCCGTGTGTACTCAGAGTAGTACTTCTACAAATATTTTACAGCACTCTGCAACGCATAACTCCAGGTTACTTGGGGAGCTGGACTCAGTACACATATTGGCACAGTGACATGGCGGTGTTGTTCAGGCTTCCAGATGCTGGGTGCTTTGCTCGGGCAGAAAGTCCTCTTACATTCAGTTTCTGGAACTTGAACTGCTGTCTTCACATAGCACAACAATGTAGTATGTGATATACCAGTTTGGCCAGAGTTAGCTTTGTTTCTCTGTATAACTCAGGGTATATAATTGATTCTTACAGGTAAGAATCTCTTTGAGGTAAAATTTGTCTTGTGGTTTGCAAAATGGCAGCAGTTTTGCTTTTGTGCAAGAGACTTCTAAAATATGTCTCTCTTTAATGCTGTACTTGAGACCTTGTGATAGTTATTGCTGTCACAACTATGCTCTTAGGTGTGATTTATAATTTTCAAGTAGCAGCTACCACCAAGTATAGTTACCGATGTCCTGTCAGAATTTCCTCCCAAAATTATGTGTCCAATAGGCTGCAGCCAAGTATGAGACAGCAAATATGAGACATGGATACTTGGACTGACATCTGCAGTCTTCTGATCTCATGAGGACTTTTTTTGACTTCAAAGGGCTCTGGATCAATCTCTTAGTTTCTGCTCAAAGCAACTGTAGCCTTTCTTTGATTTTGGGAACTAAAATACTAAAAGGCCAACATATTAATAAGTCATTCACTCCTGAATATCTCTATTCTTCTGAGTAGCAGCAGGGCAGAGAAAAGCAATTTGTTTCTCAACCAGATAAGTGGAAAGAGAATGGAGATACTGGACTCATGACAATCATAAATTTGTTTCTGCTATGACCTGTAATCAACAGCATATGATATAACCTATTGCTATTGCAGGAAGGAGATCTAAAGATGACTGACAATTCTGAACAAGCAAGGTCTAGCTGAAAACAGAATGCTCTAAATACAGAACCATGACTTTATATAGCCCTACAGTGAGAGAAATCTTTTCATTTCTTGCTCTGTTGGGAGGCAAGGGAGGATTTATTAGACTTTTGGGAAGCTTTAGAATCTTCAGCAAATATTCCAAGACACTAGAAACATTTTAGGCAACTTACTCAGTTCATATAATAGAGTTTAAATAAATTTGCCAACATATTGATTTCCTGCCCTGGGGAAATTTAAGGGCTTTTATTGTTACTGTGTTTGTTACTAACATGTTCAATTAATTATTCTACACTGTCTGATGCTAATTTGGAGAATTCTAAATGTAATAGGTTCAGTTAGTACATGGAGAGGTTGATTAACTGAGGATTGAGATAATCCAATATCAGGGACTCATGCTCCTCTAGTGGGTGTTCCAGGAATCATATCATCACTCTTCACCTTTATCTAACATTTGCTACATGGTTCATCCAACGCAATAAAATTATAATGAATAAGTTATAATTAATGAATTTAACTTTATTTGACTTAATTCTTAGTAGAAACAAACAAAATGCATGTATTGCACAAATATCTTTTGACTATGTCAAACTTATCAAAATGATTTAGGGCCACATTGTCACCTGTTATATATGGTTTGAAGACAGCCTCAAGTCATCAAGTGCAAGGAAGGCACATAGAGTTCTCTACTAAATTCTTGCCTCAGTAGTTACTTGTCTAAGATTTGTTTAAGGAACTTGTAAATAAGTTTGCTACGATAAGAATATATAAGTGGGTATACCTAAGTATAGATAGGAGACATTAGTTTTAAAAGAGAAGATAATATTCAAAACCAAGAGATGGATGAAGGGAAAGCTATTTTATATACACCATTATGTATGTTAAGAAGGTTGATAGGCATATAGTAAACTTTTTTTTTTGTCTCTAGCACATGCAGCAAATTAAGAAGTGAGAGAGAAATAAAATAATTTGCACTGTAGAAGTTGTATAGCAAATGGCAGTAACAATTTGAATGGTCATATGCTTTGTTATTCATAGTAGTCTGGAAGTATAATTCAGATGAAAAATATAAAACACCGAAAAGTTAAAAAGTAACATGTATAAGGTTGCTCAGGAAAAACACAAATTTTTCCAGTTTGTGCATCCAGAATATTAAGTTAAAAAAACAGGTACTTTAATTTCAAAATATATCCTTTAATAACATAAAATCATAAGGGATCAAATTAAGATTGTTATATTCAGTTCAACTTTTGAATTCAAAACATTGCAAAAATGAGTAATGTTCTTTCAACTTTATGACTTTATTTTTCTGTTGATTTTTTGTGTGGTCTTCACAGAATATTGTAAGTTATAGGAAAAGAAAAGAAAACCAAAACTCATATGATGCTAAGTACATTTACCATACCTTCTGCAAAACACCTTAAAGTCAACCTTTCAAGTCTCAGTATGGCCTGTTGCCACTTGAGCTACAGGACTTCACATTGTTCAACTGACAATAGAGTAAAGTGGTAGTAAAGAGGGAGGTCAGGCCGCAGGTGCCAAGTCCCAGTTGTAGAGGGAACCTAGTTTAGTTTTCTGTCCAAAAAAATCCATCTCACCCCCTGTCCCTGCCTCATTTGCTTCTTGAGATCAGGGAACAGGGTTGGTCATGAGGTTCCTCTCAAGATAGGTTCCCTTCTCTTTTAGTCTCCTCGTGCACTCCGAATATAATAGTAACACTGGTAGCAGCTTCCATCATTGCTGTTATGTCACATTCTAGCTGTAAAAAAGGATACACATTTTAAAATATTTGCTTTTTTATATACTATGATTTTGGTAAACTGCCAAAACTTTCCTGAAAACAGATAGTGAGAGAAGGGAAAACTGATAGTTTCAAATACAGCCCAGATAAGCCAGAATGGAATTTAATTAGCAGAAAAAAGGTTTCCAGCAAAAGACTTTTCTCCTCATTGAATTTGAGGGAAGAGAAATGGAAACCTTAGATATAAATTGTCTATAATTTTCTGTTGTTGTTCTTTGTTTCCAAAGTAAATTCTGGCTGTATTCAGACTGCAAGCTGGGGTATGATTTGAAACAGCTGTGGCAGACTGGGCTATGGGCAGGTTGAGCCGTGATCTGTAACTGCTCTGTAGTCCCTTTTACTCCTCTCTTAATGTTTGCTCCTACTTAACAGTTATTTTATCTGTTGGAAGGAAACCCCACATATGTAAAAAGGAAAGGAATTGTGATTCTACTAGGAGGAGATGTGATGTAGAGAACTGTGGGAATGAGGCCTAGGGGAACGCAGTATAGACAGAGCCATTAAGCTGCAAACTTAGAGGGGCTCTCATAATAGTCATGTGAAATACATACAGCCTTGCGAGTTTCGAATGTGTTTGTGTTTGCTCACAAGGGTGTTGCCAGATAGAGACTTCAGTGCTTTTCTCTTCTTGGCAGAGAGGCTAAAATAGGTGTAAGGGTGCCTACGTCCCGTTCCATGTCACTGAGTTCTTTGTAGTGCTGGAAGAAGATGGAGCTGTTTTTTTCCCCCTGTTCTAACTCTCTGACTTTTCATTGGTAGGCAGGTGATTCCATATCATTCTTTAAATCAAGTGGGAAAGAGTTAAAATATATTTCTTTCCCTGTCTCTTTTGAGGACAGAACAACCCTTGGAGATACAGGACTGTAGCAATCCCTGTTCTACTTGACTTGAATCAGGCTTTTGCACAAAGATACTCGCTTGAGATGTGGGAGATTATAGTTCAAGCTGGTTTTCAGTTGCTAATACCAAATGACATTGCTCCATAAGGAGAAATAATGATCTGAGTAATTGGTGAAGTGATTCACTGGCATGAATTAGACATAGCCAAACACTGAACACCTGCTATAACCTTTGCAACAGGACTCTGGCTTCTTAGAGTCAGGAAATACTCTCATTTTGATGGGATATTCTGTCTTTCTTGAAAAAGGTACATATATTTACAGATCACAGAAACACAGAATGACTGACTGGTTGAGGTTGGAAGGGACCTCTGGATATCATCTTGTCCAACTCCTCGGCTCAAAAAGGGACACCTACAGCTGGTTGCCCAGGACTATGTCCAGACAATGTTTGAATATCTCCAAGGACTACAACCTCTCAGAGTAACTGTGCAGTGCTCAGTCACCCTCACTGTAAAATCGTGGTTCCTGATATTCAGAGGGAACCTCCTGTGTTTCAGTTTGTGCCCATTGCTTCTGGTCCTGTCACTGGGCATCACTGAGAAGAGTCTGGCCCCATCCTCTTTGCATCCTACTTTCAGGTATTTATAAACATTAATAAGATCCCCCTGAGCCTTTGTCTGCTCATCCAGCCCAGATGTCATCAACTTCTCTATGAGGATCTTATGGGAAACTGTAGAAAGCCTTACTGAAGTCCAGATGGACAATATCCACTGCTCTCTCTTCATCTACCAAGCCAGTTGTTTCATCATAGTTTATCAAGTTGATCAAGCATGACTTGCTCTTGGTGAATCCATACTGACTGATCCTGATGACTACCTCATCTTCCATGTGCCTGGAAATGCATTTCGGGATTAGTTGCTTCACCACCTACATTTTTGAACTAATAAAAGATGTTTAGAGAAATCTATTTAATCAGTACTTGAATGCTTCTAGCCACACTGTTCTTTAAATACTGGTGAGATGATCCTGTCAGATTTCTATTATACTTCGGGTTTCTTGCTTTCTACTCCACAGCCCTCTCACAAGTTGTTTTTGTGATAGCATTGTTCATTCTTCTTCACCAATCAGTTTGAAACAAGTAAGGAATCTGGAAAACCACATTCCTTGCAGTTTAAATTATATATTTTTTAGTCCATAAGTCTATGTAGGGTGTGATTAGGTCTGTCCATAGCTTGTGATGATAATCTCTACACAGGTAAAAACAACTTAGAATAAATGAATTTCTGAATGCCTTTTGGGAGAAGAAGGGGCAAGTGATAGGGAAGGAGGTAAAATGTCAAGGTCAATGAAAGGGAATTATGTCTAAATAGTCTGAGGCTGTAGTGCAGTGATGACCTCTATATGTATTGCAGTTTGAGATGTTTATTTTCACCTGATGATTTAATGCAAAATGGAGAGATAGGGAACCAGTAACCTCATTGCCCCTTCTTAATATAATCTTTCTACTAGGATGAAAGCCATTCTTATTTTATTTCATTTTTGATTGCTTAATTTTAAGACAAGTTCTTATGTTAAAATTTCAGTTAGGTAATCTCAAAGTTTAGCAAGGTTTGAAGGTTTGTAAAGAGAGTTAACATCACTCGTTTTATCAACAGCTATACTTGGAATAAATGATGAGGTTCTGAATGCAGAAGACCATCTCCTAAGGGGCTGAAACCAAAGCAGTAAACTTTATACTGAACACTTGCTAGCAACAAAAGTTCTCTAAGGAAATGTAGGCAATATAATTAATCTATCAGTTAGACAATTTGAGAGGCAGCAACTCTGTAGCAGGTATAGGTGCTAAGTAGGTGCTCATTTGTCTCTCACCATGGGTCTGGGCTAATGCCCAGACAGGACATGTGCCTGTGGGTGGGCCCGGCTTGGCTGTGGGGGAGCTGGAGACCGGCCCTGCTGCAGCATTGCTGGGGCAGGGGCTGATGGCCCTGGGGGGCTGACATGGGGTCCTGGGCCCTGGGCAGGGGAGGGGAGCCCTGTGGGGCTGGACAGGGACAGTCAGGGCTGGTGGTGCCCTCAGGGACATGCTAAGCTGAAAGGTTTTTGTTTTGGAGATGCAATATAGGTGGGTTGCAATCTATGATATGGTTTACTAACATTTTAATTTCATTCTGGGGAACTGGGAAACACTGTAAAGGTGAAGATGAGTAAGAGATCAGTTTTCAAGAGAAGAAGGTCTCAGGCTTCTGGCGGTATTGCTGTTGGTCAGGGCCTTCTGCCTTGTATCCCTGGCAACTTCTCAGTTATATTGACACTGAACTGGAATAGCCTCCCTGTGCATGTCTTATCCATCAGAAAGATGTTTAGATAGTATAGGAATGGAAATTTATTGAGCTAGGTAGGCAAAGACTAAGTGCAGATAGATTTTGATGAGCTGATTTCAGTTTGATGGCTGGAATTGCAATTTCTCTCAATTTATGCTGTGTTTTTTTGGGGAGGGTGTGTGAAAAACAGCTCAGTGGCTTTTATCTTGAATTCATTAACCAACAATGATACTATCTGACACATCATTTGTGTAAAGATGAAAAGTTTTTCACTTACGAGAGGGTTTTCATGTATGAATTTTCATTGAATCAATTTTCAGTCATTCCAGTCTTTCTGGCTATGAAAATTTTAAGATAATTTATTCCTGAATTACCTAGGTTCTTAAAAAAAAATCATCTGGGAGAAAGGCAGATATATTTATCAAAGCTTGCTCATGCACAGAGAGGCATATATGATTTCATCAAGGGTAATTGCTTTACTAGTAATAACTTGGAAGTGACACAGTCAACATTACCTCGAGCATAGCAAGAGCCTTGCTGTTATGGCTGTTTAAGTGCCTTCTGGTACATTTCTTCCTGTGAGTTTCAGAAACACAGAAATAATATTAAAAGGCCCAAGGAGACTTAACTATATACTTGAAGTGAGGACTGAATAGATGATCTGAACTTCATGCCACTGGGTGGATTATTCTGTCTTCTATTCATCTGATTCCCTATCTACAATCTCTGAAAGCTGTACCTTGACAGGCTTGAGGGATATTATGTGGAGCTCTTGCTGTTCCAACTGATCTTTAATTTCAGTATGTCTCAGCATGGTCTTGAAGCTCTCTTTAGATTCTGTTCCTTTGACTTTGGGTTTTTCCTTAATTTTTTTTTTTTTTTTTGGATTGGTCTTTTCCCCTCTTTCGCTGTGTTTCTCCTTTAGCTGTATCTTGTCCTCCTTTTCCTCCTCCTCCTTAATCTCAGGTTTGGCCTTTCTCTTATCCCTGACTTAAGAATTAACCTTTTCATTTGACACAGGACTGGCAATCTCTCCCCTTCTCTTTGACCTTAGACTTAGCCTTTCTTCTGCCCTTCGTTTTTACTATGTCTTATTCTACATGCTTTCTTGGCATTGCTACTTTCTGGTCTGGGGTTCCCCTAAGGGGATTTATCGTTCCATTTACCATGCAGAATTTCTTAATACGGCAAATCACTGTCTTCTGCATCATCAGCATTTCTCTTGTATGTGTTGCTGTTTTGGGCTCAGACTTCATGAGTTTAATTGTTTCTGACTTCTTATAGCAGTTTGCAAATTATTCAGAAGATTTGTTTTGTTTTGTTTTGATTCAAACTGAGTCTAACATCTTTGTTTCCAGCCTGCCTGTTGGAGTTTGGGTTTTTGTTTTGGTTTGGTTTGGTTTTGGTTTTTTTTTTCCCACGGCATTTTTTTTTTTTCTGGAGCTTTTCAGTTTTTGACCTGTAGCAATACTGATTAGGTTTGTTTGGAACCTCATTGTACTCATATAGTCTTCCTTTCATCCTTTAGATTTCCATTTGTTGGTGTTGCAAAAATCTTCAAATTTTCTGTTGAAATGTGTATTATATGCTATTCAAATATTTCATTCATTCTTCTGATGAGGAGTTTTTAATCTGTCTTATCCGCTGTATCACACATGATATCTTTGTTTTGACAGGTAGTTAGTTCATGGTGATTCTGATGTAGCCCACATGAGAAATGAACCTGTGTTTTGCCAGTCTTATTAACAAAGCTTTGTATCTAAATGCTTTTGAAGGCAAGAAGATTTTTCAAGAAATGTTAGTACTTTTTGGAAAAAATAGGGACCTCTGCAATTTCACATCACTTGTTCCGAGCTGCCATCGTGTGTTACAGAGAAGCTTAATTCCTCCTCCCTGGTCTGCATCCTGTGGAGATGACCTCAGCCTTTCCATTTCTGTGCTATCGTTCCTCTGCTGCTGCAGTTGTACATTTGTTAGCAGCCCATTTTCTCTGAAGAGCAGTCTCTGGCTGTCATTTGTGTTAGGCTGTTCTTCCTGCTTTCTCTGTTCATCTCTGGTCTCTGCTAGGGTTTTTCCTGACCTTGTAAACCTTGCCACAGATTCATACATTCCTATTCTTTCTTTTTCTTGTAGTTTCTCTCTGAACCCAACTACCCGTTGTTCTGTGGGGTATTCTAGTTGCTTGTGGCAACTCTGACTTCAGAGGAGTGTCAGTCTCTTTTTCCTGCTTTCTCTGAGTATGCCACCACAAGGGGATCCTTACGGGACAGGCAGGAATCAAGACCAGAGGCACAGGTAGGTTCATAGGTTTAACTATTTAAAGCAGAAAGAGATGAGCAGAGAATCGTGAGGAAACTACTATGTCAGATGGAGAAAGAAGCAACACAGGTTCCATCATATCTTTCTGATCTGCTTGAAGACGAGAAATACAACTCTGAATATATTCATTTAGAGGGAGTGTGTGGACGAGAGGCTTACCATCTTCTTCTGGTGTGCTGCTTTTAATTAATGTTGAAAAATGACTCCCCAAAATCAGAGGGTTTTTTTGTTGGTGAATTCCCTCTCTCTAAGCAGAGTTACTGCACATTTACCAAAGAAGGAATTACATTTCACTGCCTTTGCATTATTTGATACTTACTTTTGTTTTAAGTAAAGAAAATAAGATACTGCCACTCATTTCTTAGATATCTGTAAGTCAACATTACCTCAGTTGCTGTATCTGAAGAGTGGGTTATTTTCTTACTTAAAGCCCACGCTCTTCATGGAGGTAAATAAGCCTTCTATCATTTGGGATGCCTGTTTTTTCCTACTAAATATAAAGGAAGTTTGAGGTCAGATTTAGCTCTTTAACTTTCATATACCTAAATTAGGGAAAAAAATTATTTCATTTGCATATCTCTGAATATTAATCTAGCTGGTCTGTGTCCATTTCCTGCTATAAGATCTACCTCTAGCTGGCTTTCCTCTTCTGAACACCCCCTCCTCTCAAACTGTCCAGGAAATAAACAGTTGAAATAGCATCATCTGCTTATCTGATATTCTGACTTCTGGGCTATTGATGACACCATCACAGAACTGCCAATAGGCATTGTTTAGTCAGTGATCTTCTATTTATAGTTCAAAAACTTTGAAAATTTTCATGTCACTACATATGAAATTCTTGAATTTAGCAGTTGGGAGAGTGTACTATTAAAATGTTCAAAAGAAAGAACTTGATATGAAACTGAATCAGTGGGAAAAAGTATGTAAACACTGTAAAAGATATAGATTTAAAGATGTATTTAAAGATGCTAAGATTGCATTTAAAATGGTACGTTTTCTTAGAGAGACTTCATAAACCTGTCTGCTCAAATTGAAGTTAATTATAATAGTCCAGTCATTATAATTAATAAAATTGAACATCAAATAATAATCAAATATTTTTATCCTGTATCTGCGTATTGCCAAGAGCTGTCAGAAGTTTTTGCGATAGCTGGAGAGAGTGGGTCATTGCAAAACAAAATTTTTATGAGACAGACATTTTATTTCTCAGGTAAAGACTAAGATAACTGTATAAATATAATGACAGAACGTCAGTCTTAGTTGTTTGTCACTGTAAAATCACTGTAAAATCAGAGACTGTTGTGAAAATTGTGAGAACTGAGTCAATTAAGCTTAAACTGAATAGCATTAAAACTAGGGTCATTACAGCACTATCAGATTTAAGTTACCAATGAGCCTGTGGACTGGTGAGAAAATCTGTTTTAGACTTCAGGAGAATATGCTTAGAAGGACTGCCAGACCCCCTTAATTTTTTTTTTAAATGTTATAATTATGAGGAAATCAATTGTCACAAATGTGGAGATAAAATGACACTTTAATAAAGAAAAATATGTCTATGACGTCTGTCTTAAAATTTGACTACTAGTCTTTTGACCTGTGTGCCCATGCTTCCTGATACAAATTTGCAGTTTTTTGAAAATAATTGCCTATTACAGAGATGAAGTCTAAACACGATCTGTAAATGGACAAGAGAGAACAGTGTGGTTTACTAGAATATATAAAGTCTAAACTATAATCTAGTCATATACAATTAAAATCAGTCTGGCAAAGACAATTAGAAGATCTGTAAGGAAAACTGAAGGTGAAAATGATAAACACATAGGTACAAAGATGAACTTGGAAAACCTGGTTCACAAATAGCACTTCATTCATTTTTATGCTTTAAAGCTGGAGACTATTTTGGTGCTATAGAGAGACAGTAAACACAATCCCCGGTGTTTACCAGTAAAGCTGAGGTGAGTTTTGATCTCTTCCTGTAACAGGAATTAATCTATAAAGGCTGCCAAAATAAAGAAATGAAAGTTTAAAATAACTGAGAAGGGAAGCTGTGTTAGCCTTCGTGGATTTTCACTGTCCAGCCATTCCTTAAATCCTTCCTTATTTCTTATATCCTAGGTTTAATCACCTACTACTGTTGGAGAATTGGAATGGCTGTCAAAGTCTACGTGAGCAGTGAAATCTGCAGTAAAAGGGCCACTGTCATGTGGAGAGATTTAAGACATTACCATAGCTTGGAATAAAGATTGCCCTAAACTTCAACATCTGATTCCTCAACGGGTGTGTATGAAAAGTTGCAGTGTTGCCAGGCTTCCCCTGCAGCAGGTGTCCAGATGGACACTTTCACAGTTTAGCTAGAGTGTTTCACACGTTACTTATTCATAAGAAATTTTGCTTTGCTTCCATATTCCTGAATATTTCCTTTTCAGACATATATTCAGATAGCCATCTGCTGGTATTTATTTCCAATTTATAAAGATAACCACTGTCTTTACACAGAATTGAGGCCTATGTTTGCAGCTGTTAAAATGAATTGCACTTATAGGGAGTGGTTTGGCTCTAGCGAGTCAAAACATTCACGAGAGTTATTTAGTGTGATTAAGATTACAGAAAATGCCAGCACCAAGTAAGTGTTAAAGCCTGATTTCATTTACACCATTGCTTTTGGTCAAAAGTGAAGTCTAAAATCGGATGTTTTTTTCTTTAAATTGTATGAGAAAATTTTTTTAAATACCAGGTAGAAGCTCAGTGCCATGATCTTTAGGATCTTTATTGCTAAAAACTTATTTCTTAAAATACAGTATAAATACATGCACATACTTAGAGAGAATGTGTTTGTATGCATGTGTGTGTGTGTATAAATGTATTTTTTGTGATGACAGTCCCTACTTTATCAGTTATCTGGAAGTCATGTCTGTTCCTACCGGTGAATACCATGCAGATGGACCCTGAAAGACATATAAGTTTGTGGAACATATTTGTCAGTTTATTGCCAAAGTGTTTCATCAGTGTTAATAGGCACTATACTGTGGCCAAATGTAATGTGTGATTTTTCAGAAATGACAAGTTTGTTTGACGTATTAGCAAGCTAATAGGAATACTTGATGGCCTCACCCTTGCTCCTGTAATTTGTTTTGAAATTATATTTGTCACATGAAGTGCTTCTCTGTGTTGATCAGTTTAATAAAAATAAGAATAAATGATATGAAGTGCCTTGGTACTTTAAGAGACATACAGAAAAGAATATATAAGCAATACCTGAATTACCCCGGCAAAATGTGTGCAGCTATAAATGCCATTAAATCAACTCTTCTGGCCTTTGAGGGAAGAGAAGTATTTCAGCTAATACAGTCTTGGAACCTATACAAATTACCTGAAATAACATTCTTAAAAGGTTTATTAAACCTATTAAGGTTTAAGTTTTAAATTGCAGTGTGTTGAGATAGTCCTGACAGAAGAGACTGTTGGTAAATATTGGTATTAGTCTATGTAAATAGTCTATCTAAAATGGATAGACTGTTGGTAAATTGTTTATCCATTGAAATGTCATTTGAAGTAAAAGCAACAGTTTTGCATTACCCATAGGAAAGAACAAATAATAGTCAAATGGCTTCTAAAAATGTTTGAATGTTTATGTTTTAAGATATTTGAATATTTGAATTTTTATATTTTTAGTTGAAGATGTATAATACATATTTACAGAAATATTTAAAACCCAAGGGTTTTGCGGTGATTTTTTTTCTTCTTTTATATTGAAGTACTTGCCTCAGCTTTTTTCCCCAAAACGTATACTTTTGTGGTATATAGGTTTAAAGACAATTCTGTTTTTGTAGCAGTGATCAATCTGCAAAGAAAAAATATTGCTAATAATTTTTATGACAGAAGTCAATACACTATGATCAATGTATTTATTCTCTGGGTATCAATATTATGATTTTTCTTTTTTTAAGTCTTTAAAAACAGCATTACAGGTGATTTAAGAAGTAACTTTTTTGTCACCATTTGTAATTCATAAGCATGCATTTATTTGCTTCATTTACTGAAGAGCACTATATATTTCTTCCTAACAGGAAAAACTGCTGTAACTAAAATGACATCATGCTGCCTCCTATGGGGGAATTCTGAAGCCTTCTTAAAAATACGACACAGTGGTAAGTACTAAAGTATGTTCAAACCAATTCTATTTTCTGTAAAAATATATGTAATAGAAATGAGAGGAGGTCTCTGTTGCTGGTGTTCTTAAATGTGTTTGAAATACATCCAGTTAAAATGCTTGTTTGCCATGTGTTCATACAATGAGACATGGAATACAATCCGTTCTAAACATTAGTGCTGTTTATGTGCTTCTTCATGATAAGCATGAATTTTTATTATTTTTCAGTTCTGTAAATATTGACTGATACCACTAAATTTGTAGTTAAAAGACATGGGATTAAACCTGGCTACTGTGGCACTGCTACTCATTGAGGTTTGGGGTTTCCAGGCCACACTGTACCAGATAGAGCTGACAATCTGCAGTTTGCAAAACGAGGTTGGGTTCCAAAGTTCTTATGGGGCTGTATAAATAAAGGGGCTTGGTTGCTGTTTCATATTGTTATCATAAAGATATAACTTTTCCTCTCGTTTTATTAGCAAAATGTGAGATAATATACTTTGATATATACTGTATACACACACACAGAGGTATGTGTATATTTGTGTGTATATATACACACATATATAAACATTCTTATGATATCAGTATGAAATATGTGACAACAGTTTAGTTTAGAAATCTATGCATAGAATATATCCCATTTATAAAATACCTTAGATTAATCTAATTACCATTCTTTCATGCTGTGCCTGACACATTGATTAATGAGAAGGGAAAGACATGTACAAATGACCAGAAAAGTTTCTTTGATGCATAGTTCTTCCTTCTCACTTTATATGATCTATGAACTTTGAAGCAGATGGGACTTCTTCTGTAATCGTTGTGCTAGCTGCAGTACAATGACGTTTCAATTTAGTGTTATCATTGGGTCCTAAATTCAAGGAGAAGGAATAGTAATATATCTGATGTGATAATAAAGTTGTGAATAAGCAATAATTCAAAGTATGACAGGTTAGTTATGAGATCCGAGGGTACCATTATGTGAAGTGTAAAAATCAGACAAAGAAAATAACAGCTTTGAAAACTCCTGTGATTTTTGCATCACTGAACCATGTTTATTCCAATTTGTAGCAATTTAAATGTGATTGAATAAAAAACACTTTATGAACAGGAGCCTGTTTAATAGTTTAGTATCCATGCTGATCATGATCATAGCTGAACTCTTACTGGTTGCTGTAGTGAATATTACACATATGAATACTATACATAGGATTCAATTACTTACTCTCCTCAGAGAACTCATTACATTTTTCATTAAAAAGGCAAGGAAATGATACAAGGAATACAAGGCTGATAATAGAAAGAATACAAAGCTGAAGTCAAAGTCAAAATAATCACTTCATTTCTTTGGAACTAACAATTTGTGGTAGATTTACATTGTCTTGCACTAGAATTAGCTACAGCCATGTTCCAAGAAGGGAGAGGTCTCATTTGAAGACCTATCATGGTACACTGAGATAAACCACAGAGTCTGGGGAGAGGAGTCTGAGGGGGAAACAGAGGGATGGTGTGATTTTAGTTCTCACTTTTTTCTCAGCATTTTGTTTGTTTTTCTTCATAACTCACAGAGGGAAAGTCAGGGAGAATGAGAAGAAAGGGAAGCAAATAACATTAAAACAGAAGAGTGAGATAGAGTATATTGATGTCTGGCTTTTAACTCCCACTGCAAGTTAGTGGACATCAGAAGCTAGTTGTGCCTTTTGAAAACTTCCTTGTTCATGTGAAGTGATAATTGGACAACACATAAAAAACCCAGGAGAGTAGAAAATGAAGTTGTAAATCTGCATCAAACTTATTTCAGCTTCTCTGCTTGCTAATTTTCTGAAGTATATGTAGCCACAAACATAAATGTTGAACTGCCAGCCCCAAGGTACTTAAAAAATACACAACAGAAATATGGCAATATATGTTATGGAATTTTAAAATTTGTCTAGAAAAAAGGTTATATTCTTAGAGAAGTTTTTCAAAAGATAAATTGAAATGGATCTGAAGGATTTCAGGAACATGTACAACCCAAGCCAAACTAACTCTGAAGATGTATTTGCAGCAGGCAATAGGGATCTGTTTGGATGAACAGAAAAACTGAGAGTGGTGTGTATAATTATCAGTGTTGGTTCAAAATAATAACTAAATACGGTAGCGAGGACAGATTGTAACTGAGTTTTGCTGTATTATACTCCTATATTTAAGAGAAATGCAGAAAGAAATCCCCACACCTTGATCGTGTTTACTTTTTGCTTGCTATGATTCTCATCCAGAACTCCAGCTACAATTCTTCAACATACACCAATGATCTTTTTCAAGAGAAAACTGCAATTTATGTTTACAGTATGCAAAAAGTGCTTGCTGGCAATGCACAATATAGTAATAAAAATGAAAGCAAACAAATGGCCCATGCTTTGTCCTCAGATTTTGATCTTGCATCACAGGTGTAAGCTAGTTTAAATGGTGGGATTTTGTTCTAAAATCCCAACCTGACAGCTGAGTGTGCAGATGGAGCCCTGTGGTAGTCCATGGGGTGCTGTGTAGTTTCTTTGATGTAGCCACATACTGTCAGATTCTTGATCATGTTCTCAGACTCTGATCAAGCCTTCTGTCTTGTATCATTCATGATAACAAATGTGAAGGAATAATAAAGCCTTCATATTAGAAGGCAGGAATAAATCGTTCCAGCTCTAGTCTTGGGAGTTTTAGGAAATGGAATAGCTCTTAATTCACTGAGGAAAATCAGGGCACAATATAACTCTCATTCTTTTAGAGCTGTCAGCTCTCCTCAGCCTACTTTTCAGCTCTCAGGATTCAGTGTTGTTGATAAGAATCTTTGCTTTGCCTCCTCTTGTTAGGGTTTATGGCTATAAATGGAAGTGCGCTCAGCTGAGCAGTCCAACCTCTGGTTAAGCAGTGCCTTCAACTCTTATTTCTAGTTTTCTTTTTGTGTTCTCACTGTATCTTGCACTCTTCGATGGAAGCAAAATACTCCCTGCATTTTTTCTGCCTTTGTAAAGTATTAGCATAATTTTAGCATGGTAATCCATCAATTAAGTAGGCTCCCAAGACCTATACTATGATATAGAGGCTGTGCTGACATTGTGTATAGTGTACACTCTTCCCACCAATTCTCTTAATTTTGAAACAGAAAGAAGGAAAGAACTCAATTTTAAGTTCTTCCTTCTATAAAGATAGCAGGTGTGTTTTCCATACTGAAACATAATTCATAAGCAGGAGCAACTAATGAAGTTACCAGCTGAACATCCCAGAACTGATGGTCTGTTAATGAATTGAGGCTGATACTCAACATTTCAGTATGTTTCCAAATTGGAAACTGCATTTTCAAGAATTCAGGTAGTGTAAATTGACTTGATCACCTGCTGGCTGGGAATTTAACCAGTCCGTCTAGATGTTGTTGCAGGATGTTCCACATCTTTCTATGCATCTATAAATTTGTGTCCAGGGAGAGTATTCTGAAATCCTAACTGTGACTCAGTTGATCTAGAAAAAATAAAGTTGCATCAGCTGCTTTGCTCTGAGATGTTACTGGTAAATCTAACTTTAGCAAATTCATTACATCACTGATATTGTGGTGTGTTTGCCCTTAAAGGTAGAGACCTATAAATACTGGAATCAATATATTCAGATTCTTCAATGAATATAAAAGATTCCTAACTTCCATTTGAATTAGAAGTGATGTATCCATTCTTTATTGCAAAATTTAGTTACGTGTTTTAGTATGACTGACGTAAAGTACTTAAATGTAGGTAAACTCTGATGATCTCTATCAATATGTGGATTTCTGAAGAACCCAAGTGAGAAATGGAAATATGAAGCATTTGCAAATATTGTTCAGATTTGAAGTAACAGCCACCCAAACTTGAGATTGTTAAATTTACTTTCAGATGGCAATGTAACTGAATAATTTTATCACTTTTACCTAAAAAACTAAAGGTTTTCCAGACATAGTTTAACAGGTTTTTAGTGATTTTTTTGTTGTTGTTGTTAAAGTACAATTTCAGTGGTGAGGTTCATTGGAAAATAAAAGTATGAGTCATAATTGTCTTAAATCTTTAAGAAGCATAAACTATTCTTATCTAAGTAACAATTCCATAAATACAATTGATTTTGCAGAAAATTAATTTGAACATCACATTACATAATGCATTGTACAACAGTAACAAAAAATTGTTAAAACTGTGTAATGTTTTGTAGACTGGATGGCTGACAGGACTGCATCATGAGTAAGCAAGTGAAAGCAAAATAGAAAATAATCACACTGTGTTTTACATAGGCAGCTTATTTGATTGATTAGAGGTGTTTTTAAAAGTTGAGTCATGTTCCGTTCAAAAAAATGGAGTGCAGATTTTATTACTATATGCAATGCTTGAACTTGGAAATGTTTTATCACTGTGACTCATAATTTAAATCTACTGTACTGAACATGTAGAGGTGTTATATCAATTTCTACAGGGAACTTATAACTCTTAAAAAAAAAAATAGTTCAAAAAACCTAGTTGTTGTTTTTTTCTAAGAACAACAGTAAAGCTTTTAACATAAGGTTCCAGCGTAAATAAATTACATGTAAGCAGTTGTCCTCATCCCATCAGGGTTCAAAACACACTGCATCTTCATTATTAACCACAAGACTCTGATATGTTATGTTTGTTTTGTTTGGACAACTCAGTAATATGGCAAGGGAAGACCATCTATGTCTTTTGCAAAATATACCTTTACCTTCCCAGTAGCCATTCAGCAGCTACCTTCCTCAGTATTTATAGAAAAGAAATAGCTCTGTGTAACAGCAAAATCTTGTATCCTCCTGGAGTCCCCATTACTTACCTTGAGCTCTGCACACTGCAGTTTAAGTTGCTTTTAGAAACAACTGACAGAAGATGATCTCTGGGATCATCAACTCGAGTTTCTAAAAGAGGAGACAACCATATCATGTAATCCTTTTTGTACAGGTTATGATGTAGGTTAATGAAACCAAGGGTTACTTGTGGAAACCAGTAATACGTAGTGTCCCTCAAGGGTCCACACTGGGACAATACTATTAAATATCTTCATCAATGACATAGACGGTGTGGATGAGTATACCCTCAGCAAGTCTGTGGATGACACAAAAATGAGCGGTACTATTGCTTCATGTGAGGGAAGGGATGCCATCCAGGGGGACCTTGACAGGCTTGAGAAGTGGGTCCATGAGAACCTCATGAGGTTCAACAAGGCCAAGTGAAAGGTCCTGCACATGGGTCAGGTCAATGCCCAATATCAGTACAGGCTGGGTGATGAATGGATTGAGAGCATCCCTGCATAGAAGGATTTGTGGGTACTGGTAGATGAAAAACTGATTATGAGCCCAGAAAGCCAACCGTATCCCAGGCTGCATAAAAAGAAGCCTGTCCAGCAGGTTGAGGGATATGGTTCTCCCTCCCTACTCCACTCTTGTGAGACCTGACCTGGAGTACTGCCTTCAGCTTTGGGGCCTCCAACATAAGAAGGACATGGGCCTGCTCAAGCACGTCCAGAGGAGGGCCATGAAGATGATCAGGGGGCTGGAGCACCTCCCTTGTAAGGAAAGGCTGAGAGAGTTGGGGTTGTTCAGTCTAGAGAAGAGAAGGCTCCACTGAGACCTTACTGTACCCTTTCAATATATAAAGGAGGCTTATGAGAAATGTGGAGAGAGGCTTTTTATCAGGGCATGTAGTGACAGGGAAGGGGGCAATTATTTTAAACTGGAAGAGGGTAGATTTAGATTAGATATAAGGAATAAATTCTTTACTGTGAGGGTGGTGAGGCACTGGAACAGGTTGCCCAGAGAAGTTGTGGATGCCCCATCATTGGATGTGTTCGAGGCCAGGTTGGACGGGGCTTTGAGCAACCTGGTCTGGTGGAAGATATCCCTGCCCATGGCAGAGGGGTTGGAACCAGATGATTTTTAAAGTCCCTTCCAACACAAACTATTCTGCGATTCTGTGATTTGTCAGTTGAATATCATACAGTGATTATGCATGCTTATAAAACATGCAAGAGTATTAAAGTAAATGGCCTAGGATACACATAACTGATTAGTTTTAACACACATATAGCACTATAGTTAGCACTATAGGCAGCTCAGCATCAGAACTGCAATTTGGGGATAAAATAGTTGTAAAATCAGTAATGATAGAATTGCAATGTGTTTTGCTGATCAGGGATATCAATTAAACTCAGACACCAGAGTGAAAAGAGCAGGCATATTTTACTAGAAATAACTAAATAATGTAACAGAATAATACAGAAAACATACAGTAAGAAAAGACAGAATAGTGCACTTAAACAAATAGGAAAATACAGGGTAATGCATCAAATCATTACTACTTGAGAGAGAAAGAGAATAGTGATTAAGAAAGATACATCACCACTTGCATACTTTACCATCATCCAGATCCGCAGTCGCTGGGGAGCCCCGGTTACAGCGAGGATTTGGAGAACCTTTCCCTGCAAGTGGGAAATCCTACGCGGTGCGTCCACCCGTAGGTGAGGCTTCCAAAGTCGCTGTGAGCGGGCCCAGCCTTATATACCTAAAAATCAGTAAGCCAGAATAGCTGACACCTTTGTTTTAAGCGGAAATATCTGGTTTTCATCTCAGTTAGGTTCCCCCCAGAGCCTGGCCAGGGCTTAAGGGAGAAGCTAAGGGAGTTTCCCTGCTTATCTAGTTAATTTATGAGCAAGGTCACAAGGCCAGACAACTGTTTCCGTGGCCTTGTTATCTTGCTCACACATAAAGAAATATAAGGATACATTCAGGATAGACATGTTTTATGCTGTTTAAACTACATCTTCTATGCATATTTCACTAATGACTACATACAGAGTTAGCAGTTTCAGTTCAGGGCCTGTTGCTCAGGCTTCAGTATTCCCACCTTTTACATCAGAACAGTTGGTTTGCTATAACTTAGTATAATACCTAATAGCACAATGGTTATCAGTTATAAAATGTACAGGATTCATCTATAGGTCAACTCTGGCTTGGGCTTATTGTCCAAGCCTTAGCACTTCATTCGGTCCTTTGACCTATAGGTGAATCATGGCTCTCAAACCATCTCTATGGTTAGTGACATTAGTTTTCGTTCATCAGTTGATGATGTTTTGTCAGGCGTGTCCCGATCCAATATCAGGGAGGGTTCTTAAATGATCTCAGTAGTGATCTTAAGACACAAACGAGGTTAGATACCATGCAACCTTGTAAACTCTATTTCCTGTAACAAGCAATAATAGCAATAGGACAGAGGAAAGAAGAAAGAAAAAGTCAGAATACCTAAGCAAGTAAACAGAAGAGATGCAACAAAATCAGTTACCACCACGAATCCAGTGATGTCCTGTTGGTTCAGTCTCTCCTGAAATCTCAGCTCTGAGCCCTGAGAGAGGAGTACGCAGTCTTTTTATTGTCCTAGTCCCCACAATTTCTCCAAAGAGTCCGCCCATTTCCACGGAGCTCATTGTCATACGTGCCGCCCCGTGTTCCTCCAGGTGCGCATGTGTTCCCGTGTTCACAGTGGTCGTGCTGGAGGAGGGGTGTCGGTCTGTGGCGTCTTCAGCTTCCGCACGCCTTCCTCACCCTGATTTCTTCTCCACCTGGTTCGTGCACAAGCGCAGCTTGGCAGGCACTGCCAAGGATGATGTTGTTCTGGCTTCAGGCAGATATGGTGGTTTCTTCGGGGACAATTCATCTCCTTCAGAGCGTACTCCTTCACGGCGACAGGATGTTGAGGCCAGGTAGTGGTAGTGGTGTGGCAGCAATGTCGAGGCAATACAGTCTCTCACACTGCCCCATGGCTTGACATTGCTGTCCTCGTGGTGGTGCGAAGGATAGAGATATAAAGAGAGAGAGAAAGAAAGGACAGAAATAGCGTGCAACATGACAACTAACGATATTTCTGACTAACATATAACTAATAACATCTTTAACAGATATATAAATTTTCCATTAATAAACATGTAACTAACAATATATTTAACAAATATGAATATCTTCAGTTAACAAGCATATAGCTAACAACATCTCTAACAAACATGTCATGCTCAAAATTAACTAACTCTACAAAACCAAAACATTCTACAAACCGATTTTAAGGTTGCAAGGAATCAGTAGAAGAACACAATGGCAGTTTACATGATTGACATTCACAGGGACAAAAAAGATGTATTATAAGAACAAATAAGAAAATTATTATCAAGGCTCAGGCTATAAAGTGAATTGAAATTATTACTAACATATTATCCATTATTTCTCCGTGATTCTGGTAATATATCACTGAGTGTTTGTGGCTCTGGTAGTCCACGCAGTCTGTTGCCCTGCTCTGACAAAGTTGGGGTCAGCATACACAGCAGGAAAATCTCTTTCCACGCCCCTTTATCCTAAAGCGTATGTGTCATCTGGGTCTAGAAACTTCTATCCCAGATTTAAACAAAGGTAAATGAGCAATAACACTACAAATAACAAATAAAACAATATTAACACTGACAATGGTTAACAACATCCTAACCAAACATATAATAAAGGTAACAGTGACAATAACAATGTCAATTAACAATATTTTAACCAAACATATTTAACTAAAATGTGTCCCACGCTGGGCCTAATGGATGTACTCCCGGTCCTTGGGGATTGGGGGAAGAAGGTGGTTGTCTGCATGAACAAGTACAATTACAGGATGTTTTACATGGACACTTATAAGACTAACACATACATATCACAAGGAAAAATATTCTGGTTGTTGCTGTCAATTGTGGAGTTGAAGATGGTCTGGCTCGCTGGAGCTGGGGTCTGCCTTTGCAGCAGGAAAATTAATTTCCATGCCCCCAGCCCAGAGTGCATGTGTGGTTTAGGTCTTGGTATTTCCATCTTGCCTTCATGGGCCCAGTAATGACCTTTTAAAGCCCAGGCCCCATTAGCAAAGGGACCTTCCCCTGATTTGGTGTCTGTTGTTTGCTCATAATACTGGTAACTGACTTAAATCCACAAATTCGTTTTCCTCCCATTCTTGGTTAACACTTAGGAAGCCGGTGCTTCCCCCAGAACCAAGGGAGAGGGGAACAGTCACCCAAAGCAATTTTTGCAATGATAGACAATACATCTTAGAAATATTAATAAGACAATGAACATCAACACTATACAAAAATTTAAATTCACATAAGGATCCCCTGTCGTGACTCAGGATATCTTTCTCCGGGGGGTTTACCTGCAAGAAAAAGGAAAGAAAAGCTTCTCGGTTCATTTTGAGAACCAGAAGTGGGTTATAATTAGAAAGATGGGATAATCCACATTGTATTAATTTCGTGCTCCTTTCCATGAGCATCTTTGCTTTCCAGGTATACTTGTTTATTTGGGTATCCAATACCAATAGTACTGCTCCCACCATGGGGAGTTTGACTAAGATAGGTTGTCCTGTAAAATAGGATGGATTTCTGGTGTGGTCAGGGCCATGTGGGGCTGGCTTGATGCCCACAATGCCACTGAATTCCCAGAAACTTCACTGTCTCAGACGGTCCTTGGATTTTTGCAGAGTTAATTTCCCAACCCTTCTGTTTCATATGATCTACCACTAATTCAAGAACTTGTTGTATTTCCTCCTCATCATTTCCTTAAATCAAAATACCATCTATATAGTGGCTTAATTGTGTGTGAGAAGGCAGCTGTATTTTATCTAAGTGTTCAGCTACAATTCTATAACAGATAGTGGGGCTCTGCAGCCACCCTTGAGAAAGCAAATGCTTTTCTGCAATTGGGATAGTAAAAATAAAAAATAAAAATGCACTAGTTAAATTTATTACAGCGTACCAAGTTCCTGGATGTTTCTGAACTTCTTTTATTAAAGTGACAGTGTCTGGCACAGCTGCTGCAAGCGGTGCAGTATGTTTGTTTACTTCTCTAAAATCCACTGTCATTCTCTAGGATCCATCACTTTTCTTGACAGGCCACACCGGACTGCCACCTCAAAACTTCTACATCTAATAAATTTCTAATTGTCTGTGATATCTCTTCATGTCCTCCCAGAATTCTATATTGCCTCATTGTAACTAACTTAGTTGCAGCCAGGATCTGCTCAGGAGGCTTTTTTTTTTTTTTTTTTTTTTTTTTTACTTTGCTGACCGTAACAGGTCTGGTAGTAATACAGGGTTTAACTCCAAATTGATACTGACTATCAGAAAGATTTAAAGTTAGTCTTCTTAGAATGTCTATATTGATTTTATATTCAGGAATGGGGACAATCATGACAGAATATAATAATTTTGGGAGGTTTCCTGTTTTCGTTTCCATTTGTGTTTGTACAGTTTTAATTTATTTTTCTCCCAAACCTGTAATAATTACAGGTTGTCTTTTAGATTTCCTGGGATTCCCATATATTAAGGAGGCCTCTGCTCCATCCTCAATTAGGGTATTTACAGTTTGTGGGAACTGGTTGTTCTAGATAAAAAACAAACAAACAACAACAAAAGAAAAAAAAATAAAAAAACCAAAACTTTAAGTTCTACATGGGGCCATCGGTCCTTCTGCACTCACTGCCCTGGAGCTTGGCCATTAATTCATATGTGCTGATTATAACATTGATTCCCCTCCCTTGCCTCCTGCAAAGGGTACAAGTCAGAAAATGCTGCCCAATCCTCTTTCACCCCCGGAACCAGTGATCCACTCACGGGGGGCCCTCCGTGGGCAGATGGAGGGTCCCGTTGAGGTTCGAGAAGGGGTGCCATAGGTTGAGTTGTCCCTGGATCCTTAGTTTTAGCACTCTGCACTCTCTTGCTAGGTTTATTCAGCCCTCTCTGTGTATATATTCGCCACGGCTCGTTAGTTGGAATACCATAAATTTTTTCATGAGACATGCTGTCTTTTAACAAAGCCGTAAACATTTCCGTACGAGAAATCCTGTTTTCACTGCCTTTAGGGCTGTCTCGAGTATCTCGATTCCCTGCACTCCCTCGGGGGCTCCACTCTTTAAGGTCACGTAACTGTTGCACTTTTTCTATTACTTCATCGAGGGGATCCCCCATTTCATTAATGCAAAGGGGCATAATTACATTTTTATATGCCAGTGGAATGGTTTTAATCACTCTGTTTCTCATAGTGACCGGCAAAGGATGCCACATCATAAAGTCAGCGTCTCCTACAAAAATAGCTGCTTTTATCCCTTCCTCTTTCATTTGCTGTATACAATCTCGCAAAGTATACCACTGACGGTCAGATGCCAGCCAGTCATTCTCTGTAGGATATTTGGTATTACATCCCAGAGCAGCCAGTGCTAACAAATTAATATCCTGAGTGTTGTTTTGAAATGCATCCTGCACAAAAGAATCTGAACTTAAAATCAAAAACTTTTTAGAATCTCCTGCGTCTAGGGTTACCCCTGCCACTCCCTGATCCTGCAAATGCACCATCCAAGAGAGCAAGGATTCCCCCGGTCTCTGCTTAAATCTTTCAATTATATCATTTACTTGATACTGTGTATAATCCTCTATCATATCCTTCCTCACAGCTTGCCCAATATTAGGATCTCTACCAGGATCCCACTGCACACTCGCTTCTGCAATCACTGCATGAACTTTCTTACACTTTCTCCTTTTCCTATACTTATATTGTGCTACTCGCACCGCAGCTTTCTCTGCCACTGTCTGATAAGTATCCAGCTTATCAGCAAACAACTTATTCTGGCATTGCAACATCACTATTTGACTCTTCAAATCACATATCTGTCGCTCCATCTGGGAGCGCTCTAACAACAGCCTCTCTTTACTCTGGTGTTGTTTTCTACATGCAGTTAACAAAATCCACCCTCGTTTACTTGAATTTGTAGTTTCTTTTCCTTTTTCAATAGGTACCTTTTCATACAATTTAAAACATCCAATGGTTACTTTAAATAATGGCATTTTTGTCGGATCCCACTTCTGACACCAATTTATGTTTTGCTGATCAGGGATATCAATTAAACTCAGACACCAGAGTGAAAAGAGCAGGCATATTTTACTAGAAATAACTAAATAATGTAACAGAATAATACAGAAAACATACAGTAAGAAAAGACAGAATAGTGCACTTAAACAAATAGGAAAATACAGGGTAATGCATCAAATCATTACTACTTGAGAGAGAAAGAGAATAGTGATTAAGAAAGATACATCACCACTTGCATACTTTACCATCATCCAGATCCGCAGTCGCTGGGGAGCCCCGGTTACAGCGAGGATTTGGAGAACCTTTCCCTGCAAGTGGGAAATCCTACGCGGTGCGTCCACCCGTAGGTGAGGCTTCCAAAGTCGCTGTGAGCGGGCCCAGCCTTATATACCTAAAAATCAGTAAGCCAGAATAGCTGACACCTTTGTTTTAAGCGGAAATATCTGGTTTTCATCTCAGTTAGGTTCCCCCCAGAGCCTGGCCAGGGCTTAAGGGAGAAGCTAAGGGAGTTTCCCTGCTTATCTAGTTAATTTATGAGCAAGGTCACAAGGCCAGACAACTGTTTCCGTGGCCTTGTTATCTTGCTCACACATAAAGAAATATAAGGATACATTCAGGATAGACATGTTTTATGCTGTTTAAACTACATCTTCTATGCATATTTCACTAATGACTACATACAGAGTTAGCAGTTTCAGTTCAGGGCCTGTTGCTCAGGCTTCAGTATTCCCACCTTTTACATCAGAACAGTTGGTTTGCTATAACTTAGTATAATACCTAATAGCACAATGGTTATCAGTTATAAAATGTACAGGATTCATCTATAGGTCAACTCTGGCTTGGGCTTATTGTCCAAGCCTTAGCACTTCACAATGTTATTTTAATTTTTTTCTGAATTTTTAAAAAATTATATAAAGCTGAACCATGTTTGACGAGTGCTTTCATTGTGGCTATTTTCAGCTAATTTCATGGATGTGTGCGCTAGCCATGTTGCAAGGTTGTTCATCAAACAACAAATCAGGTGAATTAAAGGGTCTCGTTCTTTGAGAGAGATTTGGGTTCTTAAAAGCAGGCTTCTAACACAGTTTTAGGAGTAAAATTTCCAGCACCACTCCAGACAGCCTGGATATCCTATAAGTTCTATGTCATACCTGCTAGCTCTACGTAGAAGAGTTTCATACTCAAATTTATGCACCTATATTGCCACGTTCTGGATATGTTTCTATATTGCATTGACTAAAATTTCTAGATCCCTACTGATTTGCTAGACACCTAGCTCACCGGTAGACTATTTAGCAAGAAAAATAGGTGTCTACTGTCTAGAACTGAAAATTGCCCCTAGTTTTTGATCTGAGGACAAACACGTGTGACATCCTGGACATCTGGGCAGGTACAGAAGCATATTTTTGTGTGTCTAGAGAAAAAGTGTGGTTTCAGTGAGCTTTTCAGGTGCTTAGAATATTTACTGGGATTTTGAGTGTTACATCTAAAAGTTTGCCTGGAAATTACTATGACACTGGACCTCAGAGAGCATTAGAATGCAAAAGAGAGAGTGTCTGTGAGTTTATGCACTTCTGAGGGTGACTAGTAAGTCATGTGCAGAATATTTGGATACCATTATGAAGAGAAATATTGTGTTCGATACCCAGGATTTTTTGGATTTTACCTCATCCCTCTGGAAGTGCATCTCACGGGAAGCAGAGGACTGAAGAGGTCTTCAGAGATCTTCTTAGTCTTCTAGGTGAAGTGAATGCTGGCAAAATGAGACACAGTTGTTCCATACTGCTATGAATGAATTTGGGTACACTGGTGTTGCAGAGAAGGCTGGAGGAGAGCAAAAGAGTCTGGGTCTTGTTTTTGAGAAGCTGATTGAGTACTTCATTTGATTAAGTACCTTTAAAAATCCTAGTGTTTCATAGCTTGGGGAAACAATGTAGCATAGTGTCCAAAGAAGGACAAAGAAGCTACTGAAGGATCTAGAGCACGACTCTTATGAGGAACGGCTGAGGGAACTGGGGTTATTTAGCCTGGAGAAAAGGAGGCTCAGGGGAGACCTCATCACTGTCTACAACTACCTGAAAGGAGGCTGTAGCAAATGGGTGTTAGGTTTATGGTTGGATTTGATGATCTTAAAGGCCTTTTCCAACCTAAATGATTCTATGATTCTATAGTTCTTTAATGATGAAAAATACTGATTTATTTCTATTCTGTGCCAAATGCAAGTAATCCACCACAATTATGCTAATCACTGCCCTGAAAACAAATTGATACAGCTGTTGAGTGAGTAGGGAAGATGATGGCATATTTCTTTCTTTTTCAAAAGAAAAAACATAAAATGCTTTTGACAGCAGGAAGCCAAACTGCTTGTAGGAATGGCTTAGAACTGAAAATCATTATTTGATTCTGAAGGTAAATGTGTTTCTATGTGTGAATATAAAATACATTTAGCTTTAATTGCATGCCAATTTAGACCCAGGTATCTAGTATTGTACACTTTAGAGCAGTATTTTGTTTTGATTTTCTATAGATGTGCAAAAAATAAATAGATACAGCATTTCTCTATTGAATGTTAAGTATGGAAGCTGAAAGTATCTAAAATACTCTTTCTACAACGTTCATCATGAAAAAACCCAGTTTCTTTCATATATACTGCTTTGCATTCCATTCTTCTTTCCCGAGAAAAAAGCCAAAGAAAGGAAACACAACACAAATATGGTAATACCGTTATCCACTACTTGAAAAAAAAAATCAGAATTATTTGTGTGTAGGTGGAACTTCTCAGGACAAGTAAAATTCCGATTCTGTCTGTTTTCCAGCATTATATTCTCTAGTTCTGAACAGGTATGAACTAATACTATTCAATTTTTCACCTGGTTGCAGCTGCGTTGATAGTGATGGAGATTTGCCCATCTGCAGTCACAGCATGAACATGGATTTAAAGCTTACACAACTATTCACAGAATGTTAGCAAAACCAGCTTAAATTTTTATGTTTTAATACGACTTTAGCAAATAACTGACAAAATTTGGTGCTTGGTTATAATCTTAAAAATCTGCATTTTTGTTGGTGTTAGAAACTAATAATCTACAACCAAATAGCTATTAAAATTTTATTTTGGCTCTCCACGGTGGAAACAAAGCTCTTTTATCTGGAACTAAATCATTTAATTCTAATGTAGTTTGCAGTCAGTGGAGTTAACTGTACTGAAAAATTATGTTGCTTCTATCATTTGAGGCTTCATGCTTTGCTTTAAAGGTACGTAGGTGATATTTCCTATGCTGTGTCATATCACTGTGACTGTTATGGGTACACATATGTCATTAATTTGGTTCATAAAGATGAGATGCAAATCCTTGAAAATTATCTATGAGCAATCTAACTGTTACACTGAGTTGCAGTCTACTATTACTTAAATAATGTTACCAAAATAGGATGTTAGACAGAAAGACATGTATTTGGACTGCTTGTAGACAGCCTTTAAGATTAATATCTTTTGCATGTAAAGTTATAGTGCAAGAGTTCTTGCAAAGAGCATAACTTTGTCTTAATTACAAAATATTACTAAAGTGTTTCAATAATCTGAATTCCTTTCTTTCATTGTAGCTATTTCTAATTTAATAATATTTTTCAATGTTAAATACACAAAGCTTTGTGTAAAGCTCTAAAAACTAACTCTTTTTCCATTTTTCATGCATCTCTCCAAAAAAGATACACTTACACATTGAATGACCTGAAATGTAAATCCAAAAAAAGGATGGAATGAGCTCCCACATATAACACATTAGTAGGCAAATGAAGCACACCTACTTTGTAATGAGTGGTATAACAGAAAATAACTTCTACTATAGCTAATTTCCAATTACAGTTACCAGTTAATTTTAACTGTGTAGAAAACCAGTTGCACCATCTTTGGAGATTATTAATTCAATGAATAAAAAAGAGGGGGGGGGGATTTAGGCAAAAGTTATCTCCATGTCCATGTTTGCTTTTCTGAACCTCATCTGAGTGCTATCCAAATTCATGTAATAGCATTCCTGTCCTTTTACACTGGGTTGCTTTTTGCAAGGTGAGTGCATGCACATCATTGCCAAAATTCTTTGGGGAAGTTATCTGTACATATGAAACTCATGGTATTCTGATCCAAGTACTTTGGTTCTGTTGATTTTAGAGAATTAAAAAAAAGCCAAACCAAACCTCAAATTCAAGACTTCTGACAGAATTATGAAGATCTATTAGGATAATTATTAAAATTGGGAAACCTATAACAAAACTTCTGAAGAAATATTTCTATTCTGCAGTGCATGCTAATTAAAATCATATCACAGCACAAACTGATCATAAACTAACTTTAATTTAGCTATAATTTGGTTTTCAAAAGATGTATTTAAAATTTCTATGTCATTTTGCTTTGAAAATCATGCTAACCTTGGAGAATTATAATTATTTTATTTTTAATTTGAATGATAGTTTATTGGCTTGTTTCAATGACATTTTATTTTAAGAAATATCTGAATTCTTGTAAGAAGATAACATGTATTCAAAACATCGATTGGAAGTCTATTGTTTGATGGCAAAAATATTCATGTGAATATTGTTTTTAGTGATGATGATATGCCAGTTGTGAGTGGAAAAAACTATTTATTGCATATCTTTTCAATATATTAACTTTGAAAGAAAATAGCTTATCTGGGTAACCGTGTTAAATACTGAATTTTTTTTTTTTTGTCTGAACATCAGGAGATACTTTTTTATTGTGAGGGTGACTAAACACTGGCACACGTTGCCCAGAGATGTTGTGGAGCCTCCCTCCTTGGAAATACTCAAAAGCTGTTTAGGCATTGTCATGGGCAACAATCTTTAGGTGTCCCTGCTGGAGTGGCAAGCTTGGACCAGATGACCTCCAGAGGTCTCTTTCAACTTCCACCAGTCTATGAACCTGTAATTTTCATTTAAAAGATATTCAGTTTTTCTTCCCATGGATTTAAAATAACAGTATGTCCCTTTCACTTTCATTACCTGGAAATATCAAAAAGGAGGGAAAAGCAAACAAACAAAAAGTTATATTACAAGTTTGTATAATGATGATCAGTCCCTTGAAAAATTGGGGGATGGATAATAAGAGACTGAGAGCCTCTATTGTTACTACAGTTCTGTTTAAAGGAAGGTGGTTGCAAGAAATATACTTTATTTGGCCAAATGAAATGGAAGTAAATATTTTAAAGGCTACTGAAATAATTTTTATTTCAGATTTTGTATTAAGTATTAGTGAAATATAACTGATCGAGTGCAATAGTGTGAGGCTACTACAATACAAAGTTCAATCAATGGCAGAACTAGAATCTGTTTTTCATACACTTAGAAACCATCACAACTGAAAACAAAAGTGAAAACAGTGAAGTAATAAGCTACATAAGAGTACAAGAAATTCAGATCTGCTATTTTCAGCATAAACTATAAATTAATTTGAAAGTAGAATTCATTAAAGAACATGTATCTGAAAGACAAAGCTTTGGTGATAGTGCAGAAACTAAGTAAACTGAGTTAATTAATTTACAAAGGAAGAGTTTTCAACAGATGAGGTTGACAAAGAAAATTAATGTATTAGAATTTCCACTATGGAAACTGGAGCTGGGACAGAGCAATCACAGCAGTAACATTAAAAGATCACTGTCTTGGCAGCTTCATTGTCTTTAAGAGTGTGGACATTTCAGTGCCTTTAAATATTAGCATAGTATTAGTACAACAGGGGTCTGAGCTTGTTAACTTTTAAATATTACCACAGTATGAGTTAATTTTTTTAAAAAAAGTTAGCGTTATCCAAGCTTTTGTGCTTCTTATGATGTTCTGGACTGAAGCATAAAACTTTTTTTTTTCCAAATGACCTGTAGTTAAAAACAAATTTGGGTTCGTATGATGCAGAGGGTTTTTTTTTGTGAAAAATCATCTTATGGAGAATTTAATTTAAATCCTTAGCTGGACAATTTTTACCTATGGTTGTTTATGGTTTTGCATTTGAAATGTAGAGGCAGGAAATCAGCAAAATCAGAAAAAAATGAAGTAACTTGGAGTTTCTGGTAGTGCAAACCTTTTTGTTTGCAATATGAAATATGTAATTGATACTGTCAGAAGATGACAACAGCACTTACAGTTCTTAGTGTTAGCAGTGTAGATCTGATGTCTAGAAATACAACTATCTTGGTGCAAGACTTTAGGAAAGATAATTGTTACAAATATGCTGAAACTGTTAATAAGATTTCAATATGCCAGGAAATCAGAGCCAGAGAAATAATGACTCAGGACTCCTGGATGGTTATCTTCCATGCATATGGGAAACAATATTAAATTCCAAAAAGTAGGTGGTGAGCAACTTGCCAAGGTGATAGTTATCGGGGCAGGCTTCAATGATAGTAGCAGCTGTCTAAACAAATGCAAAAAGGATGTTTGATTTTCTTCTAGGAATTAGTAAAAATACTGCTGATAAAACATACGTGAACTTTCCCACCACTTCAAAAATAAATAATTATATATGGCAGCAAGCAAGGCCTTTAGATGATGGATCTTTCTCTCTCATGCCAAAGAAAGCATTATGGAAGGAATTGTTTTGAACACTAAAAGTGTAAGTAAGTCAGATCCAACAGGAATTAGGTAGAATCATCTTTTCCTCTGTCAAAGGGATTTAATCGACTGCCCTGACCTCCCTCTGTTCTATTAATTGACTGCATTAGTTTGTGGTAGATATTTTTGGTTGGTATTATGTTTTATCAGTGAGATTTCTTAAGATGATATAATAGAAGCACACAGGAAGCTGTAACTCCTGCCATGTGACAAGGTATATTTTTTTTTCAATCCTGACCTAAATCAGTTGACTGAGGGCAGGAAAAAATAGATCTGTTCTTCCTAGTTAACTTGGCAGCTGCAAATTGTCTCCTGTTCTATTTTTTCTGCAGTATCATCCCATATGGATATGAGAAAATAAAAAAAAAGGGAAAAAAAACCTAGAAATCCTTTACAAAATAAATGAAATAAATTCCCTCTGCAAAATTTGACATTGATTGAATTGATGGGCATATATTTTTCTCTATATATCTTATGTGTAAAGAGACAAAGGGAAGATAGAAACAAATTACTAGAGAGAATAAAAGATCCATAGGACAGAATTATGATTTGGAGAAAAGAACAAGCTAGCTGTGTTCACTCTGTGAGAAAGATTTGAGAATTAGACAAGAAGACCATGAGCAAAAGAGGAAAAGGATGGAAGATACTTTTATAAGAGGACACATTTTCAAGCAGGGGAGAACAAGAACAAGACAAGCCTTGGAAACGTAATGATGCATAATGTTTCTCTTCATTATGAAAGGTGCTAGTGTATTTGCTTTCCTTCTCCTGTTCTCTTTTTCAACTGTGATCAGAAATTTATACCATGTATGAATCTACACTGCAGTTAGTGTGAGTATTGCTGTATGGTTTGTGTTACACGGTAAAAGAAATATGTGAAAAATCATGAGATCAATTTCTCTGTTTGCAGTTTTTAAAGTGCCCATGTAGTTTTGCAGTCCTGTGAAAACAGCTAGAGTGTGCTAAATAATGCAGTAATAATAGCGTTGCATGGGTCCTGTTAGAAAGTAATTCATAAATAGTACTCATTGCATCAAAGAAGTCACGGGAAATGTGTTTTGTCAGGTTGAGAGATAATCATAAATTTCTAACATAATACTGTTTCTCCACAAACCTATCCGTTCTATGTTACTGAAGACTAATGTTAGGTGTAGACAGTGCAAATGGATAAACTTGTTCACTGAGATATGATTTTGCTTTAAGGAAGATACTATGCAGCAGACTTTTTAAAATAAAACAATAATATTAATAATTGGAGGATAAGAGGAATTGAATGGTAGGCAAGAAAATACATGAAGTTTAGTCTAATATCTGTATATTGAATTTCTTGCTAATGGATGCTGCACCTTCAGCAAAGCTAATGAGAGAACAGACAAAAAATATTAGAAACTCCTAGCAGACTATGCTCTTTGTGAGTTTAGTCATAAGGACTTGGTTTCATGTATGAAGCTAACAGGAAAGTTATAAGTTTGTTAACTTTGTGTATCATGGTTATAGAGATAATTCTGTATATATTGGTAAGAGGTGAGAGAAAGAATCATCTTGCTGTACTTCAGCTGTCAGACAGCTGTCTAATCGAGGCTAATGACTTGGGCTTCTTAAACGTCAGGATGTTTTCATGGTGGTTAGTTTCAACTCATATTTAATGTCAGATACCTATGTTACAGTAGGAAGAATTGCTGCCTGAAGTGTATGCTTCAGGTTTAGACAGAATATCTAACTTTTTCACACAAAGTTAGTGAGACGAATATGAGCTTCAGTAATGTGTCCAAAGTAGAGGAGGTACCTTTTCATTGTGCTAGGCAAAGATGGAAATTTCCAATTATGGGAGTGGGAAGAGTGAGCAGGAGGAGAAATGACAATTTCTACATTTGCTGTTGGCTTTCCTTTTCTACTTGGGTATCAGTTCTACATACTACAAAGCAAATACAATATATTATGTTAGAGTTCTGAAAAGCCTTTGATGCAAGAAAATATAATTAACTAAATGTGAGATGGCTTTGAAGTTACGCATGTAGGAGAATGATAGGGGCTGTCATGCAGATAATTTTGAGATTTTTTTTTTTTTACCTAAGAGAAAAGCATTCACTTAGTAATTTTGAGATTTCTTTTGGAATTGTTAAAAGACCATGAAAGATCATTTGATTTTTATCATTTGGGGAGAGTGAGGTTGGAAAGGGAGGACCTTTTTAACTGAATAGAAAATTACATACAAAACATCTGATTTTTATACCCTTTTCTTTTGCCATCCCAGCCTAGCTTTCTGTTCTCTTCCTGCTGCACTTTTTGGCAACACATAGATAAAGTTGAAAAAATAGTGATTAAAAACCACAACCCAAACCTCAAGTAACTAATATTGAGACATCCTTTTTAAGCTTGTGTGTATGGAATTATTCTTTGTACTATATCTTCTTTCTACTTTGTGTAACAATTTTAGAATTTGCATTTCCAAAGGAATGGAATTTCAGAAGTCTGTTTCTTAGGTTTCTATATTTTGTTATTGGATTTTGCTTAATATTTACTCCGCTTTTATTGTTGTTTTACAAATTAATCCCACTTTAGCTGTTGTTGTTGTGTACATCCCTTCATATTACAGGTTTGTCAATGTATGTGATGTAAGATGACAGCCATACTTCATTAATTTTCTGGAGGATCATAACCTCTATTTTTTTCCTCATTTTATGTATTTAAGCAAAAAATGTACACTACATAAAAGCAGGCAGTCAGCCTTGATTTTAGGCATCCATCAGTGGGGAGGAAAAGTATGTCTGATTCTGCCCATGAGGCAATGTCTCTTAGTAAATAAAATGGTCCAGGTCCTGTTCTATGTCCCTGAGGCCACATAGCATATTACAGCTTGCATCTTGTTATGGAGGCTCTCAAATAAACAAATGACCACCAAAAGTTAAAAATTTATTGTCAACCCAATTAACTAGCCCTCCACAACTATTCAATTACAGGTTCAAATGTCTGTGAGAGCAGAACAGAACAACTTCCTCGGGTTTAACAACAACCTAAAACACAAAACACCACTCCTTAGGGTTTAACAACAACCTAAAATGCTCTAACACTCACCTAACAAGTGAGGGCTCTCAACCTCGAGGAACTTCTCAGGGCAGTGTCCTGACCCAAGTCACCTCAAGGAGTTTCCTTGGGTGGCACCCTGACCCAAGGGAGGAGTCCTTAACCACAGCATGCTATGCCAGGAGACAAGCTCAAAATGACATCTCCAGAGGACTCCTTTTATACCCAGGCCGAATCTGACCTGTAGTCAATAGCAGCTCCCATTGGCCAAAGGCCCCAGCTACAGTGAAGCCCTATTTTCATTGAGCAGGTGCACCTGCCACACATCTCTATAGTGAAAATCTTTCTGAAAAAGAAAAAAGAAAAAGAAAAAGAAAAAGAAAAAGAAAAAGGAAAAAGAAAAAGAAAAAGAAAAGATTTGCCTTAATTGTACTATCTGTTGAGGAGAACCTCTGGCCTCTCCTGTTCCTTGGTCATGCCTGTGCATTGACTGGAAGGTATGAATACTGTGGCAGGACACTGCTGGAGCCCATGCTCTGGCCTTATATCTGCTCAGACCTAAATTTCAGTGCTTACTGCACCAGCCTAAAACCAGACTAAGATCTGGATCCATAATAGGACTCCTGTATGGTAATATTCTGCTTAGCTTTTAGGGGTCCACAGTATATAATATAGTTCACACCTTCCAGTACTTCTGTTAACTAGAAAGTTAAGAATTTCAGACTTCGTTATGAATTTAGCATAGACAGGACAGTAAGCAGAGTATATGACATGGACTCTCTTCTAGGCAGACTTTTAAGCTCAGTGTTTGGTGGGGAGAGGGGAAGGCAGTAGTCAGCATAGGAACAGTTACCTTGTTAATGTTTCCTAAGATCTAGTGAGTGATTCTGGTGATCCCATTCCTCAAAACATTTTGTGGAGACTTGTCTTGTTGCGACAAGCACCTGTCACTTTCTATTCCTCTTGAATATAAAGGGCTCAAACCAGCATTTAGCAGGAGAAAGCCTCCTAAGTTAGGAGGAGAGCAGCACAGGAACAGAAGTTGGAGGACATTGTTCCCTTCTGCTGGTGAAGTTGTCCACTTCATAGCAAAGAAAGAAAACTTAAGGGGAAGAGTAAGTTGGAAAAAGTTTGATCATGTGATAGGATAGTAAAGATAATCCCCAGTCCCAATTTGTATTTCATGAAATGATTCTCCTATGAACTGCATAAGGCTTGCTTGAAAGTAAGAATACCTGTCCAGGGGAGTTTCAGCTTTAAGGGACTGCAAAGTTACAGTTTTCTCACAGTCCAAGGGTAAGAATCTCAGAGCAAAAGTCTTTCAGTTTAGGATTGACAATGCTGCACACAGTCCTCATAGCCATCCGAGCCTTAATTGAAATCTAATGTTTGTAACTTGAAAGATGGGAGGTGTGGGGTTAGACTTCTTCAGGTTAATGAGGGTAGTCACTCAACTCTCTCATTTCCAGGATGAGTGCATAATTGTGACATTATCATATGAATGAAGGCAGTATCACCACCTGGTAACTGAACTAAGTAATGCAATGAAAATGTCATGCCTGTGTCTCCTGTGTAATTTAGTTCTAGGAATTTGTATAATAGAGCACCAACTGGGTTTTTTTGGCAATATAATTTGGGGGGGGGGCTTGCATGCCCCGCTGGTTTAAATTGCTTTTCCCACCCTGTTTTTGGTTATTGTAATATTTGTAACATTTACTCTTCTTAGACTGGAATGCCAACAGGAGGATATCAAATTCTAATCATTAAATAGCCTCAAGAGATCGAATTGCCTAACAATCAGTCCCTCAGACAGTTTTTTGGTTAATTCAGACAAGAGTTTTAGTTTCTTCCATCCTTGAGGAGGGCACACACATAGGCTTAATGGTGAAGAGAGACAGAGAGGAATGAGACCTGTGAGTTTCCCTGTTTAATATTTAGACAAAACCTGATAGATTCACTTAAGAATTGTCCTTTTCAGTCATTTGACCTTTCTTACTGGAGAGAAGTTGGACACATTCAATGTTAGAAATGTTTATTTTTTTATGTCTTGAAGTGGTAATACGTAACAACTTTGATATTTTTGAAGGTTTATTTAACTATAATGGTCTATTCTGCAAACCTAAAAAAAAGTATAAAATCGTGATTTTGTATGCATGTTTTCATTTTTTTTTTATATCCATAGATTTTTTTTTTTACTCCAGGCATAGGAAATTTTACTCTACATGAGCTTTTGCCTTACAGAAACTCAAGGCTGAACATCCTCTTTCAGATCATAACCTTTTCTTTTGGAGTAACACATCTGAATTTAAGAAAACAGAGGTGCAGAAAAGAAATAAAAGCGACCCAGAGAGTGTTACATTTCTTTTACAAGGTCATACCAGAAGTAAAAGCTGGAAATGAAGTCAGCAGTTGTGCTAGACTGTACTGATGCTATTTTTTGTACATTTCCCTAAAACATGTACTTGAAGAGTAGTATTTTCTTAAGACTTTGTAGCCACAATTAAAGAAAGACTATCAAATAAATAAATTTATCTTGTGATCATCATCCATGGGCATATTTTAGGCACTGGACTCTTTCCGAACAAAAAAGACGTAGTACCCTGTCACACTACCTTGCAAGCAAAGTTAATTGCTGCTTTATTATTTGAGAGTGTGCTCCCTTCTAGCTTTACACATTTGAATGGCTACAGTGTCCATTCAGTCATAGGAAGCTTAAATTCATATAATGAATGGTCAAATTTTAGATCTGAGTGGCACACAACTGGAATTTTGGAATAATTAGTAATTTAAAGTTTATGTCTGTAAACAGTTTATGCCATATTTTTTCCCTCCTAATACTGACACCTCATTTTTATTTGCAATCTTCATCAATTTATCTCAAGAAGCAGAAAGTATAATGAAATTTCTCTAACCACTTAAATTTTTCCATGCTTATGTGCAATACCAGATGAAATTAGAGTTCAAAAATCAGTGAGATAATTGCAACTGTCTTAAATGTCTTAACTGAGTCTTGGGTCCTCCTGACCATAATGTTTTTTTAGAAATTCTAAATAGAAGAAAAGAATAAGGGAAACTGTATTTGTGATTGTTCAACAACAGCTGTTTATAAATAGATCCAAACACCTGGTTTTTCACAGAAGACTTAAGAAGAGTATTTCTGTTTTTTCTTGAAAAGAAGTGATGATCACAGTTTTTGTTACCCTCCACTTGCTTTTCAAATTGTTTTTATTATTGAGAGAATTGCAGTTTTCCAAAACAGCGTATGGACCGCGCAACCTTTTCTTATAATCTCATCATTCTTTTTGATTGTGTATGAGACTTAGAAATTCAGGATGAGAGTGGTAGCTGCAGGCAAGAAGCAATGATACAAAACAAATGCATGTCCATTTTCTGAAAAGTAAATGGTGATTTTAGTTTCTAACCTGAGGGATCTACTGACATTGTCCAAGCCTATTGGAGACACTCACTAGAGAAATTTATAGGAGGGTAAATGCAGCTTGCTTTTAAAAAAAACCCCAAAACTGTTAATTTACTGTTTGTATATAGCTTGTATTGCTTTTCAGTCTTTCCCCCCATATTATTAAAAAAACCCACAACTATTTACCTTTGTCCTCAGTTATTTCTAACTGTAAATCTAAGACCAACTTCAAGGTCCATAGTAATGTTTGTATGGTTGGCATTTATTTTCACTTCAAGAAAGGATACATCATAGTTCTTAAATTTGTATCACTGATATTTCAGTTTCTTTTGATTTCTAATCTTTAAATCTTCAAGAGAATATTAACTGTGAATTGATAAGAGCTACATTAGAATATTATGTAAAAGACACCTGATAGTATTCTGAAACACTAGAAGTCCCTCCAATCCCTATTACCTGCTGAATTGCTGTGACTGAACAGCAGTGTACTACCACAGAAGTCACACTGACATATAACTTGATTAATCCACTAATAATGTATGTATGTAGTTCAGATACTCATCCCTGATGAAGGTTATAATGCTTAGTTAGGGTTGTTGTAAGTCTGGATTTTTGTTTTGGTTTGGGTTTTTTTGGTTCGTTGGTTGCTCTTTAAATAATAATACATTGTTGAAATCTGTTCTTACTGAGAAAATGCTTACAAAAATCCAACAGAATAAACATATAGCTTCTATTAGGAAAAATGATTTCTTATAAGATTCTGCTGAATGTTAATTTGAAGCCAGGTATTGCTATAGTTACAGTTCTGAGATTTAAAAAATATCTATGATATTGGCCAATTTCAGATAATAACCTTCCCACTAACCTTCTAAGTAATCAAGTCCAGAAACTGCACATCAGTTCATGATTGATGTGCCTTTGTGTTGTTCATTATGACTTTGTCTGACTTTTCTGAATGACTTTATATAGCATGAGTAAGAATGAAGCTTAGCTCATTTCAATGTGTCTAGAAAATGGTCCTAGAAGCTGGGAAAAAATCCTAAAGAAGTTATAACTGGCTTTATTATAATGGGCTTTTTATTTGAAAGATGGTAGACAAAACCAGTATGCATTTATTGATAGTTGGAAGAACTGTTCTTTTGTTACTGAGCAAACATTTTGAATAAAGTGACAATTAAGAAGTTGCAGTGCTGAATTTGAGGTAGACGTGCAAATCTGGTTTGGGAAGAGCTTTTACAGAAGACAACTGCGTGATTAGTTTTCTGCTAAAGTTCCAGATTGTTTATATGTATTGCTAAAATTAATACTGTAGGCATATTCACAAATTGCTATGGCTTGGGCAGTTTTTATTTACAGTCTCCTGCCACTACGTTAATTTATTGTAGAGTTTTATCTATGTTTAAAACAGGATAATATATTTTAATTACTTTTATTAAAAAAACCCACCACAAATAACCATACACGCCCCCCCAAAACCCCCCAAAATAAACCACAATAAAACCACTTCACTTGATAACTTTTGAAATTATATCCTTCAAGGGGAGGAAGAGAAGGGAAGGAAGAAAAGCCACAATACATATTCTTGGTAAAATAAATATTTTTAAAATCCCTGTATTCTGCAAAATGCATTCAATACTGTACAAAGTATCACTATGAGGAGAATCTGAAGTTTTATTGATTACATCATTTGTTATTTTTTTTCTGGTGATTAGCCAGTGACTCAGGGTTCAGCTAATCAAGCTGACTATGCGTTCAGAGCATATGTCTAAAGAGGGGGATGTGGGTATTTAACCCTGATTCTGTATTAAGATGAGACCTATGTAGATATCAAAAACCTTGTCCCAGGGAATTTGAGCAAAAGGGATAGGCAGAGACTGAAGGTGGTCAGCGACTGAAAGCTGAGGTGTACAGTAGTAGCTGGTTTAAATAAAGCCTGAGAAACCCTAGGAGATCTGTGCAGTCCTCAGTCTCCTGTGCTCATATAATTTATATTCGTGTTTGATTTTCTCATGACTGTCTATGACCTGGACAAGCAGGTCAAAAAAACTTCTTCCTTATCTCTTCATGTTCTTACTGTAAAATATTCCATGTATCTTTCATCATACATATGAATGTGTACATTTCATGTGTTGAAACTAACCTTATGAAACAATAATTTCTGTAGTAATAAGTCAATAAACTGAAAAGTGAGGTATTTTCTGCCTAATACTGTCTTTGCAAAACAATTTGCTTCGTGAGACTTCTGATTAAAGAATTGTTGTAATACATAATTATTTATGTAAACTTTTTCAAGAGACGTGTTTAATAAGAAATTATTAAAAATTTTGATTGTTTCTGTTGCCATTTAACTGACTAACAGCAGTAACTTTTAATAACCAGAACATGTTAAAATAAATAGTGGTTGTATTCTGACTTATCTTGGAATTACTCTTTTATGGTGTATACCTTGCCTGTGTTAATGCACTTGTCACTCTCTGCTGTTTGTGTCTTTGCAGTAGTTGGCAAAGGCTGCATGTCTGTTTTAGTTCAGACAGCGGGGCTGAGACCTGGCTATGTATTCTGTTAGCCAACGGTTTGTTTCCTTATGGATTCAAGATCGTTAAAATCTAAATGTCTAAGTGTGCATGAACCAGAAGTGCAAACTAACAAATGTTAAGGTATAGGGGAAAATAAAATGCATTGCATGAATGGATTTAATACCCACAAAACTAACTTTTGTTGGTCTTATTTCCTAGATAAGGAATCAGATAGCAAATTCAGTTCCAGGTCAATAATGAATGTTTCCCTTTTCCTGTCCTTTCACTCTATTCAAAATATTTGATCTAAAGACACTCTGTCATTACTATGGATAAAATTTACTAAGTCACATTTTCAACAGTTGTATATTCTCTCTAGTATGTTTATCAACTGGGTATTTCCACTTTCCTTCATGTTGTCATTTTTCATTCTCTCCATGCTGGTAATGTGTTCACTATTGTTTATTTGTCATTCCCATTTTCTTTTCTTGTTTCATTTTCTCTTTTTTTCATTTGCTGTTTGCCCAGACAAGTTTTTTCTCTATCCATTTTTCATCTGGAGCACTGTCCTTCCTTCCACCTTGTCAATTTTCTCAGTGCTTTATTCCACATTTCTTTTTCTTATGTTATTACAAACTTCCTCGGTGTGGGTATCAAGGGAATAGGATCTGTTGCTCTTCCCTGAGCACAGATTAAATCCTCAGTTGGGTCTGACTGGAAGATCTGCTTTGTGCTGCATGATAAAAAAAGTGTACCAAATTCAGGATGGGAGAGAGCATGAGGCAACACTAACCCAAAATCAGATGGCTGCTGCTGACTTCTGTTGTTAAAGACAGCAGCAGAAATCAGAAGGGAAGGTGGTGCTTGAGGAGGAATTTTGGGTGACTGTTAGCTGGCTGACCACTCTGAGTGCCAGGGAGCAGCTGGAGTGGGGCTGCCCCACGGGGGACGATGATCCGGGAGCTGCAGGCACATACTCGCTGATGGGGCGTCCTCCTAAAGCACCCCATTGAGGCTGGGCTGGGGACAGGGACAGGCCCCTGCCACTGCCCAGTGATCATCAGGCCAGGCAGTGTGAGGAGTCAGGTCCAAGGTCGACCTGGGGACTGACTCAGAGCAAGATCCAGGCTGGGCATGGGGCTGGGCATGGGGCTTCCTGCAGCATAGCTCAGGCAGGGACTGATGGCTCTGGTGGTGCCCTCGGGGACATGACACCTAGAGCTATTACTGATTCGTCCTTCAGAAAGTGCGCTTAAATTGCAAGTCCTTTGGAGGCAGCATCTGAGTCTATAATCTACCAGTGAAAATATCAATAGAAATTTTGGTTCACCATAAATAATATGTATCTGATATTTTTCTGGCCTCTGGTATTAAGTGTTGCAAAAAGGAATGCTGAATTACGAGTTCTAAAATGAACTGAAGAATTCCAGGGGTTTTGAGAGAATGAAATATCTGTCTTTCAAATGCCTTTCCTTGTCTAAAAGAATCAGCATAGATGTGTCCTGTGGTTATTTTTGGGTTGTTAGGGCTTTTTTTGTGGGTTCGTTTTGTTTGGGTTTTGGAGTTTGTTTGTTTTTTTTTTTTTTTTTTTTTTTTGTAATTTGAAATCACCATCAATAGCTACTTTCCTTGGGTTTTTTCTGCTCTTGAGAACCGATTTTATATCTTTATGAGACAGAGTCCTGAATGCAAACAGGACCTGGTAGTCCACTTACATAAGTTTTATATATAAATGTGTGTTCATCCTATCAAATGTAAAGTTTCAGTATCGGTTTCCTTTAACAAGGATTTTTTTAGCTGTGGAATTTTTACCTGTGGTTTTGAGTTGAATAATGGGTATAAAGGAACTCCTTCATTTCTTTGGGCAGGGAGAAGAATGCAAGTATTAATAAGTGCCGTGTGTTTATTTATACTACTTGTAATGGTTAGCATATATAAATGAGTGACTTGTATTTCATTAAAAATTAACAGAATTATTGTATGAATTGCATGCTGTCTAAAAATTAAAAGTAGGAGCATGCAAGAAAGTAACAATACATAGTTGTAACACTATGTAGGTCAAAATCTGACTTTTGAGAGATTCTATCACACTTTTTTTTTTCAGTTTCCATTTTTCCTTTTTGTCAGATACAGAACAAAGAAAACAGATAAGAAAACCAGCAACTTTATCTAATTTTGACTAACTGTTCTCACACATGATTTGAACTAATGTAATGCTATGACATTAATTGGAATTTCTGAATTAGATGGAGGTAAATTAGGCTGTCATACAGAAGAGTAGGCATACCTGTGAAAAATACTATATAAAAGCCGTATCATAACAAAGAGAGATTATCCAATGCACCAAAACACTTAATTAATGTTTCCTGCTGGAGTGAAAATATAATTAAAAATGAGTTGCTGTTTATTTAGGGCAGAAAACACCCTGGAGCTAGCACTTAAATGTAATACCCTTCCTGAAAGCAGCAATATTTGGACTGTGGTTTGGTTGAGAAGCATATACAGAAGCAGAAATATTTGGTTTGTGGTATAACCTCTGACAAGCTTGTGGCTTTGATTTTCAGTTCTCTTACCTTATGTATCTTTAGAAACACAGCTAACCATGGTGCCTAAAATTCATAAAACATTTGTGGGCCTTAGTGTGGAAGTAGTGTGTGAATTTAATTGTTTGGTTTGGGTTTTATTTTTTTTTAGATTTATGCCAATATGAATGTGTCTGTTGATTTGAATTGCTTGTTTTCTCTTGGCCACAGGCTGATTGAGTGGGCTGGACTTCACTGGAAGGAGCCATTTCACTGGGGAAGTGGAATAACTGCAGATCTCTCCTCACGCTACTTGCTGGGAAGTGCTGTACATTGCCACAATTAAGCCAAGCTGAAGTCTGGGATGGGCCTTAGGGGCAAACACTCCCTTGTTTCTTCTGACATTGGGATTTGTCTACAACCACTCAGCTGAGGCACATACCACACATCAGCTTTTGTTTTTTTGCTGCCTGAACAAGGTTACATTTTCTCTCACTTCATCTCCTTTTGACTAGTTTTTATTTTAGTAGTTTTCATTTTCCTTGACTGATTAATTTTCTCCTGGCTGTGGAAAAAAGAGCCCTGCTGATGTTGATTTAAATAATGTCGAAACCAATGGGACTCCTATGGCTGCCTTTGATCTTCACCCCAGTGTGTGTCATGCTGAATTCTAACTTCCTCCTATGGATAACTGCACTGGCTATAAGATTTACTCTCATCGATGGCCAAGCACAATACCCAGTTGTTACCACGAATTATGGCAAAATACGTGGTTTAAGAACACCTTTGCCTAATGAGATCCTCGGTCCAGTGGAACAGTACCTGGGTGTTCCTTATGCCTCTCCTCCGACTGGAGAAAGGCGATTTCAGCCCCCAGAGCCACCATCATCTTGGACGGGTGTCCGCAATGCCACACAGTTTGCCGCCGTCTGCCCACAGTACCTGGATGAGAGGTCACTGCTCAATGACATGCTGCCAGTCTGGTTTACAGCCAATCTGGATACTGTGGTGACATATGTTCAAGATCAAAATGAAGACTGTCTGTATCTGAATATCTATGTGCCCACAGAGGATGGTAAGTACTCTAAGGACCACACTGCAGAGCACTCACCAGTTCTGCACATGAGTAGTAGCCAGGTCTTTAAAGCATCTTGCTCAGTTTCCTCCATGTTTTCTCTGTGGAAATGGATCATGCCTCTGGACAGGCATTATAAGTAATACTTTGTAGATTGAGCATGCTTGCATGAATTCTCTCTCATGTTTCAGTGTAACATCAAACCGCAATTTCATTTGCAGGCAGTGACCAAGGTGTGTAAGCCAGCCTTAAGTTTACATCTGAACTACAGCTGAGCATCATTTACAAGAGAGAAAAAGGGAAATAAACATTAACCAGAAGTAACTTACTTATTTTCCCATGCATGAATGATACAAATACTGCCACATACTAATTTTTAAAGGAGAATTTCCCTATTTTTTTCTTTAGTTTTATTATAATACCTCTGAACCTACTGTTAACTCTTCTTGATTTAATAGCTAATAGAAAATTGTTAGAGTATTTCAGTCTGCAGTTTTTTCCCAGGATTTTTACCTATGAAACTTTTCAGTCCAACTTACTTTTCTTTGTTTGCTAAATTTAAAATGAAGTAAACATGATTCTTTTATGCAGAGCTGAACAGGTGGCCTTAAACTTTCATCTGTTTTCTGTAATCCTTTCTCAAGAGGGCTATTTTAAATCACCTTCCGTAGACAAAAAGGATGAACACAATTGGCAACACACAACTCTGAACATTTTCATGATCTCAATCTTAAAAATTATAGCTTTACGGCATGCTGAATGTATCTTTTGTTGTTCTGAATGGTATTGCTTCCTACAGACAAGAAGACCTGTTTTCATCAGGCCTAAAATGAGTTAAGTTTATTCTATATCACAAGGAAATAAAAAATTCTACTGGCAATTATATTTAATATCTGCTAAAAGCCAGTTCTTTCAGCCACTTAGAATGTAGTTACTGATGCATAACGTGACAGATTTCTCCCAGATATGCAAATCCAGTCACTTTAGCTGAGGGTTTGATTTGCATAACCAAGGCATTGTTATTTCTCAGTAACCATACCCTAAATATGCAAATTTTGTACTTTGATTATTATAATCCTTCTGCCTTGATTGGCTTCTTTACTCAGAATTTCCAAGCTGTTTGCCAGCAATAAACATACCACCTTCTTTTCCTGTTCTCATCAGCTGAAGCAAAAACTTGAAAGCTAAAAATAAAGGGCTAAGGTTTGGGAATACTGGGAGCTCTGCAAACATAAATACCACGAAGCTCCTTAAACGAAAAGTGCTCTGAAAGTCATGTGTATGGGGTCTCTGTGTGCACATGAGGGGGTGTGTGTGTGTAGATGAAGGAGCAGATCTTTCCACTCAGTTCTTTACCTCTTCCAGTCTCATTGCACTGCATCTCATTCCCTGGATAATAACATAGATAATTCACTCCCAAATTTGTTTATGTTCTGGATTTTATCCTGAAGCTTTTAATTAGTCACTAGGGTAAGGTTGCCCTAAGAAAGCATGGCAGGTTAAGATTTTATTTGTTCTCAGTGAAAGAATATCAGCTCTGCTAACTCAAGTCTTAGTTTAAAGCCCAGTGTTAATAAATTCATATATTCCTCCAATCTAGCAATAAGAAATTTTACCCATTAATTAAGGAAGACAGGAAATTAGACATGGAAAGATATATACAAATGTCTAGGAAAAGAATGTTTGATATCAAATGGATAATAATAAAATACCATATGCTGAATGACTAACAACCTATAAAATCCCTCATCTTGCATCTAATAGCTAGTGGCATTTGCTGTTAGATTAAAAATAGAAAGGACTGATAAATTTAATTTTGTGTTGTAGATCTTTTTGTTCACTTAATTTAATAAAAAGTGTATCTTTTTAATAATTTTTTTAACACTAAATAGCATGTAAATGTAATCTATTTTATATATCCTCTTCAAAATATAAAGCCATGCATAAAAGAGTATATAGCAGAATAATGAGAGACAAGGTTTGGTGTCAGTGATGAGCTGAAGGCAAGATTGTTTCTGCCCAATATGACAAGCATTTTTAACAGGTTCCAATGGGGAATGAGAAATTTAAAAATTAATAAATGGAGTACAGTGTGTTTTAATTGCATGCTGTATATCTCATCGCTAGTTAAATATAACTCAGTGTGGCTTTTTTGGTGAGGAAAATATGCAACCTTCTACTTACAAAGATGATTAAGAAGAACTGACCTGCAAATGAAATCTCCTAAGTTAGTGTGTCTCCAAATCATACTAAACATAAATAGCCTTAAATTGTAGTCAATACAATCTGATTAAATACATTATGCTTCATTCTATGAGTCTTAGTTGGCAAAAATAAGCTACGTTGTTATGGAGACAGATCATTAAATTAGTTTTTGAAGCAAGATCTCAAAGTGAGTGACTTCGAGTTAAATTCACATTTTCTATTCTTTCTCAAATACAGATTTGTTTAAAAGAGCTTTGAAACTGTTTTGTGTCTGGAAGAAAAGGTGGATGGAATCATCCAAACCTAATTAATGTTCTGACTATGAAATTTAATCTGAATCATTTTATGCCTTTTTTTTTTTTTTTTAAACTTTGGTGAAAAGAACTGATGAACAACTCCAATGAATTAACTGTGGTCACATGCAGTGCTTACTTCAAACAAGTTCTAGTGAATAACTAATCAAAATGCAGCTCAGGTTTGGTGAGCTTTTTTGTTTTGTTTTGTTGGGGTTTTTTTGTACTATATAACATGACCTGTTTCTTATCACTTGCATGGTTTGGTCAAAGGGAACCAAATTTTGATCATGTACTTTGAATAAAGAATTGAAGAACAAATGCACATATGCATTTATCTGATTTCAGAATTGCTTCCCTGGAATTCTGCCAGTATAAACTAATGGAAATAAGAGTCCCTTTAACTGGGTAGATTAGTTATTTGTAATAAAATAGTTTGAAATGTTACTGCTTCTGTCTGAAGAAGTACTCTGAAATTAAATGCCATAAAATTCTATAGTTCCTTAAAATAGTTGTAGCATGTAGGTAAAGAAATTAAAATGACATGTTACACAGTTTATATCTGTATTAATCATAGACTTTCTTCTGACCCATAAGATTCTGGATTTCAAATGTCAAATAGCAGCAGAATGCTGTCAGAATTTTCCATGTTAAGATGTTCCTTCAAAACGTAAAGTATCTTTGTTTTTAGGACCTTTTCAGTTTAGGTGAAAATATTATTTATGATAGAAATCAAAACATACCTAAGAGAATATTTCTGTAGTTCTGGCCACATGGTTTTTTAGTCTTTTGCTGTTGTTCACCAGACAAATGTTTTCTGACACTTTTCTTAGAGTAACACTTATATTTCAGAGAATCTAGGGTAGCTGGAAAATTTCAATGTTTGCTTTCCTTTGCCTTTGGAAGGGAAAGAATTGCAATCACTATAATCCATCGAGAATTTATTTTTTTTTTTGTCATACCAATAATGCAGTTAAAGATACACAGTACAAGCAATAAAGATAAAATTTAACAAACTGCTCTTATTTTATATGTCAAACATATAATCATAAGAAATTACTCAGAATGGAAATAAAATATTTATAGTAAAACTATAATTTTATCCATATTTCTTTCTAAACTTTTGGCTTGATCGTCAGAATCATATGTATGGATATATATTGTCTGCTTTTCAAGTTACTCTAAAATGTAATTTTCCACAAGAATACTGGAATGTCAGTTTTGAGGAGGTCATTTAGGGAAATGATATTAAGGACAGTCTGTTTATTATAACTTCAGTCTGAATATGGGTTTATCTACAGTGGAAATACTAGATTGAAGAGGACGCAGACTTAATCGTCTGTGCTTAATCCCTGACCTTTATCATTTGAATCTGTGGATGCTGAAGGAGATTGCTAACTCCTATCATAGTGGGGAGAAAAAATATAACCAAACACAAACAGAAAAGACCCTTAATTTGGATTTTTTTTATGATAAACTTAAAATTTATATTAATAGCCAGGCAAGATTAAAAAACCCTAAAAAAACAAAACCAAATCTTTTTTGTTTGTTTGTTTAAAACCTTCTCTGTTCAGATTGAAACAGAAAATAAAAAAGATCTTTTGTTGTCTTTGCGTGATCAAAATGTTACTTATTTTGGTGTATGGACAGAGGGTACATTTTACACAAGTGGGTAGCTACTCAATCACTATATATCTGCTAAATATATCTATTTAGCATCTTCAGAGGTTTGCTCACTAAAAATGCTCTTTGAGCTCTTGTCTCATTTACATCAAAATAAATATAGCTGAAATGACAACAAAAGGTGGTAGGCCATGATAGTTATTAAGGCTGAATGGGTAGGTCATAATTTTTTCATTAGATTAGGAAAACTGAGGGTATTGTCCAGAAGTAGTGGTATATTTAAGTGTGGGCTACCAGGAAGAAAAAAGTCTTAGCAAGAGCAAAGAGATCAACAGTGTTCCTTCTCTGAGTGGTGATGTGAAGGAAAGGTACGTGCATCTTTAGACTCTGAAATAAAGAAATGTCTAAGAAATAATGAAATTAAAAACTTGAACAAAGCTGATAAAGATGTCTATAGCTTACGTACTGTGCCACCTTTTCATATTAGTCAAATGTCTGCTTAGTATATAACTGAGTGTTTGCAGCCTACTCCTTGTCATTGCTGTTGAATTGCAGTGTCTGTTTAACTTGGAAAAAATCTTTTTGTGAAAATTATACTGATAAAACTTAATTGGTAAAAAATTGTTTTATTTCCTTTTTTTTTGGGGGGGGGGGGGAGAAAAAGATAGTAGAAAGATGAGTCCCATCTTTACAATTATTTGATGGCGTGGAATTAAAAGAAGTAAGCTATTCAATGGCTTCTTTATTAATACAAGATATAAGGGTCCATACATAACAAAGGTAACATAGTGTACAAGATAGGTACAATATCGTACAACATTATTTTTATTGAATTATTAGTAGGTGATAATAGTAACTTTTATTTTCCAAATAAACCTGAATTTCAATACAGTAGATTCTCCTCAACGGTATGTAATTTCAAGTTTCAGTAGATGCATTGCTGACATTTATCAGGTAATTTCAAAATTGCAGTTGTTCTATTAGTTCTTCACTAGTTTTGTAAAGTTAAGTAGCTGTTTAAGAAATCAAATCCAAGATTTATGTATATAGCTTCATGAAATTAAGAATCCAATATCTCTTGTTTACATGTTTATAGTTTTGGTTCTTCCTCAGATTCTTATTGTGTTTTTTAAAGCCAATTATAATTTGTGTAAATGGTATAGGAACATAGAGTTTTAATTATTTCTGAAGTATTTTTGAAAGCAAATTAATTAAATTTAGTTATATTTTTTTAAATATTTTAAATTTGTTTTAAAACATATTTAGGAGTTGGGGTTTTTTTTAATGGATGATAGTGTTTGAACAGTTTCATGTTACAAATAATGTTTTTCTGAGACAAAACAGAATATAACAAGAGTTTGTTCTCAGTTTCAAGATTGTCACAGTTTTTGTCAATGATTGGTTTATTTTTAACCTGCACCCTTCAGTCAATTCTTTGTCTTCTTTGGAAAAATACAAATTCATTATCAAAATTCTCTCGTTATTTAAATGTATTTCAGTTTATATTGTACAAAAATTATATACAGTAAGACATACCCTTTTGTAAAATACTTGAATCACTTTCCAAAGTGAGAGTGATTAATAGTAGATAACAATTACAATATGAAATGACAACATTGGAATTATTGCATATAATCCCAGTTGAACATAAACTTTTTGGTGTCAGAGAGAAAATCACTCTCCACTGTGAAAGATAAACTCTCCATTGTGTCAGAGCGCCTCAAGCCAATTCTTTCACTGTTAGGGTCCCATATATCCCCTCCTCCCAATCCAGATATTGCAGCGTCTGTGAGAAGGAAGGCATATGTCTGACTATCCTCTGCCTACCAGGATAAAGCGGAGGGTAATCCAGGCCCTTATTTTACATTCTTGCTTTTAGCAGTCACAAAGAACAGGACTCTAATCTGGATGAAATAAAGTTCTTAAATCCTTAGAGCTAAATTCAGATGTAGTTGCTGATTTCAAAATGCTGTCCTTCCCTCCAGGAGTTGCCCATTCCACAGGCATTTTACAGCATTGCACCCAAATGGCCTTTTCAGGAACTGATACGCAGTGAAGCCTAGTGAGAAGACTCAGCATTCAATATGACATTATCTAATCTGAACAGGATTTTTGGCACAGTTTCCTAGCATCTCTTCATTGCCTCATATTGAAAAACCTGCTAGAATGGGGTGAATGTTCTTTAAAATGCAATGAATTAATGTTTCTTCCACAAAGACAAATTAATGTTATCATCCTTTTAGTCAAAGAACAGTGCCTTTGGAGCAGTAGAGACTGTGCCATTTGGCTCAGTGATGCAGAAGAAGCAGTCTTTAGTCCTGTGGGTCATAAGACAGATCAGACAGGCAATTTTACTTCATTCTGCCCATTGACTTCCACTTGTCTCTTCAGGTTGTTTTTTGTTTTTTTAGGTGTGGGGTTTTTGTGTGTGTGGTTTGTTTTTTTTTTTTTCGTTTTAAATGTAGTTTTCCTCTGCACTCCTGCAAAACATGTCTTTGAACACTACTACTTTTCGCTATGTGTCTTCTTGCTTTCTGACAAAACACAAATCAACATGACACCTACTAACAATGAGGCAGTGCCTCTGTCCTAGGGCAGTGCAGTGAGTCCTTGGCAGACTTCTGAGTAGTGAATAGTGTGGGATATGCTCGAATCTTAGCAGTGTCACAGCTATACCACTTGTATTAGCTTTGGCTTCCTATTAAGGCTTTGTGGTCTCATTGATCTTCCTTCAGATATTTTTTGCATAGGTCGGAAAGTTTTGAAAGTTATTTGTGTATTTTCATTCAAATTTGGTTCAGTTTCCCTTATTTAGCACATTAATTGCAGCTTCAGACAAAACTGACACTTGCTGAGTAGCTCAGCTAACTCACAAGGCTCATAAATCAGTCCACATCTGTGGAAATACTTAAAGGAACTGTCCTCACATCAGTGTGACAGTGACAGGTAGTGTGTGAACCAGGCAAATTGCAATTCTGTTCTATAAGAGTTTAGGTATTTACAAAATAAATTAACACAGATTTGAAATAAAGCAAATGATCATCATTTGTTCCTCAGAATTCCTGAAAAAATTCTTGACAATTGAAATGAAGACAAAAATTTCTCCTGAACATAATAGCTTTTTGCACAGTACTTTAGTTTGTTATCCTTTTTAAAGTGAAAGAATATCTCCAGCATTCAAGTTTTTACATCAGTGCTTCTTGCTTACAATTTCAGATAAAATTCTCAGAATGACATATAATCAATTATATATGCTCACATTTTGTAATAGCATTAGTTGAATGTATTAGTTATTATCCAAATAGAAAAAAGAAAAAAAAGAAAAAATTGTTAAAGATAGCTTTTTAAATTTGTGTTTGTGATATTATCATCATCTGAGGGAATATGGATCAATTTATATTCTTAGAGTTTAGGGCTTTTTTAATCTGGATGTTGCTCCTGGTACCCAAAGAGACAAACAATAAGAAATAATTATTATAAAACCGTGAAAATGAAGTCATGCTTACAGCTATCTGGTGCTGATGTGTTAAAAATCCATTACAGAAATGTCATAATAAAAGGAAAATTTGTCTTTTACAGTTCTTGCTGTAGGCAAACTTAAAGTGAGGAATAAATTTACTTGCAATGCTAAGTCATATTCCTACATTATATATAAGGAATTTTAGTCACAAATAGAATTTCTGGTGCCTCATTCCAAAATGCTTATTATTGCTGGGTTGGTGTTAAACAGATTTTTAATTGGCAGGGTGTGATATATTTAATCTAATGGAATGAAATTACTCTGTGCTGACTCAAATGACTATCCGATTAATCACTGGTAATGTTTACAAGCCATCATAGCTGAAAATCATGGATACATTGTCTGATTTATTAAATATGCAGTAGGGCAAAGGGAAACCCAATCCAAATATGTATGTTTCATTCTCTTAAAAATAAATTAGAATCAAATTATATTTTATGTGGTATTTTTAGTGTGCCTAGGAAATTTCAAGTAATAATTCTGCATTCATAATACAGCCCCAGTGGTTATGCTTTTGCTCGCTCTTCATGCTTTATTCAGCCAGCAGAGGGAGCACAAGTTACCAGCAAACTAATTTTTTCTATCTCTGGATATCATTGAGAGTGCTGCAAATGATGCTGGTGAATACAGTTGTAAAACATGCAAAAAGGTGCTGTTTTATGCCTTTTAAACAGGTAGGAGGGGATCCTATCCACCTTCCCAAACCAAAAATTAATAATGTTGTGAGTGTTGGTTTTATTTTTATGGATTGAGGAATTTATATATGGAATAAAACCTATCCAAGCAAAACATACATTCACACTGACAATTTTACAATGCAGCTAATTTATTATTATAAAATAATAAAGGTTTAGATGAGAAACATACTGGGAATGCACCTGTTTGTAACTGAATAGCAAATAATAATACTTGCTTTGAAATTCTTATAAGGTATTTGATGGCAGAATTGATTCCAAAGTAGAGAATTTGATCTGTTCAGTTATGGTAAGTTAATAGAAACGTTCCTACATAAAAAGGAATAATTTTGTCCTTCTAATTGATAAGCTAAACTTAGACAGAGGCAGACTTTTTTTTTTCAATGAATGCCATTGACTTTCCATTTTCTATATTATAGTTATACAGCCAAATGTGTTTTGCATCCTCGTATTTCAGTGAGACAAAAGTGTTAAGCTTGCTGAAGTTTCATCCTCACTGACAGAGTGTTTAAAGTTTTTGCTATCATTGCTTTGGAATTAACAGCATAAGTAAGCTATATTAAGTCATCCAACGTGCCAAATTACAGAAATTTTGGAGGTCTTCCCCTCCAAAATACCTTGCTTCCAGGCATAATGTATCAAATTCAGAGGGACTGGTACGTTTATAGTCTTGCTCATTTGAGATGCTTTTATCATCAGGACTCCCTCTACCTAAACAATAGACCTTTCACTGCTTTCAGGGAATAGCTGCAATAGCCTGAGTTGCAATTGATGTCTAGGGTGTGTCCTTGGGAGTTGGATCAAATCAGATGTTTATTGTGATGATGTGTAAAAGCATCCATATAGAATAATTGCTATGCTTTGTTACTAACAACTACCTCAGAGTATTTAAGTCAAAGAAAATGACATAAACATTGTACAGAGAGCAGTTTAGTATGACAGTCTGTCTCTCAGTGGGAATATTTTGATGAAAACAGATTTTTTTTTAATCTACCAAAAGAATTGTACTGCTTAGGTACATTGGGACTGAGGTGGTCTGAGGGCATTTCTAACAGAGAGCTTTGAGACTATCTGCTGCCTTTGTGCCTTGGTTGTCCATTTATAAAATGAGGATCATACTGTTTTTCTTTGATTAGGGTTAGAAACAACTGCAAGAAGGAAATGCCTCTGGGTGATAAAAGACTCTAGTTACTTCCTATATGCTTACAACCTAAAAGACTACATTCTTACTTTCATTTGTGTGCATAGTCTTTTCTAGGCTTTTATTTCGCTCTGTGACCCATTTACTGGCAGCACTTTGTATATCATTGCATTGTATTGTAACCTCTAAATAACACTCTGGAAGGTCCAAAATGCAATAGATCTGGGAGCCATTGTATCATGATGATTTTAAAGAATTCAGAAAAGAGATTTAAAACTAATGAATCTAAAAGACTATCTGACTCATTTACTGATAAAAGAGTGAAGCCTTGCTATCAAAGTTTACATTTATTTACTCTCAACCTTCACAAAGTACAAGTCAGAAATGAGATTGCAGACAGAATTTTTCCAAGATATAAAAGACATACAGGAGATAAGACATGCCAGAAGAGGATCCTAAGAAATTCCAATACTGAAAGATGGGAAAAACTCTGATTGGGTAAGGCATATAAGCTGCTAGTGTAATGTATTTAAACTCAGAAAGGATCAGGTAAATTACTGATGAATGAAAAAAGCCTGTTACTAATGAGTGATGCATAATTAATAGGTTCCTCTCATAAAGCTTAGCAAAAGCATGAAGTCAGAAATGGATTTTGGAAGAAAGTATGCTGTTTGCAGATGCAACATAATGGTTTGGAATGTTTCTGTGAGTCCTTTAATTTTCTTCATTATCTCTCAACCAATAAAGAAATTACTCCTGAGTACAATAGAAAGTGTTTGCTCTAGCAGATCTGCCAGCTGGCTATGACCTAGCTGGCATAACCCTTGTAGATCATTCTGAAATGAATACTTCGCATGACCTATAAACACCCCCCTGAGACTGGACCTAATGGGATATGTACTTGTACGCTGGGTCTAGCACTTCAGGACCACCGGATAGATTCTTTATGCATGGAACTTGTTTTATGCCCTTTTCAGTCCGCTAAGACTGTGTAGACCAAAGACCCTAGCCTGTGCTGACTATTGTCACCTTCTCGTGGCTGTTAAACAACCCTTATAGGGAACAACCAACTATTTCTGTTTTCAGAGCTTAACTCTTCAAAGGCATAGTATTCTCTTTGTGTGCAGCACACTTACTTTGTACCGACTAGAAAATGTTGGTTTTTACATAATTCAAGAGATGGTTATTACTAGAAAATATCAATCTTTTCCCTGGTTCCCATTCCCTTAATACAGCATTTGGTTGTTTATTCCCTAGCTTGCTTTCTCTGATCAGTTAGCTATAACCTTGTCTGTAAGCTTGATTTGATTTCAAAGTCCCCCTCTCTACTGGCAGGCACGTTGCTCTGCCTTCCCCACAACTAAGAATGACTGAGAAGCGTTCAGACACAATTGGGCTGTTGCTGTATAAGAGATAGCTACATGAGTTGAGTATGAGCACATTCTTAGTCTGTTATAAATGCCCTGACTTTTAACCTCGATGTGAAAAGCATTAATGAAGGATGCTTAAGTTAATGCATTTTATCCTATGTTTATTGTGAGTTTAGGGTACACATACTATGAACAGCCACAGCTTATCTCATGTGTTGTAATATAACTATTAACACCCTGAGAATTTAAATGTGTCAGCTGTAGTAATCAAGATGACATATGAATATGTAATTGGTAATTTTATCCTTGTTGTATCTGAAGGTAATGTGAACTCCAGCTGAAGTAGAATAAAATAGCAAGTATTGTATGTTCATAAACTAAGGATGATTCTTTCCACCCCCACATGACATACCGATTAAGTGAATTAACAAAGTTTTCTGTTCTCTTATCAATAATATGAATTAGGTCATAGACTATACCTGTGATTTGCTATGATCTTTGGAAATTTTGAGACCACCATTTATTAGCACTTTTTTTAGCCACACAGAATGACATGCTCCTGCAGTCTTGATGCCACTCATATATAGCCTACCATAGTTCCTGGAGTTTATGAAGAAATAGTTTCAAGGCCCTTATGGATTGTTTTCTTTTTGAAAACATTGGCATGCCTAAAGCCCAGAAAGTACATACACTCCAATGATTTTTTCATGAACAATGAAAAAGCGCTAACTTATTTGCTGATAATTGCTTTGAAAATTACTTTCATATTTGACTAATATTTCCTGCAAAATTAGCTATATATGCTGATAATTTGCATTACACTTCAGTACTCCTTACTGCGCAACAGGGTAGCATAGGTAAGCTCTCAGGTAAGGGAGCTAAGGACAAAATCTACATTTTTGCTGAAAAGTTACACTTCATAGGTAAAGCTGCTGGCCACAGAAATGAGTAAAGAAAAATAAAGTGTTCCTTTATTCTCTGAACAGGGCTGTCAGTTCTGTAGCTTAGAGGAAATTAGTTTAAGGAAGCTGGTAGACCTCTCAATTCTCCCCTGAAAGGAAAGCGTCTGTTGAGCACAGCCCTGATGATTTTAGGGAGGAGTTGTATGCAGTGTTAGATATAATATAAGCACTGTATTTGTTTTCTTAAGTTCAGCAGACAGTAGGTTGAATCTTGCCCAGTCTGCTGTCAGACACCTGTTAAAGAAATACCTCATAGCAGCCAAGACATGCAGTGTGCTCAAGTTAAATACTTGGGTTTAACGATGGAGAAAGCTGGGTACCTTTGGGAAGCAGTACAAAGCTTTAGCAAAATGGGAAACTGCTAACAGTTAGCAAATGGCCATGACTACATTTCTCTAGTTTGGGCCTCACTGAGCAGGACTGACTTGCTAGACAAGGAGGAAGCAGCAGCGACTGTCAAAGAAGTCAGTAATTTTTGCAGTTACTGGAAAGCCTTGCCTGAATTCCTACCAGACCAAGGAGTACACAGAGTATAATTCATCCTCTCTGGTGAGACTGGGCCATGGCAAAGCAGATCCAAGCTAGTAAAAAAAATGTAAATTTTTCCAGAAATAACAGTGCAGATACCAAAGGATATATAGTTAAAAAAAGTTGTGATGTGATACAGACATTTCATTATGACCTTTCCTACATTTTTTTCCCCTAAATAGCACAGCATCTTCATTATTTTTTAGCTATGCTCCCTTTAGTATATCTGTCTTTTGCTTTCTCTGCAAATAAGGTACTTTCTCCATCAATCCTTATCTTTTTATTTTCTTCTTTTTGGACTTTTATTCACAGGTCTGAATAGGCATATTTGGTAGTTCTTTTTTCGTCTTTTAGTGTAGACCAAAAGCAGTCCTTTGTTTAGTTGTAAGTGTATTCATGTTTTCTAGAAAAGTCCTGATTATGTTGAGATGTCTTCTCAGGGTTTTATCTGCACATAGACTAATTTTGAAGCAAGCTGCATAATAGGACAACATTGCCTTGTGAAGAATCTGCATCATGCTTTAAAAGTTTAATTATACTGCAGTAAGTGGAAATGAGGTCCAGGCAGGTTTTCTATTACGTTAAATATGTTTGTTTCAAGAGCAGTTAAATTGGGCTTTTGAATAAACAAACTCTTAGTATCTAATATATCCCAAGTGGGTATATATATGTATGTGTGTATGTATACATATACACACACATATGTATCCATTTAAGTAAAACCAATTATTTTGTGAAATTTATTCTTATCTAATCCATTCTTTAGTAATCTGAGGATGAAATGTTTTAGTTGAAGGTGCAACCTGATCCCTTTTAAGGGCTGATGAGAGATATCCATCTCAGAGAAGATCGTAATTACTTTGATTCATGAAATCTGAGTAGTTCAAGGGAATCTATTGCCATTTGCATTTGAATGTATTAATTTTGCAGTTATTAATGAGCATTTTTTGCCTAGGTAATTAGAAACTTATCATGTTCTGCATTCTTAAGCATATTGCATATTCTGTCTCTTGAATTTTTCATTCTCATTCCTCTCCAAGTGTGATATTACCCAGGACGTACTCCTAGCCATTTTTTTTGTTTGATTGTTTTCCTTCATTGATACTTCATTGAATATTGAATATGAACTTTATTATATAAACATAAGTAGTTACTGAAGTTTTAAAAAGCTTTTTTTTACATCTTTGCTATCTTGTGGTCTTCTTTTTCCTCAATTCATTATTTTCTTTTCCGGTATTTCTGATTGGAGTATTTGAAAATAATAGTGCTCTACTTTATTGCGTACAATGGCTGCGTATCTGTTGCACATCAGTAGTCACCTATTCATCCTTTTCTTTACTGTCTCTAACAATCCAGATGGATGCTCCTGTTTAAAAAAAAAAAAAAAAGAAAAAGTCTTATCAAGGTTTTTTGTCATCACTTCTGATTGCCTACTTACCTATTGCAGAGTTGCAGCACTGCATTCACTGGAGGTTTTGGTATCATCCTGTATGCTTGAGATTTCACTGGACTGCTAAAGAAACACAAACTTATGCCCTGACAAAACTGATAGCTTCCTTAGTTAACATTAATAAGCTTACTAACTATCTGTATGTTTCTTCTGTTTCTTCAAGCACAGGCATGTGAGTATCTGGAAAAAAGTATTTGGAAATGAAATGCAAGTGTCATTTTACTGTTTCAAGTATCTTCACTATAAGAAAGAAATTCCACTCCTTGATCTGACTCAGTACAGTCATACTTATGTTCTTTTGGTTGTACCCATCCTGTAGATAAATAGAATATTTCTGTCTTTAGAGCTGTCAGTATAGCATACTCATTAGCAATAAATAAATTTAAACCTTTCAAATTAGCAGACTTAACATCATCAAAGCCTGCAGAGCACCATCCAAGTTGCACGGCAATTTAGCTGGCTTTTAGGAAGGCTCTTCTATAATTTTAATTTATTTTGTCATTTTTTAATGAACTCTTCAATTTGCTGTATTTGGATGTAAATAAAATTTCTCTTTTTACTCCTCCTTCCCAATTATTTTCTGCTTAAACAACCAGAGAGAATCATAGAATCGTAGAATGGTTTGGGTTGGAAGGGACCTTAAAGATCATCTAGTTCCAACCCCCATGTCATGGGCAGAGACACCTTCCACTAGACCAGGTTGCTCAAAGACCCATCCAATCTGGCCTTGAACACTGCCAGGGAGGGGGCAGCCACAACTTCTCTGAGCAACCTGTTTCAGCGCCTCACCACCCTCATGGTAGAGAATGTTTTCCTTATATCTAATCTAAATCTACCCTCTTTCAATTTAAAACCATTACCCCTTGTCCTATCACTACACTCCCTGATAAAGTGTCCCTCCCCAGCTTTCCTACAGGCCCCCTTTAAGTACTGGAAGGCCACTAAAAGGTCTCCCCAGAGCCTTCTCTTCCTTAGGATGAAAAACCCTAACTCTCATAAGGGAGATGCTCCAGCCCCCGATCATCTTCATGGACCCACTTCAACAGGTCCATGTCCTTCTTATGTTGGGAACCTCAAAGCTGAACACAGTACTCTAGGTGGGGTCTCACAAGAGTGGAGTAGAGGGGCAGAATCACCTCCCTGGAGCTGCTGGTCACACTTCTCTTGATGCAGCCCAAGATACAGTTGGATTTCTGGGCTGCGAGCACACACTGCTGCCTCATATTCAGTTTTCCATCCACCAATACCCCCAAGTCCTTCTCTGTAGGACTGCTCTCAATCCACTGATTAGAGCACATATAATGGTGGTACTGAGATTTTTGTTGACAACAGTAGGTCTAAATTTAGCTTCACAATAAGCAGAATAAACTCCACGTAGGAAGTCCTGTTTTTAAGCATGGACATTACCAATAATTAGTATATTCCAGTAATTAGTGTATTAGTAGCCATGTGGCTGGCCAGATTTATGTTCCAATTTGATATACTTTGAAGTTATTGCATTTTTTAAAACTTCATTATTCTTTCTTTCTTTTTCTAGTCATCATTATTTTAGTACTTTATTGTTGTGAAATACAATAACAATTGTTTCAGTTGGTATTTTCAATGTCAGTATTTTTTAAGACACTGATAGAGATCACATCTTTAAAAAGTATGTAAGACTGAAGAATGCAGAAAAGGGCTACTTAAGAGCTGGAGACAATGTTTCAGAGCAAAAGATTTAAAGTACTCCATCGGTTTAGCTTACCAAAAAGAAGATTGCAAGTGACTTCATTACAGTGAAGTACCTTAATGGGAAGAAAATAGCAAGTACTAAGAGACTCTTCAATGTAACAAAAAAGGCATAACAAGAACCAAGGGCTGAGATTTTGAAGTGAGACTCTTTCAAATACTTGAAGCATCTCAATTTATTTTATTTTATTTTATTTTATTTTATTTTATTTTATTTTATTTTATTTTATTTTATTTTATTTTAATTTTATTTTATTTTATTTTGTTGTATTTTATTTCATATTTTTAGTCAGTAAGGGCAATTCAATCTTTAACAAAATCCTAACAAAAGTGAAAGGTTATTATTCATATCAGGAATGGGTCTATGGTGTGTATTAGTGTAATGCAAGTCATTGGGTTCATAGGGTTTCATAACATAAAATATAATTATAGAGACTTTATGTTGTTTGGTATTTTTTTAACTTTAAAAGCACATTTTTAATATCTTTGTTTTCAGTGATTCAGAAAATGCTTGTTAGATGTCATACATCACCTTCCCATTACCAGTCTGACTAGACAATTTATTCCTACCAGATGGTTTTCGGTCGGGCTGTGGGAAGCACATGTGGGACTGCACACATGGCATTCAGCAGGCTCAAAGGGAAGTGTCAGAGGAGAAATCTATCTGTGACCATACATTACTGTTGTTGTTGCTGTGTCCACTCAGCTTCATTTTTTAGAAATGCATGCCATGCATTTATTTCACTGACAGGTTAAAAGCAATATGTGTGGAATTAACTGAAATTAATAATGTCAGAGCAGAAGAAAAAGCAATGTTGTACAGAGTGAAGTTTTATTCTATGCTAAGACCATATTGTTTCAAAGTATATCAGATAAATCCTAAGTCTAATGAATCCTAGAAATGGCATTGTTATTGTGTTATTTATATTGTGTTTTGTTTTATTTTATTCTATTTTTTAATTTTTATTTATATTGTGTTATTGGTGTATATGCAGATTCTAGACGTATTTTGCTAATGGTGTGGGTTTGCCTAAGCAAAACAGGTTTTTAGGAGTTAAATAGGGGTTGTCTAAAATGGGAGAAATAATTTTTGATTTGTATTTTATTTACAGCTTTGCTGCCAAGGGGCAAAGTCCCTTTGTTCTGTTGCACACATTTACAGTATGAACTATGTTGTAGCCTTTAGGTTAATATGAGGTTTAAAAGCAAATAGACTTCTAACACTTTTTTTCTGGGGTAGATTCAGGTAAGAGAACAGGATTCTCTTTCATTCACAATCAACATTTAAGGCATTTATCTAGAGTATGGCAGGCAATCTGTCTGTTTTCTCTGCTAAGAGAACACGTTCTTCTCAAGAGGAAAGTGCTTCAACCACCATACAGTAGGGTATTCCAGAGTGGCTTTTCTTAGCCATTTCCAGTTTGAGGGCATCAGATTGTTGAATGTTTGTTGATCTAGACAGCATCATAGAAAGGGTTGTTTAGGTGCTGTTGAGAGAAGAAGACATCTGGTTTCTAATTCCTTCTTCTGTAATACTTACCTATTGTTAGCTCTAGGCATGAAAAATGAAATTACCTCAACAGGAAAGTTTGAAGTTTTGAAGAAGTAGAGTAAATACTTCAATATAAAGCATATCAGTTACAAAAGCAGCTGAAATTAATTTCTTTTTCCTTTAAACCTTCTTTAACACTGTCCTATTTTTTTCTGTCTTGTCACTTTTAACATTGACACCTTTGTTGGAATGCAAGTAAACTTCACTGCACTTGGTTCTGTTCTCCCTGGATTTCTCATTAAAACTTGTTTCTTTTTTTTAAAGAATAAATAAGAATTTCTTTCTTCCCCGGCAATTTTCATTGTGCAAGTTTTATGCTTTACTCTGAACTAATACAAATATTTAATGCATTTTCAATCTTCATTGTGTGGATAGTATTGTTTATTTGCTGCCAACAACTTTTGTGTGAGCAGCCAATGCTAAACTGTGTGAGCAAAACACTACTACCACTGTGTATAATAAGAAAAACATAAATGCAAAAGAAAATCACGAAAGGGTTTTCATAATATAAGTTAGAACTAGCTTTAAATTTGGTCCTGTGGAATCACCATATGTTAATTTGTATATATTAACAGATGAAATTCATAAGAACAGAGAACTGTGCCTTCTCCCTGCCCCTGCCCTGCCCTCTCTGGTGTTAGTCTCATGAGAGCTCTTACATAGTAATAATAATAATAATTTTGATACACAAAGTTAATACATGTTTCTTAGACATTTGTACCCTTGGTCTCCTATTCAATCTCTCTGACTCCCTGCCTTTCACAGTATTCACAGATCTTCCCACATCCCATGTGGCAATTCAAGGCAGCAAAAGATGGCATCATTTTGTACACATGCACAGCAGCTGGGCTGGACTGGTTAATATGGTCATGCTGGTTGGGCTGCCAGTTGTTGCAGTAGAGAAGGTAGAGTTCCTAAGCCAGCCCATGCTTTCCTCAGAGGCAACATTAGTTTGGATCTCAGCTATTCAGACTGCAGATGTTTTTTGTGAAACTTTTAGCAACATAAGGCATTGAAATTGAAGCTGAAATTAATAAATAGTGTAATTATTTGTAGAGAAGGAGAGACATAATTCCAGGAGGCTCACTGGCCTATGAAACCATGTGAAAAATGTAATTGCAAAATAAATCTTACAGTCTTTCTCAGAAAAATTCTAGACAAGCTATGCGTATGGCAGTTACAAAAATGAAGACCTTCCATCCTGGTTGTCATGGGATGTTTCCAACCAATTTGTGTAATTACTAAGCTTGATAAAAGAGTTATTGGTAAAGAATAACATATGTACTCTAGTATAAAAAAATACCAGGAAATTGTCAATATGCATGGAATACAGGGTAGTATCAGTTAGCACTAATAACTAACAGAGAGTAGCAGAACTTCCATGGACCAAATTTACTATCTGACTGTGAAGTAAGAACAGCAATATCATGTGAATAACAACATTAGGTATAGAACAGAGCCAAAAGGACTCTTGCTTTCTCTTCTAGAACCTTAAACAAGCAGAGTAAAATATTTTGCATAGAAAAGAGATTTAATGGTGCAATTAGAATAAGAAAATAGTTCATGACTTTCAGTATGAGAAATCTACTGTGATCTAAGTGTAAATCCTTGTTAAATTTTGGACTGAAAGGTTGTTTACCATTATCTATTTCAGTACAAAGGTATGATGTAACTAGTGTTTTATTATTATTATGTTCTTGACCAAACTGAATGCAGCGATAATCCTCATGATGTAGCTATATGTCAGATGCTTTGGAAAATGCATTTTAGCTATATTGCATTTTCAGAGATAGTTCTTTTTCTAGCAAGTACCCAGTATTATTACAAAAAACCCCAATACCAACAAACAAAAAGCATTGTGTGGATACCAGCTTCCTTCAAAGTTTGTCTGCATGGTAACTTGTACAAATGTTAAACTCAGAAGTTGCAGTTATTTCCACAAAAATGAATGCTAGTAAAAATTGCATGAAGCAGAACACTGTGGATTTATAGGAGGGTATACTGAAGGCATGTCTTTCATATCTATATGGCACCCTTCCCTGTTGTTTAATTGTATCTCTCTAACTGAATGTAGAATTTGACTTTTTGTTGTTACCCAAGAATATATGTAACAGGAAGTCTGAGATTTCCTCAGGCTTCTCAATGTTAGAAACTAGAACATGTGAGACCCCACAAGAAGGCTGCACATGAAGTCCTAAATACAGTCAGCTGTGGTGTAAAGCTTCATGACAGCGGACGTGGTCATTGTAAGTCTGGATGTGTGGTTCAGGGAAGGAGCCAGTGGATGTGCACTCCAGGTGTGAGCCACACACCACCTTGCAGATTCATTTCCGAGTTACAGCTCGGTGTCAGTGGTGTGTAAGGTCATAATTACAGCAAGGGGTTGTGAGGCCAGGATGATTGTCACTGAGAATTATTAAAGGGGTGTGGCATTTGGGACTTCACTGGTCTAAAGCTGTCTGAAAATAATACAGTTAAATAAATGGTATGTTTACTCTGAGGAATAGGAATACAACGGTACAGATGAGGTGAATTCAAATTCATTAGCTTGTATTTTGGCAGTGCATTTTCAGTTATGTTAAACTCTTTTAGCTGAGTTTGCACAACTGTGTATGTTTTTTGCTTGTTTAATTATTTTTTTTAACTTTGAAGACAATTCAAGTAAAAGGCTACCTAAAGTAGAGTTATCAATTTCTGTTTGGAAATCTAAACTGTAGTACAAGTTTAGGCTTCTGAACTATATTTGTAAGTTGTTAATTTTTGCAGCATGTTTTTAGAAGGGAGAGGGACTAATATGCTTTAATTTGGATTTTTCTTGTTTGTAATAATTATAAATATTCAATTTAATTAAATAAACCAATATAGCTCAATTTTTTGTAAATAGTAGTAATTAACTTTGGCAGTATTGGAGAGTCATTAGAAACAAATTACTCTGTTTGCAGGTATTATTTAAACTAATACTACATTTACCTCAGTTGTACCTGACAAAGTAAGTCATTATTGTTTCATTAAATTGTAACAGAAATTGTGCATTTGTAATGCTGTAATGAAAAGGATTTTTTATCTTGCAAATTTTTTTTTCCCCTGTGTAAACATTGCTATTTGATAGCACCAAATTTCTGGTAAAAATTCAAAGCAGATGCCATCAAAAAGAAAGGGATATGTTTGTTAATTGGAGAATTTAAATTTCTTAGTTTTGTTTAAGGAAGCTATTTTAATAATCACGTAAAATTATACATATATTTAAAGCAGCCCTTAGAAATGCAAGGTGTTTCAGAGAATGAATATAATACAGATGAGGTTCAGCTGCTAGACGCAAAAACTTGAGAGAATATTGTCACTATAAAACACAATACTGTTTGTAAATATTCCTATGCTTATCTTAAGCTTTCCCCCAAAAAAACCTATATATCTACAATGTGCAGTGCTGTGTGGGGAACATAATGAGTTGCTCCACCTAAATTAAGTGTTCCTGCCACTTAATCAGAGCTAATTAGCTGGAGTAGAAAGCATGTGATAACAGTTTTTCTGCTTGTAGTCACCAATAAGCCTGTTTGGTGCTAGCTCAGGGATGTGTACACTGCTACTTCATGCATTGCAGACAATCTCTTAGGGAGTCATTAAAGCCATTTTATTTTTCTCCATATTTGAAACTTGTGTGTGTTGCCTGGATTATGTATTTATTAATGTAAACTTTATTTTACAAGTATGTTAGTCTTCTGAAAGATAATCTGCATTTTAGTATTACATTTTAAAGTTTTTTTCAGTTTTCTATCTAGTCAATGCTTTAAGAATTGGTGATGTTGGGTTTTTTTTTTTTCAAGTGATATTCTGGACCGGTGGTTCTCAACCTACGGTCTGCAGACCCCTGGGGGGCGTGATGTCATCACAGGGGGTCCGTGAAGGCTTAAGGCAGGGGTGGGGAATATCCAGCCAGGAAACATTTGGTCTGGCCCGTCGCAAGCACTGCACCTTTTTTTCCCACAGCCACCTCCCTTCAGTGCTTCTCTCATACAGAAGCACCCCCCCCGCCCCCGACCCCCGACAAATTAGCTAGCTATTCAGTGCTAGTATGGTTGATGGGACCCACTTTAACTAGGTGGTTTTTTTCTTAAAGACATTTTCGTAACCCAGCGGCCCTCTTTAGGGCCACAACAGGACTGGTCTGTTCCTCCAAGTGGTGGCCCTGGACTTGTAAACAAAAATATATGGTGACTGAACACAGACAAACAAAGGAGAAGGTGAGAAGAATTGTAAAATCTTTTCATCAAATTTTAATGTAAAAAATGGCATCAAAGTCACAATTAGCACATTAAAGTACCATAAAATGGGCCATTTGAGCAAGAAGAGTGTCGATGCTATTATTTTAAATTCATATTAAATCATTGCAATAAAGAAATTATAATAGGAGTGTGTGCATTAACAAATTAATTTATTTGCCCTTCTCTCCAAATTTGAAGTCCCTTCATGAGAAAATTGCAAGAAATATTTGATGCAGTCTAGCTTTAAATCTTGAATTAAATCTTGGTGGTCCATGGCCACAAAAGGTATTTAAAGGGGGTCTGTGGTGAAGGAAATGTTGAGCACCCCTGGTCTGGACAGTAGAAACTGTGTTTACAAAAGAATTGTAGATACATGCTTTTACACTATAAACTACTTAGGGCTCATAAATCCTGCTTATCACTGGTGGCATAAATTGCTTCCTGGAGAGGCTTCCTCTCTAGTGTCTGCTGAGCTTCGTTTTATTCCTTTTTAGGGCCTAAATTAGGTTTTGAAAGTCGAAATTTTTGCAGCCTCTAAGTATATGTAGATAACTACATTTTAGTTCTCTGCTCTGTAGTTCTCTATTCTTTTTCTAGTATTGCTCAATAAGTATTTACTTCTGTGAGCAATTACATTGATTTCAGGCTATTCCTAGTAATTTAACATGTATTATATGGAAAAAGAGCAGAAATCTCACTTTGAGTATAATTAGGGATTAAACCGTCCTCACAAAGACAGAGTCATTGATGTGTGTAGGAAAAAACCTACAAAACAGTGAAGGATGTGAAACCTGCAGCCTGGACTTGGAGCTATGCCTGGTTGTCACATTTGTTACATTAGCTATAAACAGAAGAAACCAAACAAAACTTCCTTAATTGGGGATTGACATGCATCACAGCATTTACAAGACCTAATGATACGCAGTTTACTTTTTCTGAGGAAATTTAAACCTTGTATCTGGATTTTGGTCAGAAGCTGTATAGCTGTTCAGGATACTTTGAAAAAATAATGAAAGTGACATTATGTATGCTCTGTTTGTTATTTGAATTAATCTATTTCTTTACTGATACTCTTAATTTCTTGTCATGAAATTATTAATTTGCAGGTTTCCAGTTCATTTGAATGAGTAGTCTATGTACTCATGTGTGGATTTCTGATTTTTGTTTCTCTCTGACTCTTTCTGATGCCTGTCAAGTTAGTAGAAAGCATGAAAATATTTCACTATGACCATTTATTCTGAAGTTTGTTCAGATGGTTGCCTTTCTTGTTCCTCTAGTGTTTCTGATTGATAAATTATTGGTTTCCTGATCAATTTCTTCCCCCCAGGCAATACAACTACTTTATATGCTATTAGATGTAACCATGTTATTCAAGTGTGTGTGCCACCTAAGGACTTTAATTAAGTTGTCCTGGATTTTCAAAAGTAAACTTGACAGCAGCTTTTGGCACATAGCCATCACACTGTTTCCAGAATGAATTCCCAAGGGAACAGGTTTGAGGCTAGTGCCTTGCAGTATGGTTGGAAGCAACTAGGTGATAAAGGAAGGTAGTCAAGAAGAACAAGCATTTCTTTCTTTGTGCACCACATCAGGGAGTAATAAATGTCTCACTGGAGTTTTCACGTAAACATGGTTCATTTTTTTATTACCTGAACTGTTAGTTAAGCTCCAGTTGGTAGGAGTTGCTGTCTGCTTTCTACACATTCTCTTCCAGTCAGGTATGGCAACTTTGGAAAGGGACTTTAATGCTGGAACTGTTAAGGGCAACTTATATGAGCAACATGGTGTAGCTTGTCATGGATTTTTGGGACCATGTTCTGCTGTTAAAACAGCTTCTTCAAAATTCAGTCCCTAGAAAATAATTTATCTATAAGTATCCCTTTTTTTTGGATGGACTACCAGAAGTAATGAGTTAGCAACACAAGTTGTACAGTTTCTTCTTGTAGAAATTTAATATTATTATTGCTTTTAAATTGCAGTGCACTTGAGATTATAGTACTCTGTTAAACTCATGCTTTCCTTTGTATTGTTTCCAGGTTTCTTTCCATTTGCGCTGTATAAGCTGTTGTGTATAAGCAATGCAACAAGCAGAAACTGGATACATACTTATGGTTTGTCATTCAGTGTTTTTAGAATAAATATGACAATCACCCTAACAGGTCTTATGGTAAAGCTCACATTATGTTTGGTTGTGCTGAGGGTAAAGCAAGGACAAAAAATTAAATAGCCTATTTGCCTCTCTACCTGTTGACCCTTTTCGAAGTTTTAGGATCCACAAGCACACACTCATGTGCACATACAATAGAATCCATTTCAGAAAAGAGAAGATGATAAACTTAATGAGGGCTGAGGAGACAGGGTTTTAATGCACTTTGTCCTTTTCTAGTTCATTTTTCCTAAGCTGCTGAAGGCCTACTTTTTCCCCCGATATTGTCTTCTTACAGCAAAATAGTCTTCATCTTACTCCATTTACACAAAATAATAATTATTTTATGTGAAAACAGACATGTTGTTTCATAATGTTAATGAATGTAGTCTGTGCCTAAAGACAGTAGTTGTTTTTTCCACTTACATGCAGACACATTTCTACAAGTTCAATAAACAGTAAGATTTTCATGTTTAAAATAGGGACTTCAGTATTACAGCAGTGAAAATACTGACAATGTAATGACTTAGGATAAATAATTTTCAATGTTCTATTCAGAGTACATGAGGTGAAAAGAGTATATATACAGCATTTAAGATATTAAATCATGGTGGTGGAGTCAAAGCTTCATGAGACTGGAACTTTCAAAGGCATTATGAGGCTCCACACGGCCCTACTGTATCTCAAATAGTTATGTACTTCATTTTAAATTTCAAACAAATTTGACATTGTGGTTAGTTTGCAAATATGTGAATGCGGCTATAAACAAGTATCTGTGAAACTGTACATCATTAAAAAAAAAGAAAACACTTATCTACTCAGAATTGATTTTCTTATGCCAGGGTGCATTTTTGCAACTTCTGCATCATAGAGCCTACTCTCAGATTGTATATTCCACCTGTTTTTTCCATCACGAATGTGAAATATGATGCCACAATCTTTATAAACCAAGACATCATTTTACCAATGACTTCTCTTCGTTCTGCTAGACTCTACTTATTCCTCATTAGCAGAAGCCGGATAATTATTACTTAGCTTGTCATGTCATGAATACTTGCTGCTTGGGTGCAGGAAGGACACAGTACTTTTCACCAAGGCAGAAGAAGATTCCAGAATAAATTGCCCTACAAATTATAAGGAAATGTAGATTTTTTTTTTTTTAGTGTAAGCCTTAGATCAAGTTCATCCATAAAACCTAAATTTTTCCTTTAAAGGCTTTACATAATCTACAAAGGAAGACTTTTCAGTGTACTTAATGTTTATGGGATTCTGACCTGATTCAGAGTTTAACATTCTTGCTTTAGAAGAGAATGAGTCTTTGCTGGAGTCAATGATACGAATAATTATTTATGGCTAGATGGTGCCTTTTGGCAAAGCCTTGAGTAAAAGCTGATGCATAATTAGCATTGTCCCAGAAGGAGCCCTGGAAGATAAAGTGCCTTAGGGACAACCTTCAAGCTCAGTACCCTTTTTCCTCCTTCCTTGCTTCAGGGGTTCAGTTATTTTAACACAGGAGAGTTAAAAATGGATTGCTTTTCAAACTCTCAAACACAGCATCTAAAGATTGTATTCTCTATGTAAACCTACCCATATTAATACAATTACTCTGCCTACACCACTGTATTTACATTACTTTTTTTTTCCTTTAGAATGGGTCATTTAAGATGTAACCCTTTACCCTTATTCTACTTTCAGTAAAACTGACTCCAAATTGACCTGATTTCAGAGGGGCTATATGCCTGATACGTGTATAGACTTTTCCAGAGTACCGGAATCAAGACCCCATTCCAGAAATGTGTTTGTATTTCTTTTGTCATAGTCACTTTGTGTTGTGATCTGATTCCAGGCATTTAATTGGTATCTTTTTGAGATAGGGGTATTTGATGTGGTTTATGTATAGTATGTCCTGTCATTAAAGGAGAAGGAATAGGAAGAATATGAACAGAAATCAGATGAAATATTTCTTTTGCAATTATGAGTCACATATTTTTGGGAATCAGCTGTACTGAGTGTCTCAAGGCTTGTTATTCATTTGCATCTACTCTTTTATCAATTGGAGCTCCTGCTTCCTGATGACATAATACCACTCTGCCTTCTGACTCTTAGAGACTGAATTGCTGTTCATCTTTCTCCAGCAAATTCTTAATCCTTCCTTCTCTGCTAATGACTTCTCACCTGCTTAAATATTTCAGAGAATTAGATACATCCTTTTCCTACCTCAGCTGTACCAGCGAAGTTGCTGCTTGTCACCCTCCAAGATAGCAATTGCTGCCTCTGCTAGTGAAGCTACTCAGATGATTGTCTCCTAACCCATTTCAGTCAGAGTGTTTTAGCTTGATCAGTGTAAAGAGTCATTCTTTGTTAACTTGAGACATTTTTGTCTGAGATGAGCTCTGAAGAAATCACACGTGCAGTTGAATTAGCTTCTAGCAAGAAGACAGTAATAAGCAGATGACAGAAGGTTCAGAAAGGGTGGGATTTAGTCAAGAAATAATAATGCTTTTATGACTGTAACTGCCAGTGGAAGAGGATGCGTGTTCAAATCTAAATTGAAGACCAACCTTAAAAAATATTCCATTTACAATCAGTTCTTCAAGAGAAAGTGATATTATCCGTTTGTGCGTGTGTGAGTGTGTGTGCAAGCTTTGAGCAAAGTGTGCAAGGTGGAGAGCAGAGTAGAAAATCAGCAAGACACTATACACCCTTTGTGTATACCTTTTGCAAAGATAGGCAGAATGGGAGAAACATTAACTGAACGTAAACAAAAACACCAGTGAAAATGCAATGTGTTCAGTAGATTAGACATGATTTATGCTCAAATCTGGCAGCAGAAAAAGAAAGAGCATACTGGCATATGACATTAGACTGTCCTTGCCAGTTTTTTTGCATCTTAAGCTAATGGCCATTTGTCCATCTAAACTTGAGTATTGAGGATTAATAAAAAACTTAATGGTTTTGTGAATATGTTGTTCATCTCTCCTATGTTTAAATAATTAGGAAAAAAAGTGCTTCCCAAAGGGGTAGTATGGAAAAAAAAAAAGTGGGAAATAACAAATTTGCTGTGTTCTATGACAGGAAAAAGATATAACCATGCATTCAGATATATATCACATTTTCAAATAGAGGATATCTGGAAAAATTGCTCATAGCTAATTCCGAATGCTTCTGCTCAAGCACTAGGGACTGGCATCAAGGCTAGACGAAGAAAAGAAGGGGCAAGGTGAGACAAAAATTAGGCTTGCTTGGTTTTAGTCTTCTCAGTTAGGCAAATGATTACAGTTGGCGTGCAGTATTTGGCTCTAATCACAGTTGCTGCTGCTGCTCCAGCTATCTTGAGTACCCTGCTGGTCATCAGCTCCACCATCAACCACAGTTTAGCTGCTATAGACTCCAGCATGTGCATTTCAGACACTGGTGATGGGGCTGTTTTGATACCTTCAGCAACCTGCTGCTGCATGGAAATAATTTCTTCACCTAGAGCCAAAGCTTGGTTTAGTAGTACAAGAGCATTACACCCATGACATATAGGAAAAGCCTACCCTAAAACCCTACCTTAAAGTTCTATTTAACACATTCCATAACAAAAAAATAAACTGAACAGAAAGATGTATTTTATCCTTAAAGAGGAAACATGCTTATGGTGAGGGTGAAGCAGCTGATATTTCTCCCCTGACTTACTTGCTCCTAAGTTTACTATGTAATATATTCATGTGGGTGGCTTTTCATACCATCATCATACCAAGCCTATCTGCATGTTCTACACATTTGTTTTATATATTTAGAATACATTTTGGTTCTATTTGCCTTCCTTCTTTTTCTTAAAACAAGGAAATTTCTATTCATGAACAACGAGAGATACCATAGAAATACAAGAATTTTAATTAACACAACCAAACCTCTCTTGCCCACGGTGATCACGTGGACAAGCTGAAAAAATGCTGACTGAATGCGATGTGTGCATTGCATTGCGACGGGTTACATCACTAGTCGTAACATGATGTAACCCAACGCAGCATGATGTAAGCGTCGTGATACATTGGAGATTTAAAGAAACATCAGCATTCCCTTGTGTCCCTCTGCCCCTTTCCAGGAATGTGCTGTCATTTTTTGTCTAGTAATTAATAACCCATCCCCATAGCCAGTCTGTGAATGCTCATGTGTAATTCTTACTTATATTAGTAGTCTCCCTTCTAATGATGGGGAATGCAGCCTCAATCCTTATTTTTTTTTTTTTTTTCTGGGTATGTATAGGTACAGTCACTCTCTGTCAGTTATCATAGATTTCTGATGAAAATTTTTTTTAAAAAATCATGCTATGTTTAAAAATGTTTCACAGTTCTGAGGAGTACAAATAATTTATTCCTATTTCTTAATTGTGTAGCTAAATCCATGGAGTTGAAATATTTTTGATTTGCATTGCCAGTTGCATGTGGGAAGGAGTGCCAGGTGCACAGCTTTGCTTTTTTTTTATTGCAACTTGATGCATTTTTTACAATGCCACTGCATCTCTGATCAGTTCAGCCTGTCTTCTGTGTGGATGTTAGGGTGATTTGTCTTGTGCTTCCTATTGCCATTGCTTCTTTCAGGACAGATCCTTTTATTAATCTGTCCATTCTGAAAGTAAGTTAGCAGGCAGATGCACTACAAATTTGAATTAACCTTAGAAACTAAGATGCACTTCTTTTGTGCATTGTGTACAAGTAATTGTGTGCTTGGCTTTCATGTTTTGAGAAAGTCTATTTCAGGACAGCTGTGAAGCACACATAATTTTCTAAAGATGAACAGAGGCCCACATTTTATCCCCTGACAAAGTAGTGCTTCTTTTATGATGCTAAAGTTGGAAGAGAATATGATCAAATAGTACAGTAAGTTTTAAAGGCAGAATAAAAACAAAGCAAATCAAAAACTTTCAGGAAACTTTATTCTATTATTCTGTGATTCCAGCTGAGGAGTAGGGACAGTACCAAGCCCTGTCTTTGATCCTAATATCACTCTAGTACCTTGTTTTGATTTCACTGCTGTCACATGTTGAATAACTACGTTCTTATAAAAGTCAAATTACTCCATGACATCATTAAAAACTGAATTGAAAGTGTTGTATGAGACCACACCAAAAATTTTTATCCCGTGTCTTTTTCTCAAACTGGAAGCTCTCTCATGCATCAGGGTAAGGAATACTGATAGAGCAAGAGACTTCTGTCTCAACTAAACTTCACTGGAATTTTCTTCTCACATAGTTTGGTGGCTGATCTATGCTGTGAAACATACAATTCATGATCTCATGCCCCATAAGCTTAACTTTGCACATAAAGCAGTCCTGCTTTTCTCAACAAAATCAGACATAACTGTTTTGTCTTTCATTGAGTTGTTGGTGTCAGTTGTATGGTGTAACATGCTTAAAAGTTAATACAAAATGCTAATAAATGTTTGGTATTTCTGTGCATTATAACTTCATTGATTTTTTTTAAACATCTACCATTGTTGTTGTGCTGTTGAAGATTAATAGCTTTTAAACATATTCAATTATTTAAAGGAGTTCAACACCTTGTATTCAGAGAAAAGTTGAGTCTCACTTCATACACGCTGTAAGTGAACAATACAATAATGATATCCTTTTTATTTTTTTGCTCTCTAGATATAATTGAGGGTTCTAATTGAATCTCTTTTCATACAAACCCATTTTTGTCTTCCATCAATATAGATTACTGATGGAAGACTTTCTATTTTTGCTATGTTCTGTCTGAAAATGAAACTGGATTTGAATGTACCGTTTGTGATAAGACCTGCCATACCTTGTTATTATACACTAATGTATAAAATTACTGTATTTTCAGAATTACTTCATGCTAGCTTTGACATTCTGTGTGTTGTATTTGACTATTTTTTTAAGTCTCTCATTGTTATGACTAGAATAATGTCCAAGCCTTTTTCTTTGGAAGTTATGGATAATTTTGAATCTAACAATTGTGTATCTAGCTCAGGTTACTGTTTCCACTGTGCATGACTATTAGTTTTTAAATGTTCTGCTGTATAGGTACCTTCATCTCTGTGCTAAGCTTAGCTTTTATTCAGAGAGAAAAAAGAGAAACAAGCACACGTTGTTTGCAATTCATCTTAACCTGGGGCAGACATTCTTTATCCTCCTTGAGTGCAGAGTGAATAGGTTGTATTTCATAGGCATTTAGATGTATGTTTGACTTCAGTTCAAAAAGTAGCACCTTAAATGTCATCAATCATTTATCTACCTTTATAAACTCTCTTTGAAGATATTCATATTCTCTCTGGCCTTGGATCATGTAGTTTCTGTTACTGGAAAATTGTACAATATCATAATTCATCCTTTTTTCCAGATCATTAACAGAATGTTAAACAACATCAGATTAATATAGAGAATATTTCACTACACCATTAATCTTTTGCTACGTTGAAAGTTGACCTCTGGTTACAATTTACCATATTCTGTGTAGCTTGTTTTTAATCCATGACATTACTTCACCTCTTTCTTTTGTAAATAATTATGTTCTCAACAGCTTCCAACTGAAAAGGGTTTATCAAAGCCTTTTTGAAAACCCAAATAAATTTTATTGACAAGTTTCTTTTATCAAGTATTCTATGGAGAGGCCTAAAGATTTCTAGCAGATCAAAGAGTGATTTTTTTTTTTCTTTAAAGACAGCTGTGGGTTAGTTTCTATCAATGTATCTAAATGCTTTATGATGCTTTTAATTGCTCTTGCTTAGGCTATAGTAACATTATTTTACTTGATTTTAATATGCACATTATCTGTTCTTACTAATCTTCTGTTACAGTAGCTTATTTTAATTAGACAGTGAAGCATTTCACTGGCAGATCAATAATTTTATCCTCAAACCCTTTTTGAGAATAAATCACTGGTTTATCCTTAATGCATCTAAGGATATAAGTGCTAGTGTTTACTCTTCTGACACTTCAGTTTATCAAAATGTGGCTTGTTGTAACTCTTTTATCTATCTTTAATTCCTGGGTACTATAAGAGAAACAGATATTATCTTGTTGCTTCTTGTAAAACTAGATACCTGGAGAAGAAAAAGAGAGTAAATGTAGAACAAAGATTAACAAATATGAAATCAGAGAAACTGAAATAGCATTCAGTTATTGCTGAATGCTGAAGATGAGCAATAACTGAAGACAGCATGGGGTTGAATTAATTTTGATACTCTAGGGTAGTAGAGTATGTATTGTGGGTAGTTAAGCATGACCCCAGGGTAAAGTTAACTGAAAAAAAAAGAACATCATGAAATAATGAAGGAAAAGAAGGATCAAAGTCTTGTAAGGGAGAAGTAAGAGCATCATTTTAGAAAGCTAGCCAGTGTAAAGAAAAGGATGGTGCTAGAGGATGCAATAACATGTAAAGGAATGAAGAAAGAGTTGGAAGAAAATAGCTTGTCAGATGATGTCAGTTTCTTGGTTTGGAAATCTGTGAGCTACTCGTGAGAGAGGGAACATTATTAATTATTTTAATGGTCTGTTTTGTACCATAATGCTGATATTAATGGATTTGGAACCTATTTTCGAAGGCAAGAGTCTGAATCACAAATTAAGGGTTGTTACTGGAATTGCTGCTTTTTACAACAGAAATTCATAATAAAGGGAAGAGGGAAGCCACTTGTGAAATTAGGGGCTAAAAAGAAATGTGCTAAAGTCAATATGGGACAGAGAAGGGCAATGCACTTTGATCACTAGGAAATTTATATTATCAGAATTAAAATGTGGGTGACAGCAAAGGTTTATTTAAATGCTAAAATGTAGAAAGATGTTTGCACCGAACTCTAGATGCAAATTTTGCAGAATATCCCATCACAGTTTTGTTGCGGGAATTATTAAACATATGCCAAAACTAATGCGTCATAGATTTTAGAAAATGCGCAGAATAAAAACACACCCCTTGGTAATGCTGGCCACGTTTCCTTTTATGCAGCCGATAGTACAATTGGCTTTCTGGGATGCAAGTGCAAATTGCCATCTCATGTCCAATTTTTTCATCCACTGATATCCCCAAATCCTTCTCTGCAGGGCTGCTCTCAATCCATTAATCCCTGGTCTGTATTGATATTGGTGATTGCCCAGACCCAGGTGCAGGACCTTGCACTTGGCCTTGTGGATCTTCATGAGGTTCACAGGGGCCCACTTTTCAAGCCTATCAAGGTCCCTCTGAATGGCAGTCCTTCCCTCCAGCATGTCAACTGAACCACTCATCATGGTGACATCTGCAAATTTGCTGAGGGTGCACTCAATCCCACTATATTGTTGATGAAGGTATTAAATAGTATTGGTCCCAGTATGGAACCTTGAGGGACATAACTGTTTTTCAGTTTTGGGCCCCTCACTACAAAAAGGACACTGAATTACTTGAGCATGTCCAGAGAAGGGCAACGAAGCTGGTGAAGGGTCTGGAGCACATGTCGTACGAGGAGCAGCTGAGGGAACTGGGGTTGTTTAGTCTGGAGAAGAGGAGGCTGAGGGGAGACCTCATCGCCCTCTACAACTACCTGAAAGGAGGTTGCAGAGAACTGGGGATGAGTCTCTTTAACCAAGTAACACGTGAAAGGACAAGAGGGAATGGGCTCATATTGCGCCAGGGAAGGTTTAGACTAGATATTAGGAAGTATTTCTTTACAGAACGGGTTGTTAGGCGTTGGAATGGGCTGCCCAGGGAGGTGGTAGAGTCGGGTTGTGTTTAAGAGTCAGGTTGACATAGCGCTTAGGTATATGGTGTAGTTGGGAACTGTCAATGTTGGGGTAATGGTTGGACTGGATGATCTTCAAGGTCTTTTCCAACCTTGATGATTCTGTGATTCTGTGAACTGGTTTCAACTTGGACACTGAGCTGTTGACTGTAACCCTCTGGATAGCAGCCATGCAGCCAATTCCTTATCCATCTTAACAGTCCATCCATCAAACACATATATCTCCAATGTAGCAGCAAGAATATTGTGGGGAACCATACCAAAGACCTTACAGAAGTCTAGGTAGATGACATCCATAGCTTCTTCCTTAACCAGTGATGCAGTTACTCCATCATAGAAGGCCACTGGATTAGTCAAACATGATTTGCTTCATTTGATTTTCTTTCTCTTCCTTCCTTGACTTTCTATGGCCAATTTTAACAGGATTTGCTGCTAAGAAGTGTGAAATTACCCACTGTGGTGACTGAAAAGCAAATCATAATGCAATGGACATTCTCAGCATTTTCCTGGGTTGATAAAAGATCCAGGCATGGAAGGTTAAAAAGAGTGTGAGAACATAGCAAATGTCACACAGACACACATGTGCAACCACATACACACAGAGTGAAACTAATGAAATTTGCCTTTTGGCAGCTTCCCAGCATAGCAACACTTACTACAAAAATCATCTTTCACTTGGTGCTTTTTTCTTTCAGATTTTGCGTCAGGTGAGAAATGGTTGGCAGAAATTGGGTGTTCTTTAGAGTAGAGGGGAGAGTTCAAGGGCACAAAGTTCATTCTGTTACAGCACGTAGTCCTTGTCAGGAGGCTGTGAGCTTGAAGAGGTTTCATCAATGCCAGGAGAAAACAGAAGTAATACCCTGAGAGATTTGATCACAGCAATCTTTTTTGCTGTGTTTTTAGGTCTGATATCTGCTTGTTGGTGTTACTAGTAGGGAAGTTGGCTGTGGTGCCAGTATTTCTGTTTAGTTCCTGTAGGTGTATTTCAGTACTGATGTGGCTGACAGAGTAACAACAGCATACAGGCAGGTGTAATTTGGACCGATGCTGTGCCAGTTCTACCTTCAGACAACCTCGCTAACTCACTTTGTTGGTGACCTTCAACACACTTAAGCTCCATGGCTTATTTTCCTGAGCAAAACTGCCAATTATAGTTAATTTCCTCAAATAGATGGTAGGTGTTTTAAATTGTAGATTGCACTGATTGAGATGAGGAAACATTCAGATCTCCTTTACATCTGAATACAAATGCAGTACTAAATTCTATTTTTCTTCCTGTAGGAACTGCAGTACATATGACAACAGATAACATCAGCACACATACAATAATATTGCTTAAATAAACCAAAAGAAGAAAATCTTGACCTGTTCCTTTTCACAAAAACTATTTCTATTTATCCAAAGACTGGAATTTGATTTCTCAGAAGTAATTGCATACATAAACTGTATCATTTCACGTACAATTCTATGTAGTTTATATATGATTCCCTTTAAATGCAAAATTCAACTTGTCTTTCTTCAGGTGGAATAGTAAAATCATATTACATTGATATTATATCATTATAGAATATGGTATGGTACCTAATGGCACATGTCATGTAGTAACTGTATCACACAGGACTCTTTATTACTTCCTTGTAATTTCCTGCTTCTGACACACAATAATAATTTACGAGCTACTGTTGTTCCTTTGTAAATTTTGAGCAAAGCATGAATCCCAACGTTGAAAATACTATGCTTAAATTACGCTTGGAACATTGCAGAATGGAAAACCAAAATGAGACATGCATTCTCATTAACTTTGGTCAATAGAGAAAAGATCATCCACAAACATAGTATGCGTCAAAACTAGCCAACTGATATTATCTCACAGCTTCATAATATGCTCAGAACTTATGCTTTGAAGCAGTTAGAATGTAAATAATATGCTGCAATTTTGGTCTGTGCTTTCCTCCTCATCATCCTTCTTCCCTAATATTTTTCTGTGAAAACATCCAGAAATCTTACCGAGTTGATGACAGAGAAAGTATTGCCAGAAATAAGGAGAAATATTGTTTTCGAACTCCAACTAGTATGGACTGAATGTATTCTTTAAAGTTGTTGCTAGTTACAGATTCATGAAGATCAAAATCCTCTGATGACTTTATGCATAATGTCCTACAACTGCTTAAGCCTCATTAATGCTGCATGTGCTAACTTTGCATGCCACAGGCTGAAACCTCACAAAAAATAACATGAACATCGCCACAGATGAAAGAAAATATTAACATGGTAATGATTTAGCAACAAATCAAGATTTATTAATGGCTAGCAGCACTTAATCATTAAGGAATTTAAGGATTTACAAAATAATTCAGTAAAATACATTATGATTAAAATAGTGACTTAATTACAGATTTGAAAATGACAAGATTCACATTAACTTACTATAAAGTATCCTAAACCTATATATATTTATATGTAAATTCATAAACACAAGATGTATGGCACACAGACAGACAAAAGTATTTGGATCCAGTGAAGTATGTATGTACCCACATTCATGAAAATAACTGTGCATACCCAAACACATTGGTAGCTAGAGAGGTGGGTGAAAGAAAAGCTAGCCTACAGTTAAAATTTCCCTCTTCTTGAGTTTAGAGTAAATACTCACAATGCATCGGCATTCCTCAACAGGCAATAACTGAGACTCAACGTGGGTTGACTTTGCTCTGGCCTCCGTCAGCTTTGACAGTAGATGGTACCTTGAGGAGTTGATATCTGAGAGGTGTCCCAACTCAGGGGAGATGCTGGTCACAGGCCCGCTGTGATCCAGGAGAGCTATTTGTAGGGTCTGAGATAATTGACTTTCATCAGGTACTTTTCCACTCCAGCCCAACTCAAGTGATGAAATAATCTGGTGTTTTCCACCAGTTGCACAGGCCAAAAACTTGATGGATGTGCAGTTCTTTTATTGTTCTCCCTTAGCCATGTCCCAGGTACAGGTGTACCAGGCTGTCAGGAGGTAATGGACTGTTATAACCATTCCCAAGCGATAGGGAGAGCAGGAACCAGGCACATCAAAGCGGTGCCGTAACACTCTGGTTCACTGCCATTTGCAGTCCATGCCACTCTAGGTTGGTATGTGGCCCAGGAGGGGGAATTGGAATCACACCAAACACCAAGCAGCCCAGCAAGGAGTTGGTGGGGGACAAACTGCACCACCACAAACATAAAAGAAATTGTTGTTCTGTTTCTAGATTTTTTTGCTTAAATCTAGATCTGCTCCATGTCATTTCCAAAGTGATCTGCTCATGAACTCCTTGCTAGTTACCCTCTGAATCAATCTCCTGATATTTGGATAGAGTAGCATTTTTTCTAAGTGGCCCAATCCTAATATCTTGTGGTCTTCAACTATCCTTCTGTGGAAATAATGAAAAAGTAGAATGCAAGATTTTTATTCTTTAAAAGTATGGTTTCTGTGTGTTTTATTTAGAAGTCCTGGCAGTCAGTATTTCCCTTGGTATCTTCTCACAGTGTAAATTCTTTGGGATAAGGACACTAATTTTTGTTTGGCAAAGTCATGTATGTCTTCAGTACTGAATAATAATGAATAAAATGTTTAAATGAACTTTCATTTCCAGCTTCTATCTTATTTCCTAAGCATCTGCTATTCAATCCTAGGGAAAATCTTTTCTGCACATGTACTATTTTTGGAAGTATTAGAATAATTAAATATTCATATTTCAGATTATAAAGCTTTCATCATATCCACCTTAGATCCGGTTTTCCCTGAAATAGCTATAGTATATTCTATTCCATCTTTTATTTAAATTTTTAACTCCTTTTATTAAGATTTTAGTTGTTTTATAGTCTAATTGTTTAGTTGGTTTGATATTGCTAATTCCAGTAGGAATTAATACATAGCTATGTGTAGTGTAGATGAAGATGTCATTGAAACCTAGTAGAGAAAAAATTGAAAACTCTGATTATATGCTAAAAAACAAAAAACCTAAAAAAAAAACCCTGAATGAAGTTTTGCGTGTATCCCTTTTGGATGTCTCATACAGACCTCCTTACCTGTAACTAAAACTTCCATGATTCCCAAATAAAAACTAAGATGTCAGAAATCCAGTAAACATCAAAATTAGAAGTGAATATGGTGACAAACTATTATATTATCTAATACAATTGAATAAAATTACATTCTCACAGGATCCACTAAAACAACAAACACAATTATTTCATGAATTCTCCAAAGACAGCTGCAAATTTAGCTTGTGTTCAAAATGAATAATTAAAATAGCTGCATCAAATAATTAGAGGTATTCTTAAGAGTTGCTTATTCAGCTCACAGCTTCCAGTGGTGCCTACAAATGCCCAAAGGGAGAGTTTGCCCAAACTGCACCAGCAGTTGTTAAATGCAGAGTGTGTGCTTGCCTTGTTCAGCTGTCTGCAGAGAGGGTGTAACAGTTACCTTTAGTTATTAAAACTGTCTGTCAATTCACTTTTTTTTACACATACATTCACATTCATTTTAAATGGGACATAGGTACTTATCTCTCAAGCTTATTTGAAAGTACTCACCCTTTAGTTATATGTAGTGTTAGGGCAACATTACTGAATTCTTTCTGCAAAGTCTAGTTATTTAGATTACCTAGAGTGTAGTTACATCTAGGCTTGGGAACTCTGATTAATAACAAATGTTGATTTGTGCCTTCTAATTTAGAAGTCCTATGCATTCCTGGAGACTTAACTGTAGTATAATCATCATGCTAAAAACCTTATGCCCCTCTGCAGCTAATTGTACTCTACCCATATCTTACACACACTGACTTGCCAGTGCAGTATATTACATACACATCTGGACAAACTTTGCAGTGAGATTTATATATCCTGTGGGGGCTCTCATGTTCTTGGATCTTTACTGTAGTGCTTACTGTAGACTTACTAATGTTCTCAGGCCTTAGACAGGACTGAAGTCAGCTTCATCACAGTGCTGAATGTTATACATGCTGGCATTTTTTTTGAAGTCAACAGGACTTCTCATATGCTTAAAACTATGCATGTGTCTAAGAGCTTTGCCAGCACAGAGCCAGCATATGTAACACAAAGCGAAAGTGTGTGTTTTTTAAATATTTCAGTATATCAAACTGATTGTTATATTTTGGATGTTGTCATTCAAGAAAGTAGCGTGTAGGTATCTTTTCCATACTTCAAAATGGCCTTGCTGATGAGGGAGGTGAGATGGGTGAAAGCACATGCTCTGATTTTACATAGCAGTATTGTGCACTCAGACATGTTAGAATTTTTACATTTACACCTAATCAAGTGCACCAATTTAGCAGAGAAATGTAAGCTATTTGAGGTCACTGCCACGCTTTCATACTGACAGTGTTCCTCCTGATGCTTGCACAGAAAAATGTGTGTCTGTCTCAATTAATTTAAATAACTATATGGTAGATTTATGCTTTTTAATGAGTCTTTCATTATTCAGTCAGTAAGCATTGCAGGCTCAGTTCAGTTCTTCGTCAAATAGAGCAGATTCAGTTACACTGGAAGTGCAAGAAACACTCCCCTTATCTGTTGGAGGTCACTGAAAGGATAGACTGCACAATGCCCTCTTTCTTTTGAGCCATTATAGACAGTTATGTCAAAGCAATGTACTGTATTTAGAAGAATTTAATGTTCTAGATGTGGTGTAACTTTTGTAACAAAAATCCTTATTAAAAATATTACTGAATTTATGTAGCTACTTCATTTCTCTATTAGTTACTAATCTTCTGGAATCATGATTTCTCTATTAATAATTATTAACTTTGTTAAACCTTAATTTAACCTTAATAGCTTTATGATTTTTTCCAGGATGAATAAATACAATCTAAATAAATGCAAATATTTTCAGAATAAGAAATACCTTTCAGGTGTGTTTCTTTTAGTAACTATGACAAGTGTCCAGTGTAAATGCCAGTGTTTATTTTCATCATAGACCTATATTTAAGAATCTTCTTGAAATGAATGGCTCACTTTCTGAAAATGAAATATATAGGAAGCTTTGAAAACTTTGACAAAAGGGAAGAGATATCCCATTTGCCCAAAGTTACATAAGTTAAAGTTTTATCTTTTGCATCTTACTTGGAATAAGAGTCAACAGCATTTAGCTGCTGAATATAGAATAGTATAACCTGAATGTAGACAGGCCGAAACTTCATGTAACAACATTGCTCCTGATAACTATTATTGCTATTTTTTATGCTCTTTTTGGTCCTAAGTGATCAGGATCGCATATCATCTATACAGATAGTTTGAAGATTTCCCCTACCCTGTAATCTGTGTGATTCATTGAGATGAATCCATATCAACATACTGATATGGATAAACTTGTAAGGAAAGGAAGTCTTGTATCAATCACAGAATTAATAACTCTTATTAAATGGTAGTAAATAATTGTTTCCACAATATCCCTATTTTTGAAAAGTGCTTCTATCCTTCTGTGGAACTATACAGGACAGCCCAGTCACTCTGTGTGACAATATATTCCATTGCCTTGTATTAACATGTTGAAAGATAACACCTCATTTAAAGCATATGAAACGGAGTGATGGACTGATTTAATGCACTTATTCTTGTTAGGAAAACAGCTTGTGGGAAGCACATGATTTAGGATATGGAGTAGTCATTATTTCTGTCTTTATTTGGGAGGAACAGTATACAGAATACTGCCATTTGTAAAATATCAAGAATTTCATCCTGCTTTCATTCTCTGTACATGCAACAGTTAATGCACAGAGAGATGCAAGCAATTTTTCTGAAAACAAATGTATGTGTAATATCATGTAATTGAAAACTCTAGGCAATATAGAGTACAGAACTGAGGTCATATTAGAATTTCATATTTCATATGCAACCCCTTTTTCAATCTTAGAATTTTTCTTTTTCAATAGAAGTGTCTAGGTAGATTTTTTTATTGGTTCTCTAAAACCATTTGAAAGAAGCCTGTGAAATAGCATTTGCTTTTCATTTTAATCCTTGGTAATGCATGGAACACAAAACTCTGTAGGGATTTTTGCTGCATTTTCTTGCAGCCCATCCAATTTCAAATATGACACAAAGTTATCATTTAATTCTCTTTTCTTGAAAAGAAACATTTTCTGACTATATAGCAGCATCTACACATATGCTGTGGTCTAGAATTTTAGTGATTTTTTTGTGTGTGTGTTGCAGCTGGAGTCATTATGAACACAAATTCAATTATGTTACATGTTTCTTAGTTAAATATTGCTGCTATACAGAGCTGGCAGTTGCAACCCAAATGGTTTTGTTGTTGTTGCTAATGGTATTAGAATAATGGCCACTGTAATCATGTGTCTTCTGCTATTCAGTGATAATATAGGAATTAAACCAAAATGAAACAAATCTAATTCAGGCAGATTTAAGTAAAATTCTGAGCTTTCATTGGCTTCCACATTGAAAACTACTTAGAACAGCAGGAATCTAAGTCTTCATATTATTTAGGAGAGAGATGGAAGGCAATTACACACACTTGCCAGTATTCAGTAAATGATTAAGAAATAATGGTGACTTAAATCTAGACAATATGCATACATTTATCTTTCTCTAATTCAAATTAACAGGCTTCTAAAAGTACAGGTATATAGATATGTTGCCTTTCTTTGTGATCTCTCCTAATGTACGTGATCCACAGTCAACTTCTAAGACACAGTGACAAGCTGTAATTCTCAATAAACATTTTCCTCCGCTTTTATTTGAAATCCCAGATGCCTTTTTTGATCTTTCTTCAGCTGCCAAATAAGAACTTCTTGGTACAGCTATAAAGGTAGCTGGAGAGCCTTGGCCATAGCCGTGATCCAGGTACAGTGTTATGACAGGCAAACTCCCCCACTGATAGACTCCTCTTTTTGGAACTGAAATTACTTAAGGCTTGTGCACTAAATGAGACCCAAAGTAAAGCTAACCCCTCAGTCTTGGGAGAAATGCAGAAAGGAAAGTACAGTTCTGCTTCCTAATGCTCCCTCAAGACTGTAATAAACTGTTGACTTGAGCTGATTGTAAAATTATAAGAGTTCTCATGGGATGGGAAACCAAGAGCTTTAGAGATCTAGTGAAATGGCTGTATAGATAGGACGTATCACTGAGAGAATGACTATTAAATCCTGTATTAATCTGGTTTGAGCTAGAAGTTTCCAGAAGGTTGAGCATGCTCAATGTGAAACTGGAAGGTCATACAACTAATAATGTGCTGTGTGATTTCTGAAAACTGAGTGCTTTCCCGAAATTAAATGGGGTCAAAAGGTATACTGTGTGACAGATGGGGCAATTACATATAAAATGCAAAGAAACGGCATCAGCTTAAGCAGTAGTTGATAAGTTTTTGCTGCCGTTAAGAGGCTTCAGAATAGATACCTAAAATGCAAGCACTGGTAAACTGCATGCATGGGACCTGACTACATTACATATGTATGATACATATTATCTGAATGGTGGAAGATGTAGCATAAATTGTAAATACATCTGGGAAGACTTGCAACCCTAGAAAATCTGTTTCTGAATGAGATTTTTATTCATTATCAAAGGAAATGCGAGCGAGAGGATGTGCTTACATTGGGGTGACTTCTTCATTTGTGATAGATGTATGCATGGCATCAAGAATGAATCTGGGAATACAAGGTGACTTTACATCCATAGATAAATGAAATGAAGTATTTGTTAAAAGTTTATTAGCACATGGGTCAGTGTTTCAGAATGAAAAACTTTTAGAGACGCTTACTGAGTTAAAGTTTACAACTGCATTGCACATAAAGCTTTTTAGAGAAGAATAAAGTAGCCCACATGAAACCCTGCTTTATTATGGCTATGTTGACTGGCACTAGTTTGGAATTGGCACATATATGCCAGTGTTATTCTGTATCTGTACTATCACACTATATCTTTAAAAAAAGGAAAAAGAAACATTTTCTGGCAAGCAAAAATCCTTTACAAAAGAGGTTTGACACAGTTGAGTAAAGAATTGCACCATGGCTTTTTCACTCAGCAATGAATGGAATTGTAGGACAAATGAAAAGAGGTCACCTGGCATTTAATAGATATGTTATGAAGTCACATCTTTTTCTAGTTGTCATTAATAGTAAGGCCTATTAACTTTCTAAACCATGTACTTTTATGCAAATGTAATCTTCAGTAGAGCTATGATATCTACAGCATATTTAATATATATAATCAAATAGTTCCTGGCCCCGACCATTTTGAAAATAATTTCCCATCCTATTAATATTTTGAAATATTTTTCTATGGTACTTTTCATCAGCATGAAAAGTGAAACACAAACCCTGCAAACCAAGAACTCCAGTCAAACCCTAGGTTGGTCAATAGAGAAACTCATAGAATTCAGTCTTTAATGTGCTAGATCACCCCTGCTATCTGCCCTGCTCTCTGCTCTACTGCTGGTTCCAGGATTGCTGTTAAGATTTACCATCTATGTTTCACGTGGGATGAATGAGTAAACACTTCTTAGACTGCAGAAGGGCCAATCATGTAACACAGTGATGATGTTTGCTTGGTGCATGGGAATCCAAGGCTAAAATTGGTGGTCCTGTGATTTTTATATACATGGGGAAGAAAAATGCCCCAACCCTGAACAGCCCTAAAAGAAGCCCGAAAGCAGAGGGAAGCACTGGTCTGTGGGACAAGCCATTGGTGCAGGTTGGGAATTCTCCTGAGCCATGGGAGATTCTGAGTCACACTCCCATTCTGTCTCCTAGATTAACAATTTGAAGTACAACCTTAAACTAACCCTAGAGGGATAGCAAGACTTTTTTTTTTTTTCTTGTGACAGGGAATACCATCTTCTTATAGAAGTTTCAGGACAAATGAATCAATATTTTTAACAAAAAAACCCAGATATATTTGGAAAATTCCAATTTTCCCACTCTGTGTGAGATAATATGTTTCTGGAAGCTTATATTTTCAAAAGATCAATACAATTTTTCTAAATAATGCTCCTGAGTATCTTAAGTGTTTTTGGCGCTACTGCAATAACTCCAACAGTGACACTTCTGTTCTCCTCAAACAGTTGCGTACCAACATTGTTACCCACATGTCTTGTATCAGGAACAGTGTGGTCAGCAGGACTAGGGAAGTGATCATCCCTCTGTACTCAGCAATGGTTCAGTTACCAATAGACAAACGAAAGATTGTTCCACAACATGTAGGAGAAACAGCATTCCCACTCACATTGTAATTAAATACATTTCAGAATTATATTAAGTTGTTCTGAAAATTGGTTGCTCCATGATTTCTTCAAGCTGTGAAGCATGCAAAAAGAAATAAAGACTGTTTCAAATATTGCAGATAACCTTATGTCACATACCTGTGTTACATGATATTTGTGTCACATCTACTAGCATGGTGTGGTGACATTTTCTAAATTCTCATCACACTTGTGTTTTTATTTCTGAAGTATATTGAACCAGAGTCACTTCAGGAAGCACATTAGAGAGAAAATCCTTGCAATATGTTACTGATATATATATATATATATATATATACACATTGATGATCTGGGGGGGATATTAGCTGAACTAAAACGTTTTGGGACACATCTACTTCTTTCACTCAAAGTGCTTTAAATATGGATTACAGTCTAAATAACTGCACATACAGTTTCTGTTCCCAGGCACTATATATATGGGTTCACATTGATTTTGTTATTTTTTAATTCATAGGAATGATATGTGGTAGTTGTTTTTTTTTATTTGGCATACTATGATCATATTTTTTTTTATCACACAATTAGAAGACAACTTCACTGGGGGAAATAAGATCAAAATTTCTTCTGTTATGTGCTTTTAGACTTGTGTCTAGGTGTATTGCCTGTGAATAATTATTGTACATGAAGGGCACTTTATAGTGGAGTATTTGGTTTATCTAAATACAAAATTAATTTTATTTGGGTAGCACTTGAGAAAGGATTCAACCTTCATTGGGCTAAAACTAATTTGGAAAAGCAACTTTTAAAAAAGGGCAAAACTTGGATGGTGACTGAGATTTAGAGCCTGTATCTAACATTTCTCAAAGAAATTGATAGATCAGAGAACATCTATATTTCATTGACAGTGATATTTTACCTAGTTAATTGTGTACTGAATACATATAATTGAATGCACTCATGTACTACCTACACAATAACTTGTGTACAACTGCACTGAAGATGCAGCCTTTGTGTGGAGATGGAGTTTCAGCCACTGCTTTTCACATTTTGACTCACTAATCACCATCACTGCATTTATAACAGCAGTGTTTCTAGAAATTTTCTATAGAAAATCTGTATTCTGTCTGTATCCCATAGACAAGCAGATGAGTGCACAGAACCCCAAATTGTATATATTAACAGATCTTAAGTACTTTAGTAACAGTTAACCACAGTCTGTCTTACTTACAGTCATGGACTGAGATTTACTTGAAACCTTGAATTTTGAGGAATATAAAGACATTTTAAATAGTAGAATGAAAGGAAGTAATAAAATAGTTATTTTAGCTAAATATGATCATATTCAGACTTCATGCACAAACTTATACATAAACAAGTTAATAAAGTATAGTGTTCTTTTTCAGTATGTCCTGAAAACACACTTCTGAATAAAGACAATTCAGGAAAAAAAAAAGGTTAGAGTGGTGACTTAAGACCATTTTATTTGTTTAGTAGCCATATTTAATTTCTAAACTCAGTTATAAATTGAGTTTCCTATTGACCTTTCGCTCTTTATCGAGTAACCTTTTACATTAGAGAGGGCTACTTGCTACAGGAGTAAGCACAGTATAATGAAATGTTAGGTGCAAGGATACCTTAATGTCATTTTTTTTTAGTCACAAAGCAGAAGTATTGCCCAAGGAGAGAGTAGGGGGAAACTATGTTTATTTCCTCTTACTCCTGTAAGCACAGGCTATGGCATGTATGGACATGTGTGTGTGTCTGTATGTGTGTGTATGTATACACCTCAAAAGTATTTTGAGAAAGCATACTGAATACAAATTAAAATGTATTCTTTACTAAATCTTCTAATAAATAAGTGCAAGCCCTTTATCATGGTAAGTAACTGTTTTCAGTTAATTTCCAGGTTTTTCTAAAGAGCATGAAATGTGGTATAATATGAACCAAGGCTACTTTTGGACCAACTTCATGTCTGGGAATGACTCAACTCTGTTTCACCTTTGTTTACAGACTGTTGTTTTAAATAACTTTTTGCTCAAATGGGAAGCAGATTAAATTTTAAGGAGATCTTTATGGTTTGTCTTGGTCTATTTAAGTTGTATAAGACTCAGTGATAATTTTATTTGCATTGGTTGCATCTAAAATTTAGGTCGTGGCTAATTCTTAATAAATCCTAATGAGGATGAAGAAAATGTTAAGTCATTGAAGATAGTGACTGAAGGCATTATTTCTTCAAGGTTACAGAACACAATTAAATAAATTGCATTTCTTCTGTAGCAACAATAATTTGGTAAATTTTTCAATATACTTTTTTGGTTTATATTATTCTTTTTTAATAGCACATTAATTTTGTTTTTGCAGAAATCACTTTTAACTGAAGTAACTGCATTGTCACAGAATACGATACGTTTTTTCAAATATTTTCAATTTGTTCTTGACATTTTATGTTTATGTGCAGTTTGCATCTTTTTTGTTTTTCGCTTTCAAATGTAACAGATTTTGACATTTTTGTTACATTTTTTTTGTACTAGTGTTTTTTTTTATTTTTGAGAACCTGCTGTTTTTGAATTCTCTTTTTTCCCTTTATTCTCCTCCTCACTATGATCCCAGGAGCCAACACAAAGAAAAGCGCAGATGATATAACCAGTAATGATCGTGGTGAAGATGAAGGTATTTTTTGTTTTTTCAAAGCTCGACCCTGATGCATGAACATAAACTTTTAAATTTTTATTATAATAATTATTGTTATTGTTATTGCTGTTATTTCAACATGATTTTTAGTCCCTTATTTGCAGAAGCACACTTCAGTGTACTTCTTTATTTTCTTCTTTAGAAATTACTTTCATTGTTTTTCTTTTTAAAATCCAAATTAGCATATAGATGACTGTAGTTCCTCTGTGACGTAAGTGTAAAAGTTATTCCTAAATATGTGTGAAGTGAGTAACATAAATATTATTTGAAATCACATACTTTTTCCCCCTATTCTTTCTTAGGTTGAAAAAATGGAATTTAAAAACATGCATGTGCTCTTTTCCCTCCTACACATTTTGTAAATTCACCTGTTTGAAATTCATGAAAAAACTCACATATATCCTTCCTTTCACTTTCACTGCTTCCCCAGTGCACATGCTGTACATTGATGCAGTTGAACTGTGCTTTGTCTTTGCTATTTTTATTTAGTTTTTTTGTTGTTTTTTTTTTTTTTCCTGACAGTATGTGGTTTATTTCAGGACACAAAAATAAAAGAAGCTGTTGATGTTGCTTTATTGTTTTTTCCTGTAATCAGCTAGCCTCTGAGATACATTCCCACTGAAATCAATGACAATCATTTTCATTGACTTCTTTCAGAGTTGGATTGGATTCCCTGAAAGGAAATGTTAAAGTTCACAGTGAAGTACCCCAAAAAAGTTGTACAAGGGAATACTTTTTTCTTGTTTTGGCACAACAAAGCTCTTTAGGATGCACCAAAATAGAAAGAAGTCATGAAATCTTCCTCTATTCTCACCCCTCCTTTTCTTTAAAGCTACACTGACAGTTTATTTTATTTCATTATTTATCAAATTTTAAAAAATATTTTCAAATTAATTGAGAAGATAACAACCTTGCGTAGTTTGTTGGTCTGGTTTTGGAGCAATGTGTTTCCTAATCCTCTAATGCTTGGCCAATCTGAAGTGTTATTCCGTGTCTTTTTTCCTGTTTCCTTCTATCTGACATCATTTCAAATAACTGTGAAACATTTGTCCTCTCTGTTCCCCTTAGAATCACACATACTGCAGTGAGGACACTCCTCTTTTCATGGAAGTTCAGCTCAATTGTAGCTCCTCTATCCATATATAAAATACTGTAATAAAAATCTCTGGTCTTTGTTTCACACTGGTTACTCTCTACTGTACCCCCTTTGTTGCTGAACTACACTATTTCTTATGATACAAAAATGTTGTGCAGAATACTTCAAAATTACTCTGTTATTTCCTGAATATCACCTTCCTATTTCTGTGCAACATATACTTTTTAAAATTATATCATCCTTCTTATAACAAATTCTGTAGTGAATTTTAAAGCAAAAGATCATTAACAAGCAAAACCAAAATTGCTTTAAAACTTAAAATAGATATTGGATTATGAATACATTCTTATTCAGACTTCTTAAAAAATTACAAAATGTTAGGGTTTCATGATCAACAGGGGCATCCACTTTAGATCTAAGTACATAAAGCATGGAGCTAATTTCCTTTATGTTTAAGCTAATCATGTTCCCATTGAAGGGGAAGAGGAAACCTCCCATTGACTTCAGCAGTGAAAGTTTCAACCCTGAGGTAGAGCTATGTAATAAGGAAAAATTAAATACAACAAATCATGCCATGAGACTTTGGGGAGAGAAGGGAAAGATAATTCAGTAACACAAATAATTGTGTTAAATAGTTGTTGCTTTCATTTTTTGAGGGCTTATCTGTGCCTTCACAGAAGAAACACTTTCGCGTACTTTTCTGATAATGCTGAGAATAAAAAAAAATATACCCACTAGAATGCACCTCATTGCTTTATATGATCTGTTTAATGGCTGCATAACTCTTATAGTCACAACATTTAACAAGATCTTATCACAAAAACTTTTCTTCTGCTGCTCAAGTACAACACATAAAATACAACATGTAAAGTATGTAACTTTTTATGTAAAGAAGGCAGATTCCGTGACAAGCCTTAAACTCTGACAATTAGACAGGTGTACAGTGGAGCCTGAACATATGTTCCTGGTGCTCAGCTGACAGTTTCTGATACTTAGGGTAGTGCATACATACGAGTAAAGTAAAAATGGGCCATAGGAATATGACCAGTCAAAATTTACCTTTAAATATGCTCATATTAGTTCCACATACATAAAATATTATATATGTGGTACCTCATTGCTGATCACATTTTTGGTATCTTAGAGTATTTCCTAACAAACCTGAGGAGAGGGAAGAGTTTTGGAAGGCTTTCAAACCCAGGTTCCCTACCTCCAGGTATTTAGCTCAGCTTTTTCTTCCTGAACTTCCCCTTTCCACTGTTCAATGTATGACTGTCCTACCCAAAAGAGAACACTGTTTTATTGGCTTTTTTAAATCCTGATTGAACGGTCAGAGATTCTGCTTTCCCTTGTATGTTGTACTATATGATTGAAAAAAGTGCTCCTATTCCATGTGCAGATACACTGAATTATTTGTAAAAGGTGTGTATATCTAATGGCAGCTCACTGAATTGCCCTCTGCTTTTTAAAGGAGCTTAGCCCCTGTTACCACTGTTTCTTTAGATGGCATAAATTCCTCATTTAGGTAGTCTGAACCATCTCTGGGATCAGGAGCATAACTTTTCGGTTATCAGAGGAAGAGAGATGAATCCAGTCCTAAATATACCCCAAATCATTGATTAGTGCATATGGGAGAGAAGCAAGTTGACATCAGCCTGTCACCTTTCAGTACACCACAAGTGCATCTTTATAACTCACTCTGAACGATGAACATATTACTATCAATCTCATTTAGCTTTCTTTTAGAAATAAAGACCCCGCTGTTTACCTGTTTGAAAGCAGTCAAGAGCTTTTCTGAGTGTACAAACAGATCAGCCATACCATTAAGGTGCATTAAGTTAAAGCTGTTCTTTAAGGCTTAGCTAGCATGACAAGGAAAAGTACAATACAAAAGACATCATTTGATTTAAATGCAAAACATCTGGGCTGTGAATTCACATAAATTCTCTTTGTTTGTTAACTCCTAGGCTATTTGAAAAATGGAATAGTTTACTATGTTTATTTCTACCAGAACAATTTGATTTTGTGATATTATCTCTTACTGAACTATTTGGAATATAATTTCAACAATTATGTCTCAGTGAGGAATGGGAAAGTATGGATCATTATTGTAATTTTATTATTAGATGTACAGATATTACTAAATTGGCATCTACTTGAGTCAGAATAGTCTAAAAAATGACAAGATTATTTCATAATGTGATTTTTCTCTTTAGGCTTTTAGATCTTTATATTCAAATTAAATTCCTTGTAATATTGGAGGCATTACAGGTGTTCTGAAAACATTTCAGAGGAAATTGTTTTTGAAGTAACCAACAGAAATATTCAAACTATAAATATCAGGCTTGCAGGATGATCCTGAACTGTGTAAGCTAGCTGATTAAAGTGGTGATGATATTGAAAACATAGGAAATAAATAAGAACATTTTTAGCATCATTACAAAATGTTAATATCGTATTTTCTTATTTTTTATTACTTTATTATGTTTTCCTTACTTGAATTTTTTCAGACATTCATGATCAGAACAGCAAGAAACCCGTTATGGTCTACATCCATGGTGGATCTTACATGGAGGGTACTGGCAATATGATTGATGGCAGCATTCTCGCAAGTTATGGAAATGTCATTGTTGTCACTCTCAATTACAGGCTGGGGGTTTTAGGTAAGTGACTCTTTTCTTCATCACCAATAACATAGAAATATTTGATTGCTTAATTTATCTACTGATTGATCATAGATCCTTGGGCTAGTTTTGTTTTTAAAACAGAACATTCTTACTGGTGGATTCTGAATTCTGTTCAATATTTTATGGAAACTGGGCTAGACTACATTCTTTTTGACAGCTGCCTTCACCTTTAGACAAAAATGACTGGATATTTATAATGATGTTATTGCTGGTTTATGTTAAATTTGTCATCAGATGATATTTGCTCTTGGCTCAGTGATTTAACAAGTTTTGAGAACTTGTATCTTTTTCTTATTAAAATCTTCTCAATTCCATGTAAAAAAAAAAATAATGAAGAATGAGTACTCACCAGTTTCAAAGCAGTTGGTAATGGTAGGAAGAGGGAAAATGTTACTATTTATCTGCATTTACTATTTACATGTGCAAAATATTTTTTAGGGCAGAAGATCTAGAGGTAATACAGAAAAAACAGGCTATATACACTGATGGAATTTATGTTGCAGCTAAATGAAGTCAAGGGATTTCAAGGACTAATGTAAAATTATCTTCCTAAATATAAGGAACTCCGTAACCATGAACTATAATATTGAGAGAAATTAATACTTATGTCTTTCAAACAGAACAAGAGCTGCATCTTATTGACATTATGAATATTCCTCTGTCAGCATTAGATTGAATAAGAAAAAAACCTTAGATCCATGACAACAGACCAAAAATCTTTTCTGTCTTCTCTGTGATTCCAGCTCCTGGATGTTTGCATGTACCAGGCTTTTCTTGAAATGAAGGTTCAGTTATTGAAGTTCTACTTTTCCATAGAAAACTAAGCTAAAAGTTTGCTCATAGTAGCAGAGATTAGAAATAATTTTTACCTGAATGAAAAAACAAATATTTTGTATAGAATAGCATATAGACTGCTCAAATGCTCATATTTACAGTATTTTAAATACACAAGGTAAGGTACAGTAATTTTGTTTGTGTGGTTTTCAATTTAGAATGCCTTTTACAAAGATTTTTAATCTTGTTTTCCTTGATAGCAAAGCTGATCTATATTCTTGGCATGTACTATTCTGGAACACAGGAAACTTCTTTTGCTGAGTTATCTATTAATGGGGTTAATGTGTTCCAGCAATGTTCTAGCTCATCAGAGTACTGAGAAATTTTTTCTTGTCCCTGATTTTGACTCTTCTTTAAATACAGAAGAGCATTTTTTTCTATGACAGAGTCAGATTTAAGCAGAAATCCAGGAATATAAAAAGATATTTTGGTATGTTTATGCATGCAATCTTGGTACTCAGAAACACCCCAAAAAAAGGAAAGTAAAATTATACGTAAAGAACTCAAGACTCTTTTAAAAAAAAAGAATCGTTGTTGTCAAACAAAGTGTATTTTTGACTTGCTTCATAAGTAAAAAAAATGAAAGAGAGAACACGAATTTCTTCAGGTAAACAACCATATGGAAAACAAACATGATTATTCTTGAAAGTTAAAAAAGGAGTATAATTATTATGACATACAGTTTGAAGACTGACAATATTCGTATCCATTTCTTCTAGTTTGGATTACCTTCTTTTTGAAAGATATATTTATTTCTGTAAATCTGATGTGTTTCAGTTGCATTTGATTTGTAAGTTTATACCTAAGAGTATGCATAGAAACCTAATTTTAATGCCAGAGATGTGTAATTCTATCTCTGTTATCACATCCTGTGATGGAAGAATATGCATTGAATTGATCACAATAATGAGTTACTGAAGACCATTTTTATATCTATCTATCTATCTATCTATCTATCTATCTATCTATCTATCTTTCCTTCCTCTGGAAAATTATCACTTGAATGGACCTGAATACTGGATGTTATACATACCATACATGTTATTTCTGTTCCTGAAGCACATGAAATTATTTTCCTTTCAGTCTATATGGTATCATGAACAGCAGTAGATAGAAAATCTATTAGGACTGCATAGATAATCACTGGATGGTATTAGCCAGACAAATCATAGAATCATAGAATGGTTTGGGTTGGAAGGGACCTTAAAGATCATCTATTTCCAGCGCCCCCACCATGGGCAGGGACACCTTCCACTAGACCAGGTTGCTCAAAGCCCCGTCCAACCTGGCCTTGAACACTTCCAGGGAGGGGGCAGCCACAAACTCTCTGGGCAACCTGTTCCAGTGTCTCACCACCCTCATCATAAACAATTGCTTCCTTCTATACAATCTAAATCCACCCTCTTTCAGTTTAAAACCATTACCCCTTGTCCTGTCACTACAGGCCTTGGTAAAAAGTCTCTCTCCATCTTTCTTATAAGTCCCCTTCATATATTGAAAGGTCATAATAAGGTCTCCCAGAACCTTTCTCTTCCCCAGTGAACAACCCCAACTCAGCCTTTCTTCATAATAGAGGTGTTCCTGACTTCTGATCCTTTTTGTGACCCTTGTCTGAACTCACTCTAACAGGTCCATGTCTTCCTTGTACTGGGGACCGCAGAACTGGATGCTGTACTCCAGATGAGGTCTCACCAGAGCAGAGGGGCAGAATCACCTCCCTGGACCTGCTGGCTACACTTCTCTTGATGCAGCCCAGGATACAGTGGGCTTTCTGAGCTGTGAGTGCACATTGCTGGCTCATGTCCAATTCTTTTATCCACCCATATCCCCAAGCCCTTCTCCGCGGGGCTCTCTCAATCCACCAGGCAGGTGCAGGACCTTGCACTTGCCTTTGCTAAACTCCTCAAGGCTGTCCAGGTCCCTCTTGATGGCATCCTTTCCCTCTAGCACATCAAGTGCACTACTTATCTTTGTGTTGTTCAGACTTGCTGAGTGTGCACTCAATCCAGCTGTGTCAGTAATGAAGATTTTAAATAGTATTAAATAGTATGGACCTTTGAGGGATGCCACTAGTTACTGGTTTCCACTTGGACATTGAGCCATTGACAGTAACTCTTGAGGATGTGGCCATCCAGCCAGTTCCTTATCCATCTAACAGTCCATCCATCAAACTAATCTCTGCAATTTAGTGGAAAGAATGTTATAGGGGACTGTATCAAATGCCTTAAAAACATCCGGGCAGCTAACATCAATCGCTCTTTCCTTGTCTACTGATGCAGTCACTTCATCAAAGACCACCAGATGAGCCAGGCACAATTTGCCCTTAATGAAGCCATGTTGATGTCTCTAATCACCTCTCTTGTTTTCCACATGCTTCAGTATAACTTCCATGAGGTCCTGTTCCATGATCTTACTATTTCCCTTAAGAAGTTGGGATGCATCTTATTGGGTCCCATGGACTTGTGATTCTTCAGGTTCCTCAGGTGGTCTCAAACCTGATCTTCTCCTGCAATAGGAAGGACTTCATTCCCCCAATTTCTGCCTTGAGGTTCAGGGATTTGACAGATGTGGAAAGAGAGATTACCAATGAAAACTGAAGGGAAAAAAATTGTTGAGTATCTCGGCCTTCTCCATGTCGGTTTTCACTAGTTCTCCTGTCTTATTTATTGAGGGAGTACATCTTCCTTTTCTGAGCAATGTACCTGTAGAAATCCTTCTTTTCATTCTTCATATTCCTTGCCAAATTCAGTTCCAACTGCGCATTAGCTTTTCTGATCCCATTCCTACACACCTGGCAGTATCCTTATGTTCTTCCCAGGGTACATGTCCCTGATTCCACTGCCTGTGCATTTGCTTCTTACACTTTAGTTTGTCCAGGAGATCCTTATTGAGCCATGACAATCTCCTGCCTTCCTTGCCTGATTTTTTACACATGGGAATCAAGAGCTCTTGCACTAAGTAAAATGAACCTTAAAGAGCTGCCAGCTCTTTTCTGCTCCTTTATCCCTGAGGGTAGTTTCCCAAGGGCTCCCATCTACTAATTCCTTAAACAACTGAAAGTTTGCTCTCCTAAAAGTCAGCATCCTGACCCTACTCTTCACCTGGGCTTTATCCCTCAAGATTGTGAATTCCACCAAGATATGACTGCAGCCCAGACTGCCACCAGTCTTGACGGCTCTTATTAGTTTATCTGATTGATGAGCAACAAGTCCAGTAATGCATCTCCTCTGGTTGGGCTGTCTATCACCTGCTCTTGACAGTCTCCTGGACAGCTTACAGCTTGCTGTGCTGTGCTGCTTTTCCAGCAGATGTCAGGGTGATTAAAACTCCCCAGCAGGATCAGAGCCTTCGAGAATGATGCTTCCTGTATTGAAGTAAGAACGCTTCATCGACATCTTCCCCTTGACTGGGTGGCCTGCAGTAAACACCAGCCCTGAGGTTTCCTTTGTTGACTTGGCCTCTAATTTTCACCCATAAGCTCTCAACCTGTTCATTGCTGTTTTTCAAAGATGTGTGCAGTCAATCCATTTTTTTATATAGAGGGTAACCCCTCACCACCACCTCTTGTTCCTTGCCTGTCCCTTCCGAATAGTTTATAGCCATTGATTGCAGTGCTCCAGCCATGTGATTTGTCCCACCAGTTTTCAGTGACAGTGATTAGATTGTAGCTTTCTAGCTGCACAGTGGCTTCCATCTCCTTCTGTTGTTACTCATGCTGCATGCGTTGGTATAGAGACACTTCATCTGGGCTATCAACTATGTCACATTTTTAGAGGAAAATGCCCTAATTCCTTTGGGATATTTCATAGGTGTTTCTCTGTTGGTTCCTAATATATCAGCAGCCCCCAGCTCTTCTCTGTTACACCAGACTCCATCCCCCTCACCTGCTAAATCTACTTGAAAGCTCTCCCTATAAGTCTGGCCAGCTTGTTGGCAAAGAGGCTCTTGCCTCACTTGGTCAGATGAATCCTGCAGAGCAGGCAGCAGCCCTCTCACTGGCAGAGTTGGCAGCACTACCTGCACACCCTGCCTTCACGAGCTGCCACACAAACTGCCAGTGCTGCTCCCAGCCAATGCTGTCCCTGTTTGTACAGCCTGTTCACAGTGCTCCTGGTAGCTGGCATTCCCCACTGGCTGGTTATATGTG